>NW_026691959.1:0-365499 GCF_021218885.2 Marmota monax
TGTAAGGGTAGGTTTAGTGTAAGGTTCAGTTTTAGAGCTAGGGTTATTATTACGGTCAGAATCAAGTTTAGGGTTTGGGTTAGGTTAGGGTTTAAGTTTAGGGCTCTAATTATCATTAGATTTAGGGATAGGGCAATGACAGGGTTAGGTTTATGGTTTATTTGTGGTTTATTGTAATGGGTAGGGTTAGGGTTAGACCTAGGTTTCTCATAAGGTTTAGGGTTATCACTAGGGTAATGGATAGACTTAGACCTAAATTTAGGGCAAGGGTTATATATAGAATTAGGGTTTTTGTTGGGGTTAGTGTTAGGTTTATGTTAAGGGTTAAAGCTAGGATAAGGACTCTGATTAAGGCTAGGTTTTGTGTTAGGTTAGGTCTAGGGTTAAGACTATGGCTAATGTACAAAGTAAGGTTATGATTTGCCCTAGTTATAAGGTTAGGGTTAAGGCTAGGTCTAGTGTTAGGGTTAGATTTATGGTAACAATGATTTTAGAGCTAGGTTTAGTGTTAGGGTCAGAGTCAGTGTCAGGGTTATTTTTCAGGTTAGGACTAGAATTAGGGATAGGGTTATGGATAGGGTTAGGGCTAGGTGTAATGTTAGGGTTTGGTTTAGGTTAAGGGTTAAGATTAGGGCTATAACTCGGTTTTATTTTAGGGCTAGGGCTAGGGTTAAGGCTAAGATTAGGTCTAGGTTTAGGGTAATGGTAAAGGAAAAGTTTAGAATTACCCTATAGGTCTAAGGCAAGAGTGATAGTTAGTCTTAGGGCTAGGGTTATGTTTAGTGTTAGGGATAGGGCTAAGTTAGCTCTGGGATTAGGGCAAGTGTTAATATTAGAGTTAGGCCAAGGTTAGGGCTAGGTTTAGTGTTAGTGTTTGGATTAGGGTTTGGTTTAGGGTAAGGGATGAGTTTATACCTAGTTTTACAGATAGAGTGAGGGTTAGAAATAGGGTTAGGGTTAGGGTTATGATGAAGGTGAGGATTGTCTAGGATGTGGTTTAAGATTTGTGTTAGGCTTAGGACTAGTATAAGAGCTAGGCCTAATGTCAGGTCTAGGGTTAGAGTTAGGGATCATTTTAGGGTTAGGTTTATATCTATTGTAAGGGTTAGGTTTATGGTTAGGGTCAGATTTAGAGCTAGGGGTATTATTAGGGTCAGGATTAGGGTTTAGGTTAGGTTATGGTTTATGTTTAGGGCTCGAATTAACATTAGGTTTAGTGATAGGTTAAAGATAGTTTTAGGTTTAGGGTTAAAGTTAGATGTAGGGTAATGGATAGGGTTAGGGATGGGCATAGGATTAGGATTTGATCTAGGTTTAGCATAAGGTTTAGTGTTATCCTTATGGAAATGGATAGGGTTAGAGATAGGGTTAAGGCTAGGTTTATGCTTAGGTTTGGATCTAAGGTTAGGCTTAGGCTTAGGGTTAGGGCTATGGTGAGCATTAGGGTTAGCTTTAGGTTAAAGATAGGGTAGGGATTGGATTACGGCTAGGTTTTGCAATAGGTTAGGGCTATGGCTAAATTAAGAACTTGTTATGATTAGGGATAGTTTTAGGATTAATGCTAGGGGTAGGTATAGTTTCAGGGTTAGCTAGATGTTTAGAGCTAGGGTTAATGTCAGGGTCAGTGTTCAGATTAGTATTATCGTTCGAATTAAAGCCAGAATTAGGACTAGGGTAGTTCTAGGGGAAGAGTTAGTGTTTGGCTTAGGCTAAGGGTTATTATTAGGGCTAGGTCTAGGTTTTTATTTAGGTCTAGGGCTAGAGTTATGGCTAGATTTAGTATTAGGTTTAGGTCTAGGGGTAGTGTTAGAGTTTGGTTTAGGGTTAGGTTCAGGTTTAGACATAGGATTAGTGTTAGGGTCAGAATAAGGGTCAGGGTTAGTTTTAGGGTTTGGGTTATGGTTAGAACTAGAATGAGGGCTACAGTTAGGACTAGTAATAGGATTAAGGTTTGGGTTAGGTTAAGGATTATGGTTAAAATTAGGATTAGAATTAGTGTTAGGGTTTGGCTTAGGGTAAGGTATAGAATTAGAGCTAGATTTAGGCCTAGGGTTAGGGTTAAAGCTAGGTTTAGAGCTCAGATTGGGGCTAGTTTTTATATTAGGATTAGGGCTAGGGTTAGAGTAACAGGTAATGTAAAAACTAGGGTTACATTTAGGGTTAATTTTTGGGTTATGGTTAGTAGTTAGACCTCTAGTGTTAGGATTAGGTTTAAGGCTTGGGTGATATTTAGAGCTAGTGTTAGTGCTAGGTTAGTAGTCAGGGTCAGGGTTAGTTTTAAGGTTAAGGTTAGGACTCACCTTATGGCTAGGGTTACTGTAAGTGTTTGGTTTAAGGTTAGGATGGTATTTAACACTAGGGTGAGTGTTAGGATATGAGTCAGAGTCAGGGTTAGTATCAAGGTTAAGGTTAGGACTCGAATTAGGGCTAGGGTTAGGTCTAGGTGTACTATTAGGATTTGGTTTAGGTTAAGGATTAGTATTAGGGCTATTGCTTGGTTTTGATTTAATGCTAGGTTCAGGGTTAGGGCTAGTTTACGAGTAGAGTTATGGTTGGGGCTAGTGTTTAAGTTAGGCTTAGGCTAAGGGTTACTGTTAGATTTAGAGTTAGGGATAGATGTAGGGTTTTGGCTAGGAATAAGGACAGGGCAAGGTTTATGTCTAGGGTTAGTTCTAGGGTTAGGGTTAGAGTAATCATAGGGTAAGAACTAGGGATAGGGCTAGTGTGAAAGTTATAGTTAGTCTTAGTGCTAGGGTTAGGGTTAGGGATAGGGTTAAATTAGGGCTAGAATTAGGGCTATGGTTATTAATCAGCTTAGGCCTAGGATTAGGTTTAGGGTTAGGGCTAAGTTTTAGGTAAGGATTGG
This sequence comes from Marmota monax, assembly GCF_021218885.2. NCBI lineage: Eukaryota > Metazoa > Chordata > Mammalia > Rodentia > Sciuridae > Marmota > Marmota monax. The sequence goes on from NW_026691959.1 coordinate 2,867, forward strand.
CATTATAGCTAGGTTTAGAATTTGGGTGAGTGTTAGAATTAGGGTTAGGCCTATGGTTAGGGTTAGGGTTATGATTAAGGCTGGTTTTAGGGCTAGGATGAGGGCTAGGGTTTATTTTAGGGTAGGGCTAGGATTAGGGCTAGAACTAATATCAAGTATAAGGTTATGGCTAAAGACAGAATTAGGGTTATGTTTATGGATACAGGTAGTGTAAGGGTTATATTTAGTTTTAGGTCAGGTTTAGAGCTAGGGATATTATTAAGGTCAGGGCCTTGTTTAGGATTAACATTAGGTTTAGGGTTTGGTACAGGGTAAGGGATCGGGTTAGAGGTAGGATTAGGGCTGGGGTTGGGGTTAAAGCTAGGTTTATGGCTCGGATTAGGGCTGTTTTTTTGTGTTAGGATTAAGGCTAGGTTTAGAATAATGACTAATGTAAAAACTATTGTTTTTAGGGTTAGTTTTAGGGTGATGGTTAGGGGTTAAACCTCTAGTGTTAGGATTAGGTTTCCTGTTAGCGTGAAATTTAGAGCTGTGTTAGCATTAGGTTAATAGTCAGGGTCAGGTTTACTTTTAGGGTTAGGGTTAGGACTTGAATTAAGGCTAGGGTTACTGTAAGGGTTTGTTTTAGGGTTAGGGTGGTGTTTAGAGTTAGAGTGAGTGTTAGGATATGAGTCAGAGTTAGGGTTAGTATCAAGGTTAAGATTAGGACTCGAATTAGGGATAGAGTTAGGTCTAGGTGTAGTGTTAAGGTTTGGTTTAAGTTAAGGTTTAGGGTTAGGGCTATTGCTCAGGTTTGTTTTACTGCAAGGGTTAGGGTTAGTACTATTTTTATGATTAGCATTAGGGCTAGGGGTACTGTTAATGTTAGGCTTAGGCTTAGGTTTAGGGTTAGATTTAGAGTTAGGGTTATATCTAGGGTTAGGACTAGAAATACAGATAAGGCAATGGTTATTGCTATGTTTAGGACTAGGCTTAGGGCCAGGGTTAGGTTTATGGTAATGGATAGGGTTAGAAGTAGAGATAGGGCTAGTGTGAGAGTTAGAGTTAGTCTTAGGGCTTGGGTTTGGGTTACGGTTAGGGATAGGGTTAAATTAGGGCTAGAATTAGGGCTACGGTTAGTGTTCACCTTAGGCCTAGCATTAGGGTTAGGGTTAGGGTTTAGGGTAAGGAATGGCATTATAGCAAGGTTTTGTGATAGGGTGAGTGTTAGAATTAGGATTAGGGCTATGATTAGGGTTAGGGTTATGATTATGGCTAGGTTTGGGGCTTTGATGAGGGCTATGGTTTATTAAGGCAAGAATTAGGTTAGGGTTAGGGCTTGGGTTAGGGTTAGGGTTATGCTTAAGGCTTGATTTAGGCTTAGGATTAGCTGTAGGTTTTATGTTAGGTTTAGGCCTTAGGGTTAGGGATATGAGTAATGTAAGAGCTAGAGTTATTTTGAGGGCTAGTTGTACGGTTGGGGTTATTGCTAGGTCTAGTGTTAGGTTTAGATTTTCGGGTATGGTCAGATTTAGAGACAGGTTTATGCTAAAGGCAGGGTCTGTGTTTTGGTTGGAGTTAGTGTTAGGGTTACAGCCAGAATTACGACTATGTTTAGGTCTAATGTTACGTTAGTTTTTGAGTTTAGGTTAAGGATTATTGCTAGGTCTAGGGGTAGAGTTAAGGCTAGATTTAGGATTTGCTTTAGGTCTAGGGCTAGTATTACGGTTTGGTCTAGGGTTAGGGTGAGTTTTAGTCATAGGGTTAGGGTGAGAATAAGGGTCAGGGTTAGCCTTAGGGTTTGGTTAGGATTATTGTTAGGGTTAGGTCCAGGTTGAGTTTAGGTTTAGGGAAAGATTTAGGGTTAGTGTTAGTGATACGTTAGGGATAGAGTTAGAGTTATGATTAAGAATAAGGTTAGGTTTACGGTTAAGGATAGTGTTATGGTTAGGATTAGGTTTAAGGTTAGTGTTAGGGTTAGAGTTAGGATAAGTGTAAGTTAAGGTTTAGGGTAAGCGTTATGGTTAGGGTTAGGCCTAACACTAACAGTAACCCTAAAACTAGCCATAATCTACTTCAATCCCTAAAACCAAACCGAGCCAGAGCCCTAACCCTAACCCTTACCCTTAACCTAAACCACAACCTAACCCTACACCTAGCCCTAAACTTAGTCCTAATTCCAGTCCTAACCTAACCCTAAAATCAACCTTGAGCTGACTCTGACTTTACATTAACACTAGCTCTAACAGCACCCAAATTGTATATCTAACCCTAAAATTAGAACTAGCCCTAACTGTAACCCTGAAAGTATCCCTAATCATAACTCTAGTTCTTACATTAGCCTGAGCCCTAATCCTAGCCCTAACCTAACCCAAAACCTAGCCTAAACTGAGCCCTACACCTCATTTTAACCCTAAACCTAATCATTACCCTAAACCTAAACCTAACCCTAAAACTGGCCCTAAACCTAAACCTAACCCTAGACTTAGTCCTAACCATAATCCTAGCCCTAACTCTAGCTCTAATCCTATCTATTACCCTAAACATAACCCTAATCCTAATGCTAATGCTAGCCCTAAATTTAACCCTAATCCAAAACCTACACCTGACACTAAACCTAACCGTCATCCTAGCCCTAACCATAGATCAAACTCTAACACTTACCCTAAACCTAATCCTAACACTAACCCTAGACCTAACCCTAACCCTAACCATTGCCCTAATCCTAACTATAACCCTAGCCCTAACCTATCTATTACCCTAAACATAAGTCTAACCCAAACATAGCTCTAAATATAGTTCTAACCCCACCCATTACCCTAACCCTAACTATAAATGTCATGCTAACACTGGCCCTAACCCTAAAACTATTCTAACACTAATTGTAAACTTAACCCTTGTCTTAACTCTAACCCTACACTAACCCTAACTCTAAACTTAACCCTAGACCTAACCGTAACCCTAACCCTTGCTGTAGTCCTAATCCTAGCTCAAACCCTAACAGTTATGCTAAACCTAACACTAAACCTAGTCCTAAACCTAAATCTAATGCTATCTATTAAGGCTTAATGCTAAACCTATCTCTAACACTAACCTTATTCTTACCTAAACCTACCTTGAACAGTAAACCTAACCCTGTCAATTACTCTAATTCTAACACTAACCCTATTGCTAATTCGAGCCCTAAAAGTAAACCAAAACTTAACCCAAACTCTGAACAAGACACTGACTCTAATAACACACCTAGCTCTAAACCTGACTCTACCCTAAACATAACCCTTAAACTAGACCTAGCCATAAAACTAACACTAACATTATCCCTAACATTATCCCTAGACCTGACATTAGCACTCTACCTAATTCTTGCCTTAAATCTAACACAAAGCAGAGCCCTCATCCTAGCCCTAAACCTAGCCTTAGCCCTAACCTGAAACCTAACTCTAGCCCAAACCCTAATTTCAACCTTCACCCTAGTTCTGAACCTAGGTATAACCACACATTTTCCCGTAACCCTAACCATAACACTATCATTAACACTAAACCTAGCCCTAACTCTAGGCCTAACCCTAACACTAACCATAGCTCTAATTCTAGCCCTAATTTATTGCTAACTGTAACACAAATGTTGAGAGCCACAGCTGAAGGGGCTCCAACAAACTTCCAGCTGCCAGCAAACTTCCAGCTGCTAGCAAACTTCCAGCTGCCGGCTGATGATTGGCTCACAGTGGCCTCAGCAACATCTAGCTTATTGGCTCCTCTGTGGTGATGCTCATTGGATATGCTCATTGAGCTGTTTCCCCGCCCTTTCGGACTGCTAGCTGATGATTGGCTCACAGCGGCCCCAGCAACATCTAGCTGATTGGGTCCTCTGTGGTGATGCTCATTGGGCTGTTTCCCTGCCCTTTCAGACCACGGAGCTGCTCATTGGGGGACATTTTTGGCTCCACCCACATGACCCAGCCAATTCGCCTCAAGAGCAGAAGGATTGTGGGAGGTGGAGAGGCTTGTGGTGGTGAGAGAGGCTTGTGGGAAGCTGGTGGTGGCAGTTGGGCTCTGAGGGATTTTCCTGAGGAGCTGTTTTGTTTGGCATGTGTGGTTCTAAAAATAAAGTTCGTTTCTTTTGACAAGTGGCTCCTGAATCGTGCCCAGCCAGACTGCGGCACTGTAACTCTAACTAGCCCTAAGACTAACCCTAAATCCAGCCCTAAACCTATTTCTAGTACCAACCTTATCTATTGCCTTACCCTAACACTAGCCCTAACCTTAGCCCTAACCCTAGTCATAGTTCTAAACCTAGAACTAACCCTAACTCTAAATCTAACCCTAACTCTAAACCTAAACCTCACCCTAACACTAGCCCTAACACTAATTCTAATTTGAAAACTAGCCCTAATCCTAGCCATAGCCAACAACAACAACAACAACAACAACAAAAAAAACTTAGCTATAACCCTAAACTTAACCCTTAACCTAAACCAAATCCTAATGCTACCAATAGTCCTAACCCTATCCCTACAACTAATACTGACTCTGACTCTGACCCTAAAACTAACCCTACCTCTAAACATCACCCTAACCCTAAACCTAACCCAAACATTGGACTTAGTCTTATTCCCATCTCTAAACTTTCTCTAACTATAAAGCTAGTTCTTACATTATCCAGAGCCCTAACTCTAACACAAAACCTAATGCTAATCTGAGCCTCAACTCTAGCTTTAACCCTAACCCTAACCCTAACCCTAACACTAAACCAAACCCTAGCTCTAAACATATTCCTTACCCTATGCAAATCTCTCACCTAAATGCTACCCTAGTTTCAACACTAACCATTAGCTTATCCCAAACCCTAACTCAATTACTCGTCCTAAACCTAGCCCTAATTCTGTCTCTAACCCTAACCCAAAGCCTAAGCATAACATTTCCCTTATTCTGACCCTAACACTAACCCTAGGTAAAAGCCTGACCTTAATGCTAAACTGAACCCTAACACTATCCCTACCAGTAAACCTACACCTAAAACTAACCATAACACTAGCACTAGACCTAAACTTAATGTTAAATATAGCCATAACTCTAGCCCTGGTCTTAAACAAAAACCTATCCCTAGCCTTAAAATAACCATTAACCTAAAGCAAAGACTAACATTATCCCTAGACTTAAACCTAGTTCTAATTCTGACCCTAACCAAAACCATATGCTAGCCCAAACAATGATGCTTATGCTAACACAAACCCTAGATCTAAACCTTATCCTAACCGAAAACTTAAACCTAACACTAGACATATGTATAACCCTAACACAAAAAGCTAGCCATAACCATAACCCTAGCTGTTACATTATCCATAGCCATAACACTAGCCATAAATCTCACACAAAACCTAGCCCTAATACAAGCCCTAAACCTAGACCTAAGCATAACATTAACCCTAACCCTAGGACAAACCCTAAACTTAATGCTTGCCCTAGATCTAGCCCTAGCTCAAACTCTAACCCTTACTCTAAACATAACCCTAGCTCTAACCCTAATTCTAACCCTATCCCTCATCCTAACTGAAACCATAGCCGAAATCCTAGCTCTAACTTTATCCATTACCTTAAACACAACCTTAAACCTAATGTTAACCCTAGCCCTAACCCTAACCCTAACCCTAACTGTAGCCCTTATTCTAACCATAACTCTTGCCCTAGACCTAACCCTAGCTCAAACCCTAACACTTACCCTAAACCTAACCCTAACACTAGCCCTAGATGTAACCCCAAACCAGCCCTAATCCAAACCTTAACCTAAGCCCTGACACTAGCACTAAACCTATTCATTATTCTAAATATAAGCCTAAACCAAATACTAACCCTCGGCCTAACCCTATCCCTAACACTAACACTATACATTACTCTAAACCTAACCTGAACTGTAAACCTAACTTTATCCATTACTCTAACCCTAACCAAAACCCTAATGCTAATTTGAGCACTAACCTTAAAACTTAACCCAAACCAATCCTTAACCCATACTCTGACCGTAATAATAACCTAGCTCTATACCTGACCACTATGCTAAATCTAACCCTGACACTATATCTAGCCATAAACCTATCCCTAACTTTGTCCCTAACCAGAACCCTAGATCTGACATTAGCCCTAGCCCTTATTCTAGCCCTACCCTAAAACAAACCCTAGCCCTCATCCTAGCCCTAAACCTAGTCTTAATCTTAAATGAAACCCTCACCCTAGCCCTGTCCCTAAATATAACCCTTGTTCTAGAACTGAACCTAGCTATATAACCCCATCCCTTTCCCTAAAACTAACACTAACCTTAGTCCTAACCAAACACCAAACCCTAACACTAATCATAGAGCTAATCCTAGTCCTATTTGAATCCTAACATTAACCCTACACCTAACCATAGCCCTAAGATTAACTCTAACTCACACCCTAGCCCTATTTCTATTTATAACTCTATTCATTACCATAACCCTCATAATAGCCCTAACCTTAGCCCTAACCCTAGCCATAGCCCTAACCCTAGATCTAACAATAACTCTAAATGTAACCCTAACCTTAAGCCTAAACCTCATTCTACAACTAGTTCTAACACTGTTGCTAATCCTAAAACTAGCCCTAATCCAAGCCCTAGCCCTAAAACAAAACCGAGCCATTGCTCTAACCGTCAACCGTAACCTAAACCAAAACCTAACCCATAACTAGCCATAACCCAAGCTCTAATTCGAGTCCTAGGCCTATTTTTAAACTAACTCTTACCCTGATTCATATTGAAACACAAACCCTAGCTCTAAATATCACCCTAACTCTAAAACGAATGCTAACACTAGATCTAGCTGTAACCCTAACCCTAAAACTAATCCTAATCATAGCCCTAGTTCTTACATTGGCCTTAGCCAAAACCTAGCCGTAACTCTAACACAAAAATAGCCCTAATTAGAGCCCTAACATTAGATTTAACCCTAACCCTAACCCTAAAACTAGCCTTAACCTAACCCTAATCCTAACCCTAACCGTAGCTCTAATCCTATCCATTACCCTAAGCCAAACCCTATTCATAATGATAACTCCAGTCCTAATCCTAATCCTTAGCTAACCCAAACAATGACCCTATTACTAGTCCTAACAGTATACCTCATTCTAGATCTAAAACTAACCTAAATCCTCACCCTAACCTTCACCCTTATTCTGACCCTAACACTAATTATAGGTCTAAATTTTACCCTAAACTGAAACCAAAACCTGAAACTAGCCCTACCAGTAAACTTATACCTAAACCTAACCCTAACACTAGCCCCATACCTAAATATAATCCTAAATCTAGCTATTACTCTAGCCCTTGACCTAAACAAAAACAGAGTCCTAGCCCTAACAATAACCCTTATCCTAAACCAAACACTAACCCTACCACTAGACCTAACCCTAGTACTATTCGGGCTTTCACGCTAAACCTAAATATTACCTGAAAACTGGCCCTGACACTAACATTAAACCTAGCTATGAAGCTGAACCTAACCCAAAACCTAAACCTAACACTTGACCTAGCGTTAAGCCTAACCCTAAAACCAGCTCTAATCTGAACCCTAGATCTTACATTACACATAGCACTAACCCTAGGCCTAAATGTAACACAAAACTTAAATAACCCTAACCCTAATTGAGACCTAAACCTACCCTAAGCATAACCCTCACCCTAACCCTAACCCCAGTCCTAACCCTAACCCTAACCCTCACCTTAGTCCTAACGCTAGCTCAAAGACTAACCCTTAGCCCAAACATGACCCTAGCACTATTCCTAACCATAACCCTAACCTTAGCCCTAATCCTAACCTTAACCCTAAACCTAACACTAGCTCTAACCCTAAGCATTAGCCTACCTCTAACCCTAACCCTAATGATAACCCTATCCCTAACCCTAACTGAAACCCTAACCCAAACCATAAATCTATCCCTAGACCTAACCCTAAACCTAAACCTTGCCACAGCCTTAACCCTAACTCAAACCCTAACTTTTACCTTAAAACCAACAGTAAGCCTAGCCCTAAAACTAAACTTAAACCTAAACCTAACCTTAACCATAAAGCTAACCTTAGATCTAACCCAATCTATTACCCTAAACCTAATGCTAACCCTAATAAAAACCCTAGCCCTAACACTAAAATTAACTGTGACCATAACACTAAACCTAACCCTCGTTCTAGACCCAACCCTAGCGCAAAACCTGAACTTTAGCCTAAATATAACCCTAACCCTAAGCTAGGTTTAATAGTCCTAACTCAAAAGCCTAACCTAACTCTAGCCCTAATCCTAACCTAACCCTAGCACAAAACCTAACCTTTATTCTAAATTGATCCCTAACCCTACACTACGCTAGGGTTACTAGCCCTAACTCAAAACCTAACCTAACTCTAGCCTTAATGCTAACCTAACCCTAGCCCTAACCATAGCTCTAACCCTATATATTATCCTTATGATAACCCTAATCCTAATGCTAACCCTAGGTATAACCATAACCCTTTTGCCCTAAGCTTAGCTCTAACCCTATTCATTATCATAACCATAACCCTGACACTAATGCTAACTCTAGACCTAGTGCTAACCCTAACCTTTTCAATTACCCTAAACCTAAACTGAACCCTAAACAAAAACCTATCAGTACCTTAACCCTGACCCTAAAGCTAAAGAACCCTAACCCTAAACCCTAACTTCAAACAAACTCTAACCCTGAACCATTCCCTAAAAATTCCCCCAGCTCAAAAACTGACCCTTACCCTAAACCTATCCATTACACTATACTTAGCCATAAAACATTCTTAATCTATCCCCCACTTTAACCCTAGACCTGACATTAGCACTAGCCCTAATCCTAGCTCTAATCCTAACACAAACCCCAGGGCTTATCCTAGCCCTAAACCTAGCCTTAATCTTAATAATGCTAACCTTAGGCCTAAACCTAACACTAACCCTAGACCTAATCTAACCTCTAATTTTGACCTATCCCTAACCTTAGCCCTAACCCTAGCCCTAAGTGTAACTCTGACTCTCACCATTCCCCCATCTGTAGCTCTAAACCTATACCTTACTGGAACAATAATCCTAGCCCTAACCCTAGCCCTATCCTTAGCCCTAGCCCTAACCTAGATCTAACTCTAACTCTAAATCTAACTTTAACCCTAAGCATAAACCTAAACCTAACACTAGCCCTAACCTTAATGCTAATCCTAAAACTAGCCCTAATCCTAGCCCTAGCCCTAAAACAAATCCCAGACGTAACCCTAAACCTAACCCTTAACCTAAAACAAACCCTAAGCCTTACCCTAAACTTAGACCTAATGAGAGTTTTAAGCTGAACCAAAAACTAACCCTGACCCTGAATCTGACCATAGTACTAACTCTACCTCTAAAGATCACCCTAACCCTAAACCTAAACGTAACACTAGATGTAGCCCCAACCCTAAACCTAAATTTAGCCTTAAATGTAACCCTGGTACTTATATTACCATAACTATAACCCTAGCAATAACTTAACACAAAACCTAAACCTTATTCAAGACCTAAACCAAGCTTTAACCCTAAAACTAACCCTAACCCTAATCACAATCATAACCATAACCCTAGCCCTAACCCTATTTCTATGCCAATCTATCACCATAACTATAACCCTAACACTAATGCTAACCCTAGGCCTAAACCTAAACCTATACCGAATCCTAACCCTATCCATTACACTAAACCAAACCTAAACCTTAAACCTCACACTATCATTACCCTAACCCTAACCTTCATGTTAATTCAAGCCCTGAATTTAAACTGTAGCCTATCCCAAACCCTAACCATGGCCCTGACCCTAATAATACCCCTAGCTCTAAACCTGACCTAAAACTTAACATAACCCTTACACTACTTGTATCCCTAATCCTAACCCTAATTCCATCTTTAACCATAACCCTACACCTGATAATAGTCCTAGCCCTAAACTTAGCCCTACCCTAAAGCAAATCCTAGCCATATCCTAGCCCTAAAACCACCCTTAATCAAAACCCTAACATTAACCATAGGCCTAATGCTAATTCTAATACTCATCCAATATCTAAACATAGCTATAATGAAAATTCTTACCAGAAACCTAATGCTAGGCCTAAGCTGAACAATAACCCTAGCCCTAATTCTAGCCCTAATTTAATAATATCCCTAACCCTAACCCTAGCCCTTAGACAAACTCTAACTTTCACACTAGCCCTATACCTAAACCTAATCCTATCCATTAACATAACACTAACCCTAGCTCTAACCCTATCCATAAATCTTGTCCTGTCTTCTTCCTAGCCATTTACCTAGATCTATCCCTAACTGTAAATCTAACACAAACCCTAAGCCTAAGCCTAACATAAATACTAGCCCTAACCCTAACACTACTCATAAAACTAGCCCTAACCCTGACCCTAGAAGTAAATCAAAACCAAGAGATAGCCCTAATACTAATCCTTAACTTAAACCAAATCCTAATACTACACCTAGATCTAACTTTAACTCTAATTCAAATCCTAACCTTAACCTGAATACTAAACCCTGATTCTGACTCATATCCTAACACTCACCCTAGCTCTAAACACCATCCTAACCTTAAAACAAACACTTACAGTAACCCCAACCATAATTTGAGTCCTAATCTTAACTTTAAAACTAACCCTGACCCTGACTACTAACGTAACACTAACACTAGCTCTAAATATAACCCTAACCTTAAAAGTAATCCTAACACTAGAGGTCTAACCCCTAACCATAGCCCTAAAATTAACCCTAATTGTAACCCTAGTTCTTACATTAGCAGTTAGGCTAAACCTAGCCCTAATCCCAATACAAAAACCAGCCCTATTCTGAGCTCTAAACCTACATTTAACCCTAACCCTAGACCTAAACCTAGCTCTACCTCTATCCCTTAACCTAAGCCAAACACTAACACTAATTCTAATCCTAATACTAATGCTTAACCTAACCCAAACCTTAATCCTGTTACTAGTCCTAACTCTAGCCCTCATTCTAGCTCTAAACCTAATCCAAAACCTTACCCTAAACCTGACCCTTATTCTGACCCTAACACTAATCATAGGTCTAAACCTGTACCTAACACTAAACCAAACTCTAACACTAGCCCTAGACCTAAACCTAATATTAAATCTAGCCATAATTCTAGCCCTAGATTTAAAGAAAAACCTAGACCTAGCCCTAGTAATAACCCTTAGCCTAAGCCAAACACTAAATCTTCACTTGGACCTAAACCTATTCCTAATTCTGCCTTTAATTCTAACCATAATCCTAGTCTGAACTCTGACCCTGACATTAAAACTAGCTCTAGACATCACCATAACCCTGAAATTATACCTAGCCCTAACACTAACCATAAAACTATCCATAATCATAACAAGTTCTTAATTTACCCATAGCCCTAACCTATAGAAAAACCTAGCCCTAATCCAAACCCTAACCTAATTTTAACCCTAAAACTAAACCTAACCCTAACCATAGCCCTAACCCTGAGCCTAAGCCTAATTTTAAATCCAATACTAAGCATAAACCTAGCCCTAACCCTAGCTCTAACCCTATCCATTCCCCTTATGCTAAGCCTAGATCAAACCGTAAGACTATGCCCATCCGAATCATATCCATTTCCCTACACCTAACTTGAACCCTAAACCTAAAACTATTGTTAACCTATCAATAAACCTAATGCTAATTTGATCCCTAAACATAAACCATAACCTAATCTAAACCCTAACCCTGACCCTAATAATACCCCTAGCTCTAAACCTGACCCTAACCATAAACCTAACCCTTATGATAGACCAAGATATAAACCTAACCCTAAAACTCTAACCCTAGACCTGACATTAGCCCTAGATCTAATCCTAGTCCTAATCCTAACACAAACCTTAACCCACATCCTAGACACAATCCTCGCCTTCATCATAACCCTAACCCTAACCGTAACCCTAAATCTAACCCTCACCCTATCCCTAAAACTAGGTATAAACTCATCCCTTACCCTAAACCTAACCCTAATCCAAAACCTAACACTAAACCCAGCCCTAACCCTAGGCCTAACTCTAACATTAACACTTGACCTAATACGAGCCCTAACTTAGCCCAATCCCTAACACAAAATATAACCCTAGGCATAAGACTATCACTCTTGCCTTAGACCTATAGAGTATTTGTAACCATTTCCCTTACCATCACCCTAAACCTAGACCTAATCTTAGCCCTAAACCTAGCCCTAGCCCGAAAACAAAACCGAGGTATAGCCCTAATCTTAACCCTTAACCTAATCCAAATCCTAACCTTACTCATAGACCTAACCCATTCTAACACAGTATACCTAATTCTAGTCCTAACCTGAAAACTAACCATGACACTGACTCTGACCCTAACACTAAACCTATCTCTAAAATCATTGTAACCGTAAATCTAACCCTAACACTAGGCCTAGCCTTAACCCTAACAACTAGCGCTAATCATAACCTTATTTTGTACATTAGCCATAGTCTTAACCCTAGCCCTAACCTAACCCAAAACCTAGACTTAATCAGAATCCTTATCCTAGTTTTAACCCTTAACTTAAACCTGACACTAACCCAAACAAATGCCCTAATTTTATATATAACCCTATCCCTAAACTTAGGTCTAACTCTACCTGTTTCCCTAATGATAACCCTAACCCTTCTGCTACCCTAGGCCTAAACCTAACCCTACCCATTACACTAAACCACAACTAAATTCTAAACCTAACCCAGTCATTACCCTAACCCTGAATCTAATGCTAATTTGAGCACTAAACTTAAACCCTAACCTAACCCAAACCCTAACCTTGATTCTCACACTAATAATAACCCTAGCTCTAAAATTGACCCTTACCATAAACCTAACCCTTATACTGGACCAAGCCATAAACCTAACACTAAATGTATCCCTAATTGTAACCCTAGACCTGACATTAGCCCTAGACCTACTACTAGCCCTAAACGTAATACAAACACTAGCCCTCATTCTAGTCCTAAACCCTAGCCTTAATCATAACCTTAAACCTAACGCTGGCCCTTACCATAATACTAACTCTCACAAAGCCCTCAATCTTGCTATAACCCATTACTTTAAACTAAACCTAACCCAAACTCTAACCCTAAACCTAGGCCTAAACGTAACACTAAGCCTAGCCCTAATTTAGTCCAATCCCTAACCATAACCCTAAACCTAGCCATAAGACAAACTCTAACTATCACACTAGCCCTGTCACTAGTTCTAAACCTATTCCTTACCATAAACATAACCCTAGCCCTAACTGTTGTCCTAACCCTTGTCCTATCCTTAGCCCTAGCACTAACCTTAGATCAACACCTATCTCTAAATCTAACCCTAAACTGAAGCCTAAGCCTAACCCAAACACTAGCCCTAAGCCTAACACTAATCCTAAAACCAGCCATAACCCTATCCCTAGCCTAAAACAAAATTGATCCATAGCTCTAACACTAATACTTAAACTAAAGAAACCCTAACCATACACCTACCCCTAACCCTAGACCTAATGCGAGTTTTAAGCCTAACCCTAAAATTAACTCTGACCCTGACTCTGACACTAATATTAACCCTAGCTCTAAACATCATCCTGATCTTAAACCTAACCCTAACACTCAACTAAGCCCAAATCTTAACCCTATAATTAGCCTTAAATGTAACTCTAGTACTTACATTACCCATAACCCTCAGCATAGCACTAACTTAACATGAAACCTAGCCATAATCTGAGCCCTATCCTGAGCTTTAAACCTAACCCAAGCCCTAATCCTAACCTTAGCCCAAATCATAACCATAACCCTAGCCCCAACCCTAGTTCAACCCTATCCATTACCATAAACATAACCCTAACCCTAATGCTAACCCTAGGTCTAAACCTAAAGCTATCTCTAATCCTATTTCTATCCATAAACCTTAAACCTAACATGGGCCCTAATACTTACCCTATCATTAATGTAACCCTGACCCTATCGCTAATTCAATCCCAAAATTTAGACCTTAACCTATCCCAAACCTTAACCCAGACCTTGTCCATCAAAATATCCCTAGCTCTAAGACTTACCCTACCCCTAAAACTAACCCTTACACTAGACGTAGTCATAACCCTAAACATAAAATTATCTTTAAACATAATTCTATACCTGAAATTAGCCACACCCCAAATCCTAGCCCTAACCATAAAAGAAACACTAACCCTCATCCCAGCACTAAACCTAGCCTTAATCATAACACTAACCATAACCAAAGTTCTAATTCTAAATATCACCCTACCTCTAAACCTAGCTATAACATTATCCCTTAACATAAACTTAATACTAACTCAGACCCTATTCTATATTTAAGCTGAACACTAACCATAGGCCTAATCCTAGCCCTAATTTATCCATTTCCCTAACGCAAGCCCTGAGACTAACTCTAACTCACACTAGCCCTATCCCTAATTCTAACCCTATTACATACCATAATCTAACACTAGCCCTATCATTAGTCATAACCCTAAACCTAGATATAACCCTAAATCTAAATCTAAGCCTAAACATAAGCTTAAGCTTAACACTAATGCTAGCCCTAACCCTAATGCTAATCATAAAATTAGTACTAACACTAACCCTAGCAATAAAACCAAAACAAACAATAGCGCTAAACCTAAACCTTAACTTAAACCAAAGTAACACTACATCTAGACCTAACCCTATCCTTAAATCCGACTCCTAACCCTAACCTTAATGGTAACTCTTAGAGACTCGTATTCTAATGCTCACCCTAGCTCCAGACCCCATGCTAAATTTAAAATGAAACCTGCCAGTAACCCTATCCCTAATTCCAGTCCTAACCCTAACTCTGACCCTCATTCATATCCTAACACTAACCCTAGCTCTAAATATCACTCTAACCTTAAACCTAATCGTAACACTAGTCTTACCCTTAAACCTAACCCTAAAACTAACCCTAACGCTAACCCTAGTTCTTACATTAGCCATTGCCCTAACCCTAGCCCTAACCGTACAACAAAATCTTGCCATAATTAAAGCTCCTAACCTACCTTTAACCCTAAACCTAACCCTAACCCTAGCTCTATCCCGTTCCTTTTCCCTAAGTAAACTCTAACCCAAATGGTAACCCTAGAACTATTCCTAATTATTAGCCTAACCAAAATTTGACCACTTTTAATAGTCCTGACTAGCCCTTATTCTAGCTCTAATCTTATCCCCAACCTTAATGCTAACCCTGACCCTTATTCTGACACAAACAATAACCCTAGGTTTAAACCTGAACCTAAGCATAGAGTAAACCATAAAACTGGCCCTACTGGTAAACTTATAATTAAACCTAACCCTAAACCTAGCACTAAGACTAACTCAAATTCTCACACTAGCTCTCTCCCTAATTCTAAACCTATTCCCTAAAATAACCCCAAAACTAGCCCTAAACCTAGCACTAATGCTTGCCCTATACTTAGTCCTTGCCATAACCCTATTTTTAACCCTAACTCTTAATCTAAAACTAAAGGTAAGCTTAAGCCTAACACTACACTAGCCCTAACTCTAATGTTAATCGTAAAAATACCCCAACCCTAACCCTAGGAGTAAAATAAAACTGAGCAATGGCCCTAAATCTAAACCTTAACTTAAACCACTCTAAAACAACATCTAGATCTAACCCTGGCACTAAATTCCACTCCTAAACCTAACCTTAAATCTAACCCTGAATCAGACTCATATCCTAATGCTCACCCTAGCTCTAGACCCCATCCTAAACTTAAACCAAAATCTAACAGTAAACCAATCGCTAATTCGAGTCCTAACCCTAATCCTGACCCTGACTCATATCCTAACACTAATACTAGCTCTAAGTATCACCCTAACCTTAAACCTAACCCTAACACTAGACCTACCCCTAACCCTAACCCTAAAACTAACCCTAATTGTAACCCTAGTTCTAACATTAGCCAATGCCCTAACCCTAGCACTAACCCTACCACATAAACAAGCCCTAATCCAAGCCTTAAACTTAACCATAACCCTACCTCTAAACAGAACACTAAACCTAGACCTAACCCTGAACCTAACACTCGCTATAACCCTAATCATAGCTAAAAACCTAAACCTTACCATAAACCTAAACATAGCCATAGCCCTAACCTTAACCCTAAACTTAAATCTTACCCTAACCCTAAACCTAAACCTAAATCAAAATGTATACATTACACTAAACCTAACCCTAATGCTAATGATAATCCTAGCCCAAAACCTAACTCTAACCCTAAAACTACCATAATTCTATCTCTAGACCTAACCTTTAACCTAACACTTGCTCTAGCCCTACCCATAGGTCATAACCTAACCCTTAGGCTAAACATAACCCTAATCATACCCCTAATTCTAACCCTCACCCTAAACCAATCTCAAGACCTAATCCTAACCATAACCCTAGCCCTAAACTCCAAATGTATCCATTAACCTAAACATAAACCTTACCCTAATGCTAACCCTAGGCCTAACACTAACCCTATCACTAACCCCAACCCTATCAATTATCCTAAACCTAACATGAAACCTAAACCTAACCCTATTATTACAATAACCCTTACCGGAATGCCAATTCGATCACTAACCTTAAACTCAATCCTAAACCAAACCCTAACTGTGAACATGATCCTAGTAATTCCCCTAGCTCTAAAACTGACCCTTTCCCTAAATCTAACACTTACGCTAGACCTAGCCAAAAACCTAAGCTTGAAATTATCCCTAACAGTAACCCTAGACCTGAAACTAGCCCTAGCCCTAATACTAGCCCTAACCCTAAAACAAACCCTAGATCTTAGACCTAAACATAGCCTTAATCAAAATCCAAACCCTAAACCTGGGCCTAACCCTAACACTAACCCTATCCCTAATCTTAGCCCTAATTTAGCCATATCCCTAACCCTAATTCTAACCTAGCCCTAAGACTAAGTCTAACTCTCACCCTTGCCCTAAAACTACTTCTAACCCTAACCCTTACTGGAACACTAATCCTAGCTCTAACCCTAGGCCTAACCCTAGATTTTTTATTAACCCTTGCCGTAACCCAAGATGTAACTTTAAATCTAAATCTAATCCTAACCATAAGCCTAAACCTAAACCTAACACTATCCCTAAATGTAATCCCAATGCTAATCCTAAAACCAGTCCTAACTCTAGCCCTAGCCCTAATACAAATCCAAGCCATAGCCCTAACCCTGACCCTTAACCTAAACCAAACCTTAACCCTACACTTATCCCTAACCTTAGCCATAATTTGAGTTTTAAGCCGAAAAATTAAACTAATGCTGACCCTGACTTAACCCTAAACCTAGCTCTAAACATCACTCTAACCCTAACCCTAAATCTAACACTAGACTTAGCCTAACCCTAACCATAAAAATAGCCTTAATCATAACCCTAGTACTTATATTAAACATAACACTAACCCTAACCTTAATTTAACCAAAAACCTAGCCAGAATCTCTGCCCTCACTGTAGCTTTAACTCTAACCCTAAACTTAACCATAACACTAGCACTAATTTTAAACATAACCCTAGCCATAAACTTAGCTCTAACCCTATCCATTACCCTAACCCTAACCCTAACCCTAACCCTAATCCTAATGCTTACCCTAGGCTTAAAGCTAAACCTATCCCTACTCATAACCCTATTCATTACCCTAAACCCAACGTGAAACCTAAACCTAACCCTATCAGTACCCTAATTTTAACCCTAATGATAATTTGAGCCCTAACATAAAACCTTAACCTATCCCAAACACTAATAGTGATGCTGACCCTAATAATACCCTTAGCTCTAAACCTGACCCTAACCTTAAACCTACCATTACACTTGATGTAGCCATAAACCTAACCCTAGAACTATCTGTAACCATAATGCTGGACTTGAAATTAGCCCTAGCCCTAACCAAAACCAAAACCCAAGTTTTAACTCTAATTCTAACCCTTGCTCTAGCCCTAAACATAGCTATAACCCCATCCCTTACCGTAAACCTAATCATAACCCTAAATCTAACCCTAACCCATCACCCTAACCCTAGGCCTAACAATAACACTAAGCCAAGCACTAATCCGAGCCCTAGTTTATTCCTATCCAAAGCAGAGACTTAGTCCTAAGTTTACCTCTTGTCCTAGCCCTATCTCTAGTTCTATCCTGAGTCCTAGCCCTAGTCCTAACTCCAAATATAAACCTAACTCTAAATTTAACTGCAAATTTAAGCCTAAACTAACCTCTAACATAGTCCTAATAATAATGCTAATCCTAAAATTTGAACTATGCCTAGCCCAAGTCATAAAAGAAAACCAAGCCATAGCCCTAACACTAACCCTTGTTCTCAACCAAGCTCTAACCCTACAATTAGCCCTAACCCTAACTCTAAAACTAACCCTAAACCTGACGCTGACATAATAGTAATCCTAGCTCTAAACATTACCCTAACTTTAAATTCAGAAAAGCACTATACCTAGCTTTAACCGTAACCATAAAACTAGCCCTAATCATAACCCTAGTTCATACATTTGTCATTATCCTAACCCTAACCCTAACCCTAACAAAATCCTACCTGTAATTTAAGACCTAACCAGAGATTTTACCCAAATCTTAACCCTCACACTAGCACTTACCCTAGCTCTAGCCCTAACCGTTTCCCTTACCCAAAGCCAAACCCTAACCCAAATGCAAACCCTAATACCAACCCTAATCCTTAGCCCAACTTACACTCTAACCATATTACTAGTTTTAACCCTATCCCTCATTCTTGCTCCAATCCTAACCCTGATCCTTATTCTGACCCTAACACTAACAATGGGTCTAAACCTGACCCTATCCCTAAACCAAACCCCAACACTAGCCCTTAGATTTAATCCAAACCATAACCAAGCCCTAACCTGATCTTTAAACCTCTCCATTACACTAAACATAACCCTAACCCTAATGCTAATTCTAACCCTGTCAATAAACCTAACCCATTCTTTACCCAAAACCTTAACTGAAACCTAAACCTAACCATATCCATTACCCTAACCCTAAACCTAAACCAACCACTAACTCAGTCTTAACCATAAACTTTAACCTAAATCAAATGCCAACCCTGACTCTAACCCTAATAAAACCCCTTGCTCTAAACATGACCCTTACACTAAACTTAAATCACTAGTACTAGGCATAACCTAATTCTAAAATTATCCCTAACCATAACCCTAGACCTGACATTAGTCCTAGTTCTAGTCCTAGTCCTAAACCTAACAGAAACCCTAGCCATCCTTCTAGCCCTAAACCTACCTTAATCCTACCCTGAACACTAACCCTAACCCTAATCCTAATTCTAATCCTCATCCTAGACCTAAAGCTAACTATAACACAACTCATTCCCCTAAACTTAACCTTGACCCCAATTCTAACCCTAAACCTAGACCTATACCTAGCCTAACCCTAACACTAACCCTAACCCTAATCCGAGCACTAATTTAGCTGTAACCCTTACCCTAACCTAAGCCTGGTACTAAGTCTAAAACAAACTCTCTTCCTAGCCGTATCCCTAGTTCTAACCATATCCCTTCCGGAACACTAACCCAGCCCTAATCCTAATCCTAGATCTAACAATAAATCTAAATCTAACCCTAAACCTAATACTAAACCTCATCCTAACACTAGCCCTAATTCTAACACTAATCCAAAATCTAGCCCTAACACTAGCCCTAGCCCTAAAACAAAACCGAGCCATAGCCCAAACCCTAAACCTTAACTTACACCACACCCTAACCCAACACCTAGCCCTAACTTTACCCCAAACCCTAAAACTAACCTTTACCTTGACTCTGACCCTAACACTCAACCTAGCCCCATATATCGCCCTCACACTAAACCTATGCACAAACTCTTCTGACAGCGAACCATGAACCGAGAAGGCCCAAACTTGGGGAATATAGTAAGGCTAGGTAAAAGATGAATCCTCATTGGTATCAAAGAAATTTGAACAAAACTACCCCTAACCCCAACACTAATTCTAACCCTAGCCCTAAACCTAACCCTAACTCTAACCCTAACCTGTTTAGAGAACCTTTGATCATAGAAGACCAAAACTTGTGGTGCCTATTAGGGAAAGGTAACAGATGAATCCTGCCCAGTATAAAAAATATCTGACAAAATAATTGGGAGAGGTGTTTCAGTACATGCCTATTTCCCCTGTATTTTTCCTAAAGTGCTCTTGGATAATGTTCTTTTCATTGCCATGGCTTTGGAAAACTTTCACTAGGAAGAAACCAGAGAGTGTCCACAGAGAACTGATTGAGTGTGTGAAATTTCAAGCAGCTAGCGCAAAACCTGTGTGATTTCTAGCTCCATTTTCATTTATCTGTATAGGTTCAAATGAAGTAAAAAAAATTATGGTTAGGGATAGGTTAATGATAGTTTTAGGTTTAGAGTTCAGGTGAGGTGTAGGATAATGTATAGGGTTAGGGTTAAGAATAAGATTAGGGTTCAGCCTACAGTTAGCAGAAGCATTAGGGTTATCAGGGAAATGGATAGGCTTAGACCTAGTGATAGGGCTAGTATTATGCTTAGGATTAGGGGTAAGGTTAGGGTTATGGTTAGCTTTAGGGTTAAAGCTGGGTAGGTCTTGGGTTAGGGCTAGGTTTTGCAATAGGTTAGGGCTATGGCAAATGTAAGAACTTTTCTATGATAAGGCTAGTTTTAGGGTTAATGTTATACCTAAGTATAGTTTTAGGGTTAGTTTTAGGGTTAGGGAGATGTTTAGAGCTAGGGTTAGTGTTGGTGTCAGGGTCAGTGTTCAGCTTAGGGTTATGGTTAATGTGAAAGCCAGTATTAGGACCAGGATTAAGATTAGGGGAAAGGTCAGTTTTTGGCTTTAGGCTACGGGTTATTATTAGGGCCAGGGCTAGCTTTGTCTTTAGGTCTAGGCATAGAGTTATGCATAGATTAGGATTAGGTTTAGGTCTAGGGCTAGTGTTAAGGTTCAATTTAGGTTTAGGTTCAAGTTTAGACCTATGATTACTGTTAGGGTAGAATAAGGGTCAGGGTTAGGGTTAGGGTTTGGTTAATGTTTAGAGCTAGAATGAGGACTAGGGTTAGGGTTTGGGTTAGTTTAAGAATTAGGTCTAACCTAATCCTAATCCTAATCCTTAACCTAACCCAAACTCTAACACTATTAGTAGGTTTAGGGTTTGTGTTAGGTTATGGATTAGGATTAGGATTACAATTAGGATTAGCATTAGGTTTAGGGTTTGGCATAGAGTAAGGGATAGCGTTAGTGATAGGATGAGGGCTGGGGTTGGGGTTAAAGTTAGCTTTATGGCTCGGATTAGGGCTAGTTTTTGTGTTAGGATTAAGGCTAGGGTTAGAACAATGACTAATGTAAAAACTATGGTTTTTAGGGTTAGTTTTAGGGTGATGGTTATGGGTTACACCTCTAGTGTTAGGATTAGGTTTCCTGTTAGCATGAAATTTAGAGCTGTGTTAGCATTACTTTAATAGTCAGGGTCAGGTTTACATTTAGGGTTAGGGTTAGGACTCGAATTAAGTCTAGGGTTATGGTAAGGGTTTGTTTTAGGGTTAGGGTGGTGTTTAGAGCTAGGGTGAATGTTAGGATATGAGTCAGAGTTAGGGTTAGTATCAAGGTTAAGATTAGGACTCGAACAGAATTTTATTGAGGATTTTTGCATCTAGGTTCATTAGAGATATTGGTCTTATGTTCAAAACTCTAGAAAAAATAGGGATAACAGGAACATTCCTCAATATTGTAAAAGCAATCTATGCTAAGCCTCAGGCTAGCATCATTCTGAATGGAGAAAAATAGAAGGCATCCCTTCTAAAATCTGGAACAAGACAGGGATGCCCTCTCTCACCACTTCTGTTCAACATAGTTCTCGAAACACTGGCCAGAGCAATTAGACAGACGAAAGAAATTAAAGGCATCAAAATAGGAAAAGAAGAACTTAAATTATCACTATTTGCAGATGACATGATTCTATACCTAGCAGACCCAAAAGGGTCTACAAAGAAACTATTAGAGCTAATAAATGAATTCAGCAAAGTGGCAGGATATAAAATCAACACGCATAAATCAAAGGCATTCCTGTATATCAGCGACAAATCCTCTGAAATGGAAATGAGGACAACCACTCCATTCACAATATCTTCAAAAAAAATAAAATACTTGGGAATCAACCTAACAAAAGAGGTGAAAGACTTATACAATGAAAACTACAGAACCCTAAAGAGAGAAATAGAAGAAGATCTTAGAAGATGGAAAAATATACCCTGTTCATGGATAGGCAGAACTAACATCATCAAAATGGCGATATTACCAAAAGTTCTCTATCGGTTTAATGCAATGCCAATCAAAATCCCAACGGCATTTCTTGTAGAAATAGAGAAAGCAATCATGAAATTCATATGGAAAAACAAAAGACCCAGAATAGCAAAAACAATGCTAAGCAGGAAGTGTGAATCAGGCGGTATAGCGATACCAGACTTCAAACTATACTACAGAGCAATAGTAACAAAAACAGCATGGTACTGGTACCAAAACAGGCGGGTGGACCAATGGTACAGAATAGAGGACACAGAAACCAATCCACAAAACTACAACTACCTTATATTTGATAAAGGGGCTAAAAGCATGCAATGGAGGAAGGATAGCATCTTCAACAAATGGTGCTGGGAAAACTGGAAATCCATATGCAACAAAATGAAACTGAATCCCTTTCTCTCGCCATGCACAAAAGTTAATTCAAAATGGATCAAGGAGCTTGATATCAAATCAGAGACACGCCGTCTGATAGAAGAAAAAGTTGGCTACGATCTACATACTGTGGGGTCGGGCTCCAAATTCCTCAATAGGACACCCATAGCACAAAAGTTAATAACTAGAATGAACAAATGGGACTTACTCAAACTAAAAAGTTTTTTCTCAGCAAAAGATACAATAAGAGAGGTAAATAGAGAGCCTACATCCTGGGAACAAATCTTTACTCCTCACACTTCAGATAGAGCCCTAATATCCAGAGTATACAAAGAACTCAAAAAATTAGACAATAAGAGAACAAACAACCCAATCAACAAATGGGCCAAGGACCTGAACAGACACTTCTCAGAGGAGGACATACAATCAATCAACAAGTACATGAAAAAATGCTCACCATCTCTAGCAGTCAGAGAAATGCAAATCAAAACCACCCTAAGATACCATCTCACTCCAGTTAGATTGGCAGCCATTATGAAGTCAAACAACAACAAGTGCTGGCGAGGATGTGGGGAAAAGGGTACACTTGTACATTGCTGGTGGGACTGCAAATTGGTGCAGCCAATTTGGAAAGCAGTATGGAGATTCCTGGGAAAGCTGAGAATGGAGCCACCATTTGACCCAGCTATTCCCCTTCTCGGTCTATTCCCTAAAGACCTAAAAAGAGCATGCTACAGGGACACCGCTACATCGATGTTCATAGCAGCACAATTCACAATAGCTAGACTGTGGAACCAACCTAGATGCCCTTCAATGGATGAATGGATAAAAAAAATGTGGCATTTATACACAATGGAGTATTACTCTGCATTAAAAAATGACAAAATCATAGAATTTACAGGGAAATGGATGGCATTAGAGCAGATTATGCTAAGTGAAGCTAGCCAATCCCTAAAAAACAAATGCCAAATGTCTTCTTTGATATAAGGAGAGTAACTAAGAACAGAGTAGGGTCGAAGAGCATGAGAAGAAGATTAACATTAAACAGGGATGAGAGGTGGGAGGGAAAGGGAGAGAGAAGGGAAAATGCATGGAAATGGAAGGAGACCCTCAGAGTTATACAAAAGTACATACAAGAGGAAGTGAGGGGAAGGGGAAAAATAATATAAGGGGGACAAACGAATGTCAGTAGAGGGATCAGAGAGAGAAGAGGGGAGGGGAGGGGAGGGGAGGGGAGGGGGGATAGTAGAGGATAGGAAAGGCAGCAGAATACAACAGACACTAGTATGGCAATATGTAAATCAATGGATGTGTAACTGATGTGATTCTGCAATCTGTATATGGGGTAAAAATGGGAGTTCATAACCCACTTGAATCAAATTGTGAAATATGATATATCAAGAACTATGTAATGTTTTGAACAGCCAACAATAAAAAATTAAAAAAAAAAAAAGATTAGGACTCGAATTAGGGCTAGAGTTAGGTCTAGGTGTAGTGTTAAGGTTTGGTTTAAGTTAAGGTTTAGGGTTAGGGATATTGCTCAGGTTTGTTTTACTGCAAGGATTAGGGTTAGTACTATTTTTATGATTAGCATTAGGGCTAGGGCTAGTGTTAATGTTAGGCTTAGGCTTAGGGTTAGGGTTAGATTTAGAGTTAGGGTTAGATATAGGGTTAGGGCTAGAAATAAATTTAGACAATGGTTATTGCTCTGTTTAGGACTAGGTTTAGTGCTAGGGTTAGGTTTACAGTAATGGATAGGGTTAGAAATAGAGATAGGGCTAGTGTGAGAGTTAGAGTTAGTCTTAGGGCTAGGGTTAGGGTTACGGTTAGGGATAGGGTTAATTTAGGGTTAGAAGTAGGGCTACGGTTAGTGTTCTCCTTAGGCCTAGCATTAGGGTTAGGGTTAGGGTTAGGTTTTAGGGTAAAGAATGGCATTATAGCAAGGTTTTGTGATAGGGTGAGGGTTAGAATTAGGATTAGGGCTATGATTAGGGTTAGGGTTATGATTAAGGCTAGGTTTGGGCTAGGATGAGATCTATGGTTTAATGTAGTGTTAGGGCTAGGATTAGGGCTGGGGCTAATATCAGAAAAAGGGTTATGTTTAAAGATAGTTTTAGGGTTAGATTTATGGCTACATGTAATGTAAGGGTTAGGTTTAGGGTTAGGGTCAGGTATAGATAGAGCGTGGTGTATTAGTAGAGTCAAGTTCTGGGTTAGAAAATTGTGATAGGTTAAGGTTTAAATTTAGGGCTCGAATTATCTTTATGGTTCGTGTTAGTGTAATTATAGGGTGAGGTTTAGGGTTTAGGTTTGGTGTAGAATAATGCATAGGTTTAGGATTAGGGATAGCGTTAAGGTTAAGGCAATGGATAGGGTTAGAGATAGGGTTAGGGCTAGGGTTATGATTTTGATTGGGGCTATGGTTAGGATTATGTTTAGGGTTAAAACTCGGGTTAGGGCTTGGATTTGGGTTAGGTTTGGGGTTAACTTAGTGGTAAGGTTAGGGGTAAGGCAATAGTAAGTACCAGGATTACAATTAGGGTTAAATTTATGGTTAGGGTTAGTGGTAGGTCTAGTATTAGGTTTAAGGTTAGGGTTAGGGTGATGTTTAGACTGGGGTTAGTATTGTGGTCACAGTCAGGGTCAGTGTTAGTTCTAGTTTTCAGCTTAAAACTAGAATTAGAGCTAAGGTTAGGGTTAGGGTTAAGGTTTGGTTTAGGTTAAAGGTTAGGGTTAGGGCTATGGCTTGGTTTTATTTTAGGGCTAGTGTTAGATTTAGAGTTAGGGTTAGGATTACGGTTAGGGTTTGACTTAGAGTTAAAATTAGATCTAGGTTAGGGCTAGAGCTAATGATAGGACTAGGGTTAGGGCTAGGGTTAGGGCTAGGATTAGGTTTCTGGTAAGGGATAGCGTTCAAAATAGGGATGGGGCTATGGTGGGAGTTAGATTTAGTCTTAGGGCTAGTGTTAGGGCTAAGGTTAGGAATAGGAATCTATTAGTGCTTAATATTAGTGCTAGGTTTAATTTTTGGGTTAGGCCTAATGTTAGGTTTAGGGTTAGGATTAAGGCTAGGTTTAGGGCTAGGATAAGGGCTGGGGTTTGTGTTAGGCTTGGGGCTAGGATTAGGGCTAGGGCTAATATCAGGTCTAGGGTTATGTTTAAAGACAATTTTAGGATTAAGTTTAGCACTACATCTAGGGTAAGTGTCAGGCTTAGGGTAAGGGTTATGTTTAGAGCTAGGGGAAATTTTAAGGTTAGGGCCAAGGTTAAGTTTTTATTTAAGTTAGGATTTAGATTTAGGGCTCAAATTAGCATTAGAGTTAGTTAGGGTAATGATAGGGTTTAGTTTAGGGTTCAGGTTAGGTTTAGGGTAATTGATAGGGTTAGCATTAGCAATAGGGTTACGATTAGGATTAGGGTTAGCATTAGGGTAAGGATTATGGTTATGGTAGTGGATCAGATTAAAGCTTAGGTTAGAACTAGGGTTAAGGTTAGGAATAGGTCTTGAGTTATGGTTAGGGTTAGGTTTAGAACTAGGGTTAGTTTTAGGATTATGGTTAGTGCAAGCGTTTGGTTTTGAGCTAGGGTTATGGCTAGGGAGTGGGTTAGTTTTAGGGATAGGTCTAGGGATAGGATTATGGTAGAGTTAGTGTTAGGGCTAGGGTTATCATTAAAGTTAGGTTTAGGGTTAGGGTAATGGATAGGGTTAGATATAGCATTAGGGTTAGGGTTAGATTCTGTTTAGGGTTAGGTTTAGGTCTAATGCTATGTTTAGGTTTACAGTTAGGTTTAGGGTTTGAGTTAGGGTTAGGGCTATGCCAAGTGTTAAATTTAGGATCATGTCTAGGGTCATTTTTCCGGTTAGTTTACCCTAACACTAGACCTAGTCTTAACCCTAATCCTATAACTAGCCCAAATCGTAACCCCAGAACATACATTGGCTGTAAATTTAAACCTAGCCCTAACTCTAACCAAAACCTAGCTCTAAACTGAAACCTAACCTTAGCTTTAACCCTTACACTAATTCTAACACTAGCCTTAACCTTAACCCTAACACTAAACATAGCCCTAACCCTAGCTCTAACCCTATCCCTTAACCTAAGTTAACCCTAACCCTAATGCTAACACTAGCCTTAACTCTAATCCTTACTTTAACCCAAAACCTAATACTATTAGTAGTCCTAAACTTAGTCCTCATTCTAGCTCTAACCATAACCCAATCCTGACACTTATTTTGACCCTATTGGTAACCGTAGGTCTAAACCTGACCCTAACCCTAACTGAACCCTAACACTAGCACTAGCAATAAACCTATACCTAAACCTAACCCTAACACTAGCCCTAACCCTAACCCTAACCCTAGCAGTAATGCTATCCCTTACCCTAAGCCAAACCCTAAACTTAATGCTAACCCTAGTCCTAACCCTAATCTTTAGCCTAACACAAACCCTAACTTCATTACTCTTCCAAATCCTAGCCATCATTCTAGTTATAACCATAACCCAAACACTAACCCTAACCTTGACCCTAACCATAAACCAAACACTAACATTAGCCCTACCTGTAAACCTATACCTAAACCTAACACTAACACTAGCCCTAGACATATACCTAATCCTAAATCTAGCCATATCTCTCACCCATGACCGAA
Source organism: Marmota monax (assembly GCF_021218885.2). Taxonomy (NCBI): domain Eukaryota; kingdom Metazoa; phylum Chordata; class Mammalia; order Rodentia; family Sciuridae; genus Marmota; species Marmota monax. The sequence goes on from NW_026691959.1 coordinate 30,295, forward strand.
ACAAAAACCTAGCCCTAGCCCTAATGATAACCCTTAACCTAACCCAAACACTAACCCTACATCTAGACTTAACCAATCCTAATTTAGACTCTACCCATAACCCTAATCCTAATCCAAATACAGACCCTGACATTAAAACTAACTTAGCTTTAAAACTGACCTTAACCAAAACATAAACCTAAAACTAGACCTAGCCATAACCCTAGTCCTTATATACCCATAGCCCTAACCCTAGCTCTAAACCTAACACAAAATCTATCCCTAATCCTAGGCCTAAACCTAGTCCTAAGCATAACCCTACCCCTAATCGATAGTGATACTATCCTAACCCTAATCTTAGACCTAAACCTAGCTAAAACCCTAACCCTAACTCTAAACATAACCCTAGCCCTATCCCTAAACGTAACACTAACCCGAGCCCTAATCATAATATTAATACTAGCCCTAATACTATCTCTATAATTGTCCATTACAATAAACCTAACCCTAAACCTAATGATAACCTTAGCTATAGCTCTAACTCTAAACCTAATCCTAGACCTAACCGTAAACCTAATCCTCATCATATCCCTAACCCAGGTCAAATCCTAAATTATACACTAACTAACCCTAGCCCAAACTCTAACACTAACCCTAAACCTAAAACTACCCCTAACCCTTACTTGACACCTAATCCTATCCATTAAACTAACTCTAAAGGTAACCTTATCCCTAACCCTAACTCTAACCCTAAACTTAACATATATTTAACCCTAGACATAACACTAAAACTAACTCTCACCCTAGCACTAACCCTAGCTCAAAACCTAACCTATATCCTAAACCTAATGCAAACACTAACCCTAGCCCTAGCCCTAACCCTAACCCTAACTCTAGCCCTAATCCTAACCAAAACATGACCCCTAACCCTAGCTCTAATGCTATGGATTACCCTAACAATAACCATAACACAAATGCTAACCCTAGGCCTAACCCTATCCCTATAACTAACCCTAACCATACCCATTATCCTAATTTTAACCTGAATCCTAATCTTAAACCTATCCATTACCCTGAACCTAATTCTAACCCAAAGCCTAATTTGAGTCGTAACCCTAAAACTTAACCTAACCCATAACTGAAACCTGAAGCTCACAAAAAAAAAAAAAAAAAAAAAAAAAAAAACTAATTCTAAACTTTATCCTTATCCTAAACCTAACCCTTATACAAGATGTGGCCATGAAACTAACCCTTTAACTACCCCGAGCCATAACCCTAAACCTGACATTATCCCTATCCCTAAAAATTGCCCTAAACCTAAAAAAAAGCCGTAGCCCTCATGGTAACACCAAATCAAGCCATAATCCTAACCCAAACCTAACCCTATCCCTAAACCTAATTCTAATCATCGCCCTAGCCCTAAACCTAGCAGTAACCCCATTTCTTCCCCTAAACCTAACCCTAAACCTAACCCTAAACATAGCCCTAAAATTAGGCCTAACCCTAACACTAATCCTAGACCTATTCCTAAGCCGAGTTTAGCCCTAACCATAATGCTAACCCTAGCCTTAAGACTAAATCTAATTCTTGCCTAGCCCTATTACTAGTTCTAACCCTATCCCTTACCATAAACTTAGCCTTAGCCCTAAAACATAACCAAGCTATAGCACTAACCTTAAAACTTAACTTAAACCAAATCCTAACCCTACATCTAGCCCTAAGCCTACCGCTAATTCAAGCCCTATCCCTAACCTAAAACTATCCCTGAACCGGATTCTGAACCTAACACTAATCGTAGCTCAAAACATCAACCTAAACTTAAACCTAATCCTAAAACTACACTTAGTCCTAACTGTAACCCTAAAATTAGCCCCCATCATAACCTTAGTTCTTACATTAGCCATATCAATAACACTAGCCCTAACAAAACCCAAAACTTAGCCCTCATCTGAGCCCAAATTCTAGTTTTAATCCTAAATCTATCCCTAAATGTAGCTCTAACCCTTATCCTAAAACTAACCCTAACTTTAATCCTTACACTAACCCTAAACCTAACCCTAACCCTAGCCCTAACCCTAACCAAAACCCTAGCCCTAACCCTAGCTCTAACCCTATCCAATACCCTGACCCTAACCCTAACCCTAATGCTAACCCTCAGCCTAACCCTAACACATTCCCTAACCCTAACCTATCCATTATCCTAAACATAACCCTAACCCTAAAGCTAACCTAATACCAGACCTAGACATAACCATAACTCTAAAACTAGCCCCAATTGTAACCCTAGTACTTACATTAGCTGTAGACCTAAAGCTAACACAAAACAGCGCTAATCTGAGTCCTAACACTAATTTTAATTCTAACCCTAGCCCTAACCATAACCCTCACCCTAAGCCTAGCCCTAAACTTCGCCCTAACACTAGCACTAACCCTGTCCCTTACCCTAAGCCAAACTCTAACACTAAAGCTACCTAGTATTAACCTAATCCTTAGCCTAACCCAAACCCTAACTCTATTACTGGTCATAACACTAGCTCTCAATCCAGCTCTATTCCTATCCAAAACCCTAAATCTAACACTGACCCATATTCTGACCCTAATACTAACCATAGGTCTAAACCTGACCCTAACCATAAATCGAGCCCTAACATTGGTGCAACATGTAACCGTATACCTATACCTAATCCTAACAGTAAACCAAGATCTACACCTAATCTTTCATCTAGCAATAACTCTAGCCCTAGCCCTAAACAAAAACCTGGCCCTAGCCCAAACAATAACCCTTAATCTAACCTAAACACTAATTCTACCCATAGAACTAACCCTAGTCCTAATGTAAGACCTAATCATAAACCTAACCCTAAACCAAACACTGACCCTTACACTAACACAAACCCGAGCTCGGTTTAGGGTTAGCTTAGGGTAAGGAATAGGATTAGAGCTAGGATTAGGGCTATGTTTAGGGTTAGGGTTAGGGTTATGGCTAGCGTTCGGTTTAGGTTTAGGGTTAAAGATAGGGTTAGGTCTTTCATTAAGGCTAGGTTTTGGTTAGATTTAGGGCTAGTTTTAGAGTTATGGCCAATATATTGTCCAGGGTTACAATTTTGGCTAGTTATAGGATTAGGGTTAGGACTCGGTCTATTGTAAGGGTTAGCTATAACATTTAGGGCTAGGGTTAGTGTTAGGGTAAAATTCAAGATCAGAGTAGTTTTAGCGTTAGGTTTGGAGTCAAATTAGGGCTAGGGTTAGGGCTAGGTGTAGGGTTAGGTTTTGGTTTAGGTTAAGTTTTAAAATTAGAGCTATGGCTCGGTTTTGTTTTAGGGCTAGGGCTATGGTTAGGGCTGGTTTTAGGCTTAATATTAGGTTTAGGGCTAGTGTTAGGCTTAGGTTTATGCTTAGGGTTAAAGTTAGATTTTGATTTAGGATTAAATCTAGGGTTACTTCCAGGGCTAAGTATAGGGCTACTGTTAGGTCTTGGTTTATGGCTAGGATTAGGGTTATGGTAAGGCATAGTGTTAGAACTAGGAATAGGGCTAGGGTGAGAGTGAGAGTTAGTTTTACGGCTAAGCTTAGTGTTTGATTAGGTATAGGGCTTAATTAGGGATAGTAATAGGGCTAGGTTTATGGTAATGTTTAGGCCTAAATTTAGTTTTAGGCTTAGTGTTAGGTTTCATGTAAACGATGTGGTTAGAGCTAGGGATAGGGCTAGGGTGAAGGTTAGAATTAGGGTTAGGGCTAGGGGTTCATTAGAGTTATTATTAAGGCTAGGTTTAGGGCTAGGATGAGGGCTAGGGTTTGTGTTAGGATTAGGGCTAGGATTAGAGTTAGGGTGAATGTCAGGTCTAGGGCTTTGGTTAGAGATAGTTTTAGGGTTAGGTTTATGGCTACGTTTAATGTGTTAGGTATTGGGTAGGGGTCAAATTTAGAGCTAGGGGTATTATTAGGATCAGGGTCAGGTTAAAGGTTTTATTTAGGTTAGGGTTTAGGGTTAGGGCTCGAATTAGCATTAGGGTTTGGGTTAGGGTAATGATAGGTTTTGGTTTAGGGTTCAGGTTAGATTTAGCATAATGGATAGGGTTACGATTAGGGATAGGGTTAGATTTAGGCCTAGGGTTAGCATTATAATTAGGGTTATATTTAGGGTAATTGATAGGGTTATTGCTAAATTTAGGTGTAGGGTTATGGATAGGATTATGGCTAGGGTTAGGAATAGGGGTATGGAATTATTTTTTGTGTTAAGTTTAGGGCTAGAATTATGGCTATGGCAAATATCAGGTCTAGGATTATGGCTAGGGATAGTTTTAGGGTTAGGTTTATGGCTAGGTCTAGTATAAGGTTTAGGTTTAGGGGTAGGGTCAGGATTAGAGCCAGGTATATTATCATGGGACGGGGCAGAGTCAGAATTTTGGTTGGGTTAAGGTTTAGGGTTAGGGCTTGAATTAGCATTAGGGTTAGAGTTAGAGTAATGATAGGGGTAGGTTTAGGGTTCAGGTTACATTTAGGTTAATGAAATAGGTTAGGGTTAGGGATAAGTTTAGGGTTACCATTCGATTTGTGGTTATGGTTAGGGTAATGGATAGGGTTAGAGCTAGTGACAGGGCTAGGGTTATAGTTAGAATTCTGGCTAGGGTTAGGGGAAAGTTTAGGGCTATATTCTGGTTTAGGATTAGGTTTAGTGTTAGGTTTAAAACTAGGGTTAAGGCTCGAATGAGTGCTTGTTTTGGGGTTTGTTTATGGCTAGGATTAGGGCGATGGTATTGCATGAAATAGTGTTGAAATTAGTACTAGTTTGGGGTTAGGGTTAGGGCTAGATCTAGTGTTACCATTAGGTTTAGGGTTAGGGTGATATTTAGAACAAGTGTTATGTTAGGGTTAGTGTCAGAGTCAGGGTTAGTTTTAGGGTTAGTGTTAGAACTCGAATTAAGGCTAAAGGTAGTTCTAGTTTTATGGTTAGGGTTTGGTATATAGGTTGGTTTTGTTTTAGGGCTCTGGCTACGGTTATGGCTAGATTATGGAATAGCATGAGGGTTAGGGCTAGTGTTTGTTTAAGGTTTAGGCTTAGGTTTAGGGTTTGATTTTGAGTTAGGGTTAGATCTAGGGTTAGGGCTAGAGCTAGGGATAGGGTGAGGGTTAAAGTGAGGGATAGGTTCATGGTAATGAATATAGTTAGAACTAGTGATAATGCTAGGGTGAGACTTAGAGTTAGGTATAGTAGTAGTTTTAGGATTAGGGTTAGATTTAGGGCTAAATTTGTGTAGGATTAGGGCTAGAGTTAGGGCTAAATTTTAGCTAGGATTAGGGCTAGGGTTAATGTTAGAGTTTGGGCTAAATTAGGGCTAGGATTAGGGCTAGATTTAGGGTTAGGGTTAGAGCTAAATTAGCGTTTAGGATTAGGGCTAGTGTTAGTGTTAGGGTTAGGGCTACATTAAGGCTAATATTAAGGCTAGGGTTAGTGTTATGTTTATACTAAGGGGTTGGGCTAGAATTAGGATTAGCATTGGTGTTAAGGTTAAGTTTAGGGGAATGGGTGGGGTTATATCTAGCTTTAGGGATAGGGTGAGCTTTAGAATTAAGATTAGGCCTAGGGTTTTGTTTCACTTAAGGATTAAGGCTAGGTTTAGGGCTAGGTTAAGGGCTAGGGTTTCTTTTAGGATTAAGGCTAGGACCAGGTCTAGGGCTATATCAGGTCTAGGGTTAACGTTAAAAATAATTTTAGGGTTAGGTTATTGCTAGGTGTAGTGTAAGAGATAGGTAGGTTAAAGGTCAGCTTTAGCCTAGGTTTATTATTAGGGTCAGAGTCAGGGTCAGGGTTAGCATTTTGTTTAGCTAAAAGCTTAGGGTTAAGGTTCAAATTAGCATTAGGGTTAGGTTTAGGATAAGGGTAATTGATACGGTTTAGTTTAGGTTTCATTTAAGGTAATGGATGAGTTAAGTTTAGCAACCAAGTTAGTGTTACCATTAGGGTTAGGGTTATGTTCTGTGTAATGGAAAGGTTTAGAGCTAAGGTTGGGGCTAGTTTATGGTTTGGATTAAGTCTAGAATTAGGGTTAAGTTTAGGGCTAGGGCTAGGGTGTGATTTGGGGTAAGTTTTAGGGTTAGTGTAAGTGTTAAGTTTAGGGCTAGGTTTATGGTTAGTCTTAGCGCTAGGGTTAGGGTTAGGTTTAGGGTTAGTATTAGGGGTGTTTTTCATGCTTCAGCTTTGGGAAACTTTCACAAGGAAGAAACCAGAGTGCCCACAGAGAACTGATTGAGTGTGTGCAGTTTTAAGCAGCAAGCACCAACACTGCTTGATTTCAAGTTCCATTTCCATTTACCCTTATAGGTCAAAATGAAGGAAACCTTAAAATACAAAGTGTTCCTGATAGCAAACCATTGAAGGGATAAGGCCCAAATCTGGGGAAAATAGTAAGGCTAGGTAAAACACAAATTATGCCAAGTATCAAATGAATTTGAACAAAACTCACTCTAACACTATACCTAACCCAACCCTAATCTAATTCTAACCTGTTTAGAGTACCTATGATCATAGAAGTCCCAAACTTGGGGAACCTAGAGGCACAACTTAATAGATGAATCTTGTGCAGTATCAAAGAAATTTGATGAAAAATTCGGGGAGGTATTTTAGTACATTCATATTTCCCTTTTTTTTTCTTAAAGTGCTCATGGATAAACTGTTTTTCATGCTTCAGCTTAAGGCACTTTCACAAAGAAAAAACAAAGAGGGCCTACAGAGAGCTGACTGAGTGTGTGAAGTTTCATGCAGCTAGCACAATCACTGTTTGATTTCTAGTTCCATTTAATTCACACCTATAGGCCCTAATGAAGTGAAAACTAAAAATTGAAACTCTTTCTGACACTGAACCATTGAATCTTGAAGGCCCAAACTGGGGAAGCCTACTAAGGCTAGGTCAAGGATAAATCCTGTACAGTATCAAATTAATCCAACTAAAAAACTTAAAGCTCTTTCAATTCATGGGTATTCTGCTTGCTTCTAATGCACCCAGAGATAAAGCTGTTACTTTCTACTTCATCTTAGGGCTACTTCCATGGCAAACACCAGATTATGCTCACTGAAAATTGATGGAGTGCGTGAAGATTCAAGCAGCTAGCCCAAACCCTGGTTGATTTCCAGCTTCATTTCCATTCAGGGCTACATGGAAAAAAAGAATAGACACATGAAAATTGAAACTGTTCCTGAAAGCAAACCCTTTATTTAGGAGGCCCAAATATTTGGAGTATAGTCAAAATAGGAAAAAGTTGAATCCTGCAGAGTATCATAGAAATTTGAAAAAAAAAACTAACTCTAACCCTAACACTAGGTCTAATCCTAGTCCTAACAGTAACCCTAACACTAACCTTAACCTGTTTAGAGTCCCTTTGATCCTAGAACTCCCACACTTGGGGAGCCACGTTGGGTAAGTGAACAGATGAATCTTTCACAATATCAAACAAGTCTGACCAAATAATTGGAGAGGTAGTTGAGTACATGCATATTTCCCTGTTTTCTCCTAAAGTGCTCTCACATAAAGTTGCTTTGCATGCTTCAGCTTAGGGCTACTTTTACAAGGAATAAACCAGAGAATGCCCATAGAAAACTGATTGAGTGTGTGAGGGTTGAAGTAGCTAGCACCAACCCTGTTGGATTTCCAACTCCATTTCCATTTGAACGCATAGGTCAAAATGAAATGAAAACTTAAAATACAAACTGTTCCGGAGAGCAAACCCTTGACCCAAGAGGCCCAAACCTAGAGAACATAGTAATCCTAGGTAAAAGCTGATTCCTACCCAGTATCAAAGAAATTTGAACAAAACTAAATCTAACAACCACTATCTGTAACCCTAGCCCAAATCTAATACTAAATCTAATCTAACCTGTTTAGAAAACCATTGATCACAGTAATCCCCAAGTAAAGGAGCCCAGTGGGGCAACCTAACTGATATATCCTGTGCAGTATCAAAGAAATCTGACCAAATAATTGGGGGAGTTATTTCAGTACGTGCATATTTCTCTGTTTTCTCTTAATGTTCTCATTGATAAATTATTTTTTCATGTTTCAGTTTAAGGTACTTGGACAAGGAACAACCAGAGAGTGCCCACAGAGAGCTGGTTGAGTGTGTGAAGTTTCAAGAAGCTAGTGCTAACTCTGTTTGATTTCCAGCTCCATTTTCATTCATGTCTATTGGCCATAATAAAGTGAAACTTAAAAATTTAAACTATTTCTGACAGTGAACTGGCAAACCTTGAAAACTCAAACTTGGGGATCCTACTAAGAATGGAAAAGGATGAATCCTGTACAATATCAAAGTAATCCATGCAAAAAAAATTGAAGCTTGTTCCTAAAGTGCTCACAGATAAAGCTTTTTCTTTCTAATTCAGCTTTGGGCTACTCCCAAAAGAAAAAAAAAAGGAGAGAATGTGCCCTGTGAACTGGTTCAGTGTGTGAAGTTTCTAGCAGCTAGAACAAACAATGTTTGAGTCCAGTTACATTTCCATTAACCCCTATAGGGCAAAATGAGGTAAAAGATAAAAATTAAAACTACTCCCGAGAGATAACCCTTTTACTAGGAGGCCCAAACTTGGGGAGCATACTAAGAATAGAAAAAAGTTAAATCCTGCCCAGTATTCATAAAGTTGAAGAAAACTAACTCTAACCCTTATACTAGTTCTATCCCTAAATCTAACCATAACCCTAAGCCTAACCTGTTAAGAGAACCTTTGATCATAAAAGTTTTAAACTTGGGGATACTAGTGGGGCAAGCTTACATATGAATCCTGCACAGTATCAAATAAATCTGACCAAATAATTGGGGAGGTATTTCAGTACAATTCTGTTGTCCTCTTTTCTCCTGCAGTACTCTTGGATAAAATTGTTTTGCATGCTTCAGCTTATGGCTACTTTTACAAGGAAGAAATTAGAGAGTGCCCACAGACAACTGATTGAGTATGTGAAGTTTCAACCTTTCCAGCTCCATTCTCATTTACTCATATAGGTCAAAATGAAGTGAGATTTAAAAACAAACTATTCCCACCAGTGAACCATTAAACCAAGAATGCCCCAAACTGGGGCACATAGTAAGGCTAGGTAAAAGATAAATCTTCCCAGTATCAAAGGTATTTGAACAAAACAACTCTAACCCTAACACTAGCTCTACAGCTAGCCCTAACCCTAACCAAAACACTAACCCTTACCTGTTTAGAGAACCATTGATCGTAAAAGTGCCAACCATGGGGAGCCTAGTGGGGCAAGCTCAAAGATGAATACTGTGTATTATCAAAAAATCTGATCAAATTTTTGGGAGACATGTTTCAGTACATACATGATTCTCTGTTTTCTCCTTAAGGGCTCTCAGATACAGTTTCTTTTGCATGCTTCATCTTTGGCCTAATTTCAAATGAAAGAAACCAGAGAGTGCCCACTAAGAACTAATTGTGTGAAGTTTCAAGCACCTCTGGCGAACCCTGTTTGATTTTCAGCTCAATTTTCATTAACATCAATAAGCCATAATGAAGAGAAACCTTAAAATACAAACTTTTCCTGATAGTGAACCATTGAACCGACAAGGCCCAAACATGTGGAGCATAGTAAGGCAAAGTAAAAGATGAAACCTGCCCAGTATCATAGAAATTTGAAGAAATCTAGGGCCACATGGGTGCTCTCAGTGCCGATGGAAGACTGGGTTGTGGGTTTGCTCTCGGCTCAGACAGTAGTCTCGGCCACAGAAGCACTCTCTGCACACACAGAAGGCAGCACAGAACACGGAGGCTTTACTTGCAGGTCACCAAACCGAGCTCTGGAAACAGCACAAGGTCACTCCAGAACCACCAACCTCACCAAACACCATACATGGGTAATAGATGGAATCCATCTTGAAAAACCTTACTCATCATCTATCAGTGGGTGTGGCTATCAACTTGGATCTGGAGCTTATCAGATACCCGGTTTCCAACTCCCTTACCTCCAGCTGTGATAACTCAAGATTTTTCACACTAGCTTTTGGGGAGTGTAGCTATCAATGAGGAATAGCAACTGTACAGGCACCTGGTTTCCAATTCAGAGATTAAGAGTAGGGAGGCTCCAGGTAGAAGCTCAAGCCCTCTCACCCTGGCGACCTCCACCATCCTGAGCACAGAGACCCAAGCTAGGAATAGACAACTCCACCTACTGCAAGAAAAGAAAGAGAGATCTGAAAGATTTTTTTTTCTTTCTTACTTTTCTTTTCTTGCTCTTCTCATCCATTCTCCTCTACTCTTCCCCTCTGGTCCTCACAACATCAACATATGTGACACCAAGAACTTTCCATGAAATTGAACTTTAAGAACTGAATCACTAGAGTTGTGTAATATAGAGGAATGACATAGGCCCCACCTCACTGCCTCTTTATTTTCTCTTATTTTCTTTCTCCCTCTCTTTCTTTATTCCTTGTTATATTTTCTTCTTTTTTCTTTCTCCCTCTATCCCACTTTCAGCCTCCTAACCTTTACTATTTATACATAGGATAATTTAATGAATACAGATATGGAGTTTGAATTTATACATTCTTCCATAAATCCCCCCTGTCTATTCATTAGAGTTATCCTCCAAAGTTGTTAAGTTAGATTAATCACATACCCTCATTCCTTTCCCCCTTAACATAGCATCCTACCCCTGACCCTCAGTTCTCTATACACCACCAGAAATGTTATGCCTTTTATGAAACTAATGACTATATTCTAAATAATAATTGAAGCCAACATCTGTAGACACTGAGTCTAAATATAAATGTATTTATAATGGTTAGGCTTAGGCTTTGGGTTAGGGTTAGATTTAGAGTTAGGTTTTGATGTATGTTTAGGGCTAGGGCTAAGGATAGTGCAAGGGTTAGATTTAGGATTATTTTAAGGGATAGGGTTAGAACTAGTGATAGGGCTAGTATGAGAGTTAGATTTAGTCTTAGAGCTAGGATTAGGGTTAGGGTTATGGTTAGGGATAGGGCTAAATTAGGGCTATTGTTAGTGTTATGTTTTGCCTTCAGTTAGGGTTGGAGTTAAGATTACATTTAGGGTAAGGTATTGGGTTATAGCTAGTTTGAGGACCAGGGAAGTGTTTCTATTAGGGTTAGGACAAGGCTTAGGTTTAGGGTTATGATTAAAGCTAGGTTTAGGGACAGGATGAGGGCTAATGTTTGTGTTAGGTTTAGGGCTAGTAATAGGGCTAGGGCTAATGTCAGGTGTAGGGTTACTGTTAGGGATAGATTTAGTGTTATGTTAGGTGTATACTAAGGATCAGATTAGATGTAGGGTTATTACTAGGGTCAGGATCAAGGTGAGGGTTTGGCTTAGGTTAGGGTTTAGGTTTCGGGCTTGATTTAACATTAGGGATTCTGGTTAAGGTAATGAAGGGGTTAGGTTTAGGGTTTAGGTGTGGTTTAGTGTAATGGATAGGGTTATGGTTAGGCCTAGGGTTAGCATAAGGATTATCATTAGGGTAATGGATAGGGTTAGACCTAAAATTAGGGTTATGGTTATTTATAAGTTTAGGGCTTTTGTTTGTGTTAGGTTAGGGTTTAGGTTTGGTTTACTGTAATGGATAAGGTTAGTGTTATACCTAGGTTTAGCATAATGAGTTATCATTAGGGTAATGGATAGGTTTAGACCTAAGATTAGGGTAGGGTTATGCATAGGATTAGGGCTTTTCTTGGGTTAGGGTTAGATTCACCTTTAGTGTTAAAGCTAGGTTTAGTGGCTGAGGATGTGGCTCAAAAAGTAGCGTGCTCAACTGGCATGTGCAGGGCACTGAATTCGATCCTCAGCACAACATACCAATAAAATAAAGATGTTGTGTTCAACAAAATCTAAAAAATACATATTAAAAAAACTAGGTTTAGGACTTGGATTGAGGCTAGGTTTTGTGTTAGGGTAGGGCTAGGGTTAATCCTACAGCTACTGTACAATGTAGCATTATGATTAGAGCTAGTGATAGGGTCAGGGTTATGGCTATGTCCAGTGTTAGGTTTAAATTTACGGTTATGATGATGTTCAGAACTAGGTTTTAAATTATGGTCAGAGTCAGAGTCCATATTAGTTTTCAGGTTAGGGTTAGGACTAGAATTAGAGATAGGATTAGGTATAGGTGTAGGGCTAGGGTTATGATTCAGCTTTGTTTTAGGGCTAGGGGTAGAGTTAGGGCTAGTTTTAGAATTAGGGCTACTGTTAGTGTGAGTTTTAGGCTTAGTTTTAGGGTTAGATTTAGAGTTGGGTTTAGATCTAAGCTCTGAGCTAGAGGTAAGGATAGGGCTAGGATTAGGGCTAAGTTTAGGGCTAGGTATAGGGTGATGGTAAGAGATAGGTTTAGAACTAGGTATAAGGCTAGGGTGAGAGTTTGAGTTAGTCTTAGGTCTAGGGTTAGGGTTGGGTTACGAATAGGGCTAAATTAGGGGTTGGATTAAGACTAGGGTTAGTGTTAGGGTTTGGGCTAGTTTGAGGGCTAGGGTTAGTGTTAGGGTTAGGGTTAAGTTTAGGTTAAGGGATGGGATTATAGCTACTTTTAGCACTAAGGTGAGGATTAGAATTAGGGTTTGGTTATGGTTACATTTATGATTAAGACGAGGTTTATAGCTAGAATGTGGGCTAAGATTTTGTTAGGATTAGGACTAGGATTAGAACAAGGGCTAATGTCAGGTCTAGGGTTACAGTTAGAGAGAGTTTTAGGGTTAGGTTTATAGCTAGGTCTATTGTAAGGATCAGGTTTCTTATTAGGGTCAGGTTTAGAGTTATGGATATTATTTGGGTAAGTGTCAGAGTTAGGGTTTTTATTAGATTAAGGTTTAGGGTTAAGGCTCGAGTTATCATTATGGTTAGGGATAGGTTGATGATAGTTTTAGGTTTAGAGTTCAGGTTAGGTGTATGGTAATGGATAGGGTTAGGGTTAAGTATAGGATTAGGGTTCAGCCTAGGATTAGCAGAAGTGTTAGGGTTATCATTAGGGTAATTTATAGGGTTAGAGCTAGTGATAGGGCTAGTGATATGCTTAGGATTAGGTCTAGGGTAAAGCCTAGATTTAGGGTTAGTCTAAGTTTAGGGTTATGGTTAGCATTAGTGTTAAATCTAAGGTAGTGCTTGAGTTAGGGCTAGGTTCTGCAATAGGTTAGGGCTATGCAAATGTAAGAACTTTGTTATGATTAGGGCTAGTTTTAGGATTAAAGTTAGAGCTAAGTATAGTTTTAGGGTTAGGTTTAGGGTTAGGGTGATGTTTAGAGCTAGGGTGTTAGTGTCAGTGTCAGTGTTCAGTTAAGGGTTATGGTTAATGGGAAAGACACAATTTGGTCTAGGGTTAAGACTAGGGGAAAGGTTAGTTTTTGGCTTTAGGCTAACGGTTATTATTAGGGCTAGAGCTATTTTTTTTCTTTAGGACTAGGGCTAGAGTTATGGATAGATTAGTGTTAGGTTTAGGTCTAGGGCTAGTGTTAGGGTTAGGTTTAGGTATAATGTTACCAATAGGGCTAATGTTAGGGTTCAGTTTAGTGTTAGGTTCAGGTTTAGACCTATGATTAGTGTTAGGTCAGAATAAGGGTCAGGGTTAGGGTTAGGGTTTGGGTTATGGTTAGAGCTAGAATGAGGGCTAGGGTTAGGAAAACTAATAGGATTAGGGTTTGGGTTAGGTGAAGGAATAGATTTAGGATTAGAATTAGCATTAGCATTAGGTTTAGGATTGGCATAGGGTAAGGCATAGGGTTAGAGCTAGTGTTAGGGCTAAAGTTAGGCTTAAAGCTAGGTTTAGGGCTTGGATTAAGGCTGGTTTTGTATTAGGGTTATGGCTATGGTTTGAGCAATGGCTATTGTAAGAACTATGGTTTTTAGGGTTAGTTTTAGTGTTATGGTTAGGGGTTAAACCTCTAGTGTTAGGATTAGTTTTAAGGTTAGGGTGAAATATAGAGCTAGTGTTAGTGTTAGGCTAATAGTCAGGGTCAGATTTAGTTTTAAGGTTAGGGTTAGGACCCAAATTAAGGCTAGGGTTACTGTAAGGGTTCAGTTTCAGGTTAGGGTGGTGTTTAGAGCTACGGTGAGTGTTAGGATATGAGTCAGAGTTAGGGATAGTATTAAGCTTAAGATTAGGACTCGAATTAGGGCTCGGGTAAGGTCTAGGTTTAGTTTTAAGATTTGGTTTAAGTTAAGGTTTAGGGTTATGGCTATTGCTTGGATTTGCTTTACTGCAAGGGTTAGTGTTAGGACTAGTTTTATGATTAGCGTTAGGTCTAATGTTAATGTTAGGCTTAGGCTTAGGTTTAGGGTTAGATTTAGATTTAGGGTTAAATCTAGTGTTAGGACTAGGAATAAGGATTTGGCAATGGTTATGGCTAGGTTTAGGGCTAGATTTAGGATTACAGTAATGGATAGAGTTAGAAGTAGGGATAGGGATAGTGTGAGGGTTAGAGTTAGTCTTAGGGCTTGGGTTAGGGTTAGGGTTAGGCATAGAGTTAAATTAAGGCTAGGATTAGGGCTAAGATTAGTGTTCACCTTAGGCCTAGTGTTAGGGTTAGGGTTATGTTTAAGTTTAGGCTAAGGAATGGCATCATAGCTAGGTTTATGGATAAGATGAAGGTTAGAATTAGGGTTAGGGCTATTGTTAGGGTTAGGGTAATGATTAAGGCTAGGTTTGGGGCTAGGATGAGGGCTATGCTTTATTTTAGTTTTAGGGCTAGGGCTAATATCAGATCTAGGGTTATGGTTAAAGATAGTTTTAGGGTTAGGTTTATGCTTACATATAATGTAAGGGTTAGGTTTGGGGTTAGGTCAGGTTTAGAGCTAGGGTCAAGGTCTGGGTTAGAAGTTTGGGATATGTTAAAGTTTAAAGTTAGGGCTTGAATTAACATTATGCTTAGTGTTAGTGTAATTATAATAATAGGTTTAGGGTTTAGGTTTGGTTTAGAATAATGCATAGTTTTAGGATTAGGGATTATGTTAGTTTTAGCCTAGAGTTATGGTTATTGCAATGGATAGGGCTAGAGATAGGTTTAGGGCTAGGGTTATGGTTTTGATTAGGGCTAGGTTTAGGATTATTGTTAGGGTTAAAGCTCGGGTTAGGGCTTGGATTAGGGCTAGGTTTTGGGTTAAGTTAGTGCTAGGGTTAGTGGTAAGGCTAATGTAAGTACCAGGGTTACAATTAGGGTTAAATTAAGGGTTAGGGTTAGTGGTAGGTCTAGTGTTAGGTTTAAGGTTAGGTTTAGGGTGATATTTAGACAAGGGTTAGTATTATGGTCAGAGTCAGGGTCAGTGGTAGTTCTAGCTTTCAGCTTAAAAATGTGTTTAGAGCTAGGGTGACTGTTAGGATATCAGTCAGGGTCAGGGTTAGCTTTAAGGTTAGGGTTAGGACTTGAATTAGGGCTAGGGTTACTCTTAGTGTTTGGTTTAAGTTTAGGGTGGTCTTTAGAGCTAGGGTCAGTGTTAGTATATTAGTCAGGGTCAGACCAAGTAAGGGTAAGGACTCGAATTAGGGCTAGGGTTATGTCTAGGTGTGTAGTGTTAAGGTTTGGTTTAAGTTAAGTTTTAGGGTTAGGGCTGTTGCTCAGTTTTTAGTCCTAGGTTTAGGGTTTGGGTTAGATATAAGATTAGCATTTGGGTTAGGGCTAGTGTTAGTGTTAGGCTTAGGCTTTGGATTAGGGTTGGATTTAGCATGATATCTAGGATTAGGGCTAGGTCTATCTATAGGGCAAGGGTTAGGTCTAAGGTTATGGTTACAGTAACAGATAGGGTTAGAACTAGGGCTAAGGCTAGGGTGAGAGTTAGAGTTAGCCTTAGGCCTAGGGTTTTGGTTAGTTTTATGGATAGGGCTAAGTTAGGGCTAGGATTAGGGCTACAGTGTTCAGCTTAGGCCTAGTGTTAGGGCTAGGGTTATAGTTAATTTTAGGGTAAGGTATGGTGTTATAGCTAGGTTTAGAGGTAGGGTGAGGGTTAGAATTAGGGTTAGGGCTAGGATTAGGGTTAGGTTTATGATTAAGGCTAGGTTAAGGGCTAGGATGAGGGCTAGGGTTTGTTGTAGGATTATGTCTAGAATTAGGGCTAGGGATAATGTCAGGTCTAATGTTACAGTTTTTGGTATATTTAGGGTTAGGTTTTTGTCTATTCCTAGTGTAAGTGTTAGGCTTTGGGCAAGGGTCAGGTTTGGAGCTAGGTGTATTTTTAGGGTCAGGATCAGTGTTAGGGTTTGTTTTAAGTTAAGGTTTGGGGATAGGGCTCAAATGAGAATTAGGTTTAGTGTTAGGGTTATGGTAATTGATTGGGTTACGTTTAGATTTGAGGGTAGGTTTAGGGCTTGGAGAGCTTTAGGGTTAGCAAAAGGGTTAGGGTTATGCCTGGGGTTAGCATTATGATTAGGGTTATCATAAGGATACTATATATGGTAGATCTATGGTTAGGGATTAGGGTTAGGTTTGGATTAGTGCTAGAGTTAGGTTAGGTTTTGGGTTAGGGCTATTAAACCTAGTCTAGTTTTAGGGTTAGGGTTATATTTATGGTAAAGTTTAGGTTTTGATATAGGGTTGGTTCTAGGACGAGGGTTAGGTTTATTGTTATGGTCAGGGTTAGGTTTAGGGTTAGGGTTAGGGATTTCATTAGGTTTAGGATTAGGTTTAGAGTAATGCATTGGGTTAGATGTAAGGTTAGCTTTATGGTTAAGATTAGGTTTCGGTTTTTAGTTTAATATTAGGGCTAGATTTACTGTTGGTTTTAGGGTAAGAGTTAGGGTTTGAGTTAGGGTTAAGGCTATGGCAAGGTTTAGGTTTAGGTTTAGGTCCAGGGTTAGGTTTATGGTTAGGGTTAGGGTTTAGTTAGGGTTATGGATAGGGTGATCATTAGGGTTAGGGTTAGAGTTAGGGTAATGGCTAGGGTTAGAGTTAATGTTAGGTCTAGTGTTAAAGTTAGGATTAGGTCTACAGTTAGGGTTATGGTTACGGATAGTGCTAGGGTTATGTTTAGGCTTAGGGATAGGCTTTGAGCTAGAGTTAGTCTAGGTGAGGGTTAGGGTTAGGGTTAAGACTAGGGTTAAGGTTAGGGTGAGGGTTATGTTTAGGGTAGGTTTAGGCTTCGATTAGTGTTAGGGTTATTTAAGTTTTGTGTTTGATTTAGGCCTAGGATTAGTGCTATGTGTAATGTAATTTCTAAGGTTCTGATTAGAGCTAGTTTTAGGGTTAAGGTTTTGGCTAGGTCTAGTGTTAGGTTTAGATTTTGGGTTAAGGTCAGGTTTAGAGCTAGGTTTAATATGAGTTTCTGGGCCGGTGTTCAGGTTAAAGTTAGTGTTAGTGTGAAATCAAGAATAGAACTAGGGTTAGGTCTAGTGGTAGGGTTAGTGTTTGGTTTAGGTTAAGGGTTATTGTTAGGGCTAGCACTAAATTTTTGTTTAGGTCAAGGGCTAGAGTAAAGATAGATTTAGGATTAGGTTTAGGTATGGGGCTAGTGTTAGGTTTAATTTTAGGTATAAGTTTACTGGTAGGGCAGTTTCAGGTTTCGGTTTCTGTTTAGGGTCAGGTTTAGACCTATCATTAGTGTTAGGGTCAGAATAAGGGTGAAGGTTAGGGTGAGGTTTTGTGTTAGAATTAGATCTAGAATGAGGGCTGGTGTTAGGACTAGTAATAGGGTTATTGTTTGGGTTTGGCTAAGGATTAGGATTAGGACTAGAGTTAGCATTATAAATAGGTTATGGCTTAGGGTGATGGATAGATTTATATCTAGGGTTAGTCCAGGATTAGGTTAGGTTTAGGGCTAGTTTTAGGGTTAGTCTTAGGGTTAAATCTAATATTAGGTCTTGGATATAGGGCTATTTTTGTGTTAGAGTTAGGGCTAGGGTTTGGCTAAGGCCAATGTAAGAACTAGAGTTATGATTAGGGTTAGTTTTAGGGTTAGGGTTTCAGCAAGGTCTAGTGTTAGCATTAGGTTTAGGGTTAGGGTGATATTTAGATCTAGGTTTGTGTTTGAATATGAGTCAATGTGAGAATTAGTTTTAGGCCTAGGACTAGAATTAGAACTTGGGTTATGGGTAGTTATGGGTTAGGGTTTGGTTTAGGTTAAGATTTAGGGTTAGAACAATGGCTCAGTTTTATTTTAGGGCTACGGCTTGGATTAGGGCTAGTTTTAGGATTAGAAATAGTGTTAGAGCTAGTTGTAGAATGAGGTTTAGGGTTAAGATTATGGTTAGATTTAGAATTATGGTTATATCTAGGGATAGATCTATGTCCAGCGTTAGGACATAGTTAGGGCTATTGTGAGGGTTACAGTAATGAATAGGGTTATAAATAGAAATAGGTGTGACTTAGAGTTAGTCTTAGGGCTAGGGTAAAGGGAAGGGTTAAGGTTAGGGTTCAAATAGGGCTATGGTAAGGGTTAGGGCTAGTTTTCAATTTAGAATTATAGTTAGGGCTAGAGTTCGGGTGAGGTTTAAGTTTAGTGTTAGGGTTAGATTTAGAGTTAGGGTTAGTTCTAGGTTTAGGACTATGGCTAGGTTTAGGACTAAGTTTAGGGCTAGTGTTAGAGTTAGGCAATAGATAAGTTTGGCACTAGAAATAAGTCTAGGGCTAGAGTTAGGGTTAGTCTTAGGGTTAGGGTTAGAGTTAGGTTACAATTAGCAATAAATTAGGGCTAGGTTTTGAGCTACGGTTAGTGTTAGGATTAGGCCTAGAGTTAGGGCTAGGGTTAGCGTTAGTGTTAGTGTTAGGGTTAGGGTTAGGGATAGGGGAAAGGATGTTGTTATACCTAGGTTCAGAACTAGGGCAAGGGTTGAAATTAGGATTGGGGCTATGGTTAGTGTTCTGGTTAGGATTAAGGCTAGCTTTAAGACTAGGATGAGGGCTCAGTTTGTGTTAGGTTTAAGGCAGGAATAAGGTAGAGTGCTAATGTCAGGTCTAGGGTTACAGTTAGGGATACTGTTAGGGTTAGTTTTATGGCTAGGTCTAGTTTAAGGGTTATGTTTAGGATAAGGTTCAGTTTAGAGCTAGGTGTGATATTAGAGTCAGTGTCTTGCTCAGAGTTTGGGTTAGGTTTTTGTTTATTTTTAGGGCTTGAATTAGCATTAGAGTCAGGTTTAAAGTTAGGGTTTTAGTAATTGATAGGATTAGGTTTAGTGTTAATTTTAGGTTTAGGTAAGGATAAGGTTAGTATTAGCAATAGGTTTGGGGTTAGGCCTAAATGGATAGGGTTAGATTTAGGTTTAGGACTAGGGTTAGAGTTAGGTTTAGTGTAACTGTTAGGGTTTGTGCTAGGATTAGTACTATGGCAAATGATAAGTTACGGTTAGTTTTAAATTTATGGTTAGTGTAGGTTTAGGGTCAGGACTAGGGTTAAGTTCATAGTTAGAGTTAGAGTAGGTTTCGGGTTATGGCTAGTGTTATCATGATGTTTATAATTAGGGTTAGGGTAATGGGTGTGGTTAGAACTATGTTTACAACTATGTTTGGGTTAGGCTTATGTTTAGGGTAGTGGATAGGTTTAGGTCTAGAGTTATGGTTAGGATTAGGGCTAGTGTTAGGTTTAGGTTTAGGGATACTGTTAGGGTTAGGTTTAAGGAAAGTGTTAGGGTTTGAGCATGGTGTTAGGGCTAGGTGCATGGTTACGGTTAGTGTCAGGTCTATGTTTAGGATTAGGGTTAAGTTAAAGGCTAGGGATATCATGAAGGTTAGGGTTATGTTTAGGGTAATGGATAGGGTTAGACCTAGAGTTTGGGCTAGGTTTATGGTTAGGATTAAGTCTAGGATTAGGTTTAGGGTTAGGGCCAGATTTATTGTTAGGTTTAGATTTAGGGAAATGGTTAGGGCTAATGTTAGGGTTAGGGTTAAAACAAGGTGTAGGGCTCAGTTTAGGGATAGATTTTGGATGGGGTTAAGGCTACAGCTAATATAAGAATAAGATGTATGATTAGGGCTACTTTTAGGGTTACAGTTAGGGCTAGTACTAGTTTTAGTTTTACATATACTTTTAGGGCAATTTTAGAGCTAGGGTTAATTTAAAGTCAGAGTCAGGCTCAAGGTTAGTTTTAGGGTTAGGTTAGGACTGGAATTAGGGCTAAGGTTAGGGCTATGTGTAGGGTTAGGTTTGTGTTTAGATTAAGTTTTAGGGTTAGGGCTATGGCTTGGTTTTGTTTTAGGGCTTGAACTAGATTAGGACTAGTTTTAGGATTAGTGTTAGTGTTAGGGCTAGTGTTAGTATGAGGTTTAGGCTTAGGGTTAGGGTTGGACTTAAAGTTATGTTTAGTTCTAGGGTTAGGGCTAGGGCTAGTGTTAGGGCTAAGGTTAGGGCAAGTGTTATGGTTATGGTAAGGGATAGGGTTATATCTAGGAATAGGGCTAGGGCAAGAGTTACAGTTAGTCTTAGTGCTAGTGGTAGGATTAGGGTTAAATTAGTGCTAATATCAGGTCTAGGATTAATGTAAGGATTAAATCTAGAGTTAGAGTTAGGGTTCGATTTAAGGGAATGGATGATGTTATAGCAAGGTTCAGAACTAGGGTGAGGTATAAAATTAGGGATAGAGCTAGAGTTCGGGTTCAGGTTAGGATCAAGGCTAGGTTTAGGGCTAGAATGAGGGCTAGAGTTTGTGTCAGGGTTATGGCAAGAATTAGGGCTAAAGATAATATCAGGTCTAGGGTTATGGGTAGGGATAGTTTAGGGTAAGGTTTGTGGCTAGGTCTAGTTTCAGAGTTAGTTTTAGGGAGAGGTTCAAGTTGAGAGCTAGGGGTATTATAATAGATTTAGTTTTTGGATTTAGGTTAGGTTGAGGTTTTGGGTTATTGATCAAATTAGCATTAGGTTTGAGTTAGGATTAGGGTAAGGGATAAGATTAGGTTTAGGCTTCAGGTTTGGTTTAGGGCTTAGGTTAGATTTAGGGTAATGGATAGGGTTATGGTAAGTCCTAGGATTAGCATTAGGTTTATGGTTATCATTAGGGTAGTGGAAGGGGTTAGAGCTAGGGTTAGAGCTAGGGTTATGTTTAGGATTAGGGCTAGAGTTAGGGTTAGGGTTAGGCTTAGCATTTTCTTAAGGTTAGGTTAAGCGTAAGGGTCATGGATTGAGTAAGTGTTGGGGCTACTTTGAGGCTTCGGGGATAGAGTTAGGGTTAAGGTTAAGGTTAGGGCTAGGTTTAGTATTAGGTTTAGGGTTATGGTTATGGTAATGGATAGAGTTAGAGCTAGGGTTTGGGCTATGGTTAGAGTTAGGATTAGGGCTAGGTTTGGGGTTAGGTTTTGGGCTAGGGTTATGTTTAGGGTAAGGGCTAGGGTTTGAGCTAGTGTTAGTGATAAGGCTAGGTCGAGGATTAGGTTCAGCCTTAGGTCTAAGGACAGAATTATGGTAGCTTTAGGGTTAGGGTTAAGGTTAGGGCTAGGGTTATCATTAGGGTTAGGATAAGGATTAGGGTAATGGATATGGTTAGATGTCGGTTTAGGTTTAGGTTTAGGATTAGATTTAGTTTTAGGGTTAATGTTAAGGCTATGGTTATGTTTAAGATTATGATATGGTTTAGGTTTTGAGCTATGGTTAGGGCTATGGGGAGTGTTACTTTTAGGGTTAGGTCTATTATTAGTTTTCAGGTTAGGGTTAGGGTTACGTTTAGGGTTAAGGCTAGGGTTATCAATACAGTTAGGTGTAGGGTTAGGAAAGTTGTAGGTTTATAGCTATGTTTAGGGATAGGGTTAAGTTCAGTGTTAGGGCTAGGGTTAGGGTTTAGAGGAAGGTATAGGTCTAAGTTTATATTTATGGTAAGGGTTAGGCTTTTTTTAAAAAAAATTATTGTTGGTTGTTCAAAACATTACAAATTTCTTGATATATCATATTTCACAATTTGATTCAAGTGGGTTATGAACTCCCATTTTTACCCCATATACAGATTGCAGAATTACATCAGTTACACATCCATTGATTTACATATTGCCATACTAGTGTCTGTTGTGTTCTGCTGCCTTTCCTATCCTCTACTATCCCCCCTCCCCTCCCCTCCCCTCGCCTCCCCTCTTCTCTCTCTACCCCCTCTACTGTCATTCATTTCTCCCCCTTGTATTATTTTTCCCTTTCCCCTCACTTCCTCTTGTATGTACTTTTGTATAACCATGAGGGTCTCCTTCCATTTCCATGCAATTTCCCTTCTCTCACCCTTTCCCTCCCACCTCTCATCCCTGTTTAATGTTAATCTTCTTCTCCTGCTCTTCGTCCCTACTCTGTTCTTAGTTACTCTCCTTATATCAAAGAAGACATTTGGCATTTGTTTTTTTAGGGATTGGCTATCTTCACTTAGCATAATCTGCTCTAATTCCATCCATTTCCCTGCAAATTCTATGATTTTGTCATTTTTAATGCAGAGTAATAATCCGTTGTGTATAAATGCCACATTTTTTTTTTATCCATTCATCTATTGAAGGGCATCTAGGTTGGTTCCACAGTCTTACTATTGTGAATTGTGCTGCTATGAACATCAATGTAGCAGTGTCCCTGTAGCATGCTCTTTTTAGGTATTTAGGGAATAGACCGAGAAGGGGAATAGCAGCATCAAATGGTGGCTCCATTCCCAGCTTTCCAAGAAATCTCCATACTGCTTTCCAAATTGGCTGCACCAATTTGCAGTCCCACCAGCAATGTACAAATGTACCCTTTTCCCCACATCCTCACCAGCACTTGTTGTTTGACTTCATAATGGCTACCAATCTTACTGGAGTGAGATGGTATCTTAGGGTGGTTTTGATTTGCATTTCTCTGACAGCTAGAGATGGTGAGCATTTTTTCATGTACTTGTTGATTGACTGTATGTTCTCCTCTGAGAATTGTCTGTTCAGGTCCTTGGCCCATTTGTTGATTGGGTTGTTTGTTTCTTATTGTCTAATTTTTTGAGTTCTTTGTATACTCTGGATATTAGGGCACTATCTGAAGTGTGAGGAGTAAAGATTTGTTCCCAGGGTGTAGGCTCCCTATTTACCTCTCTTATTGTTTCTTTTGCTGAGAAAAAACATTTTAGTTTGAGTAAGTCCCATTTGTTGATTCTAGTTATTAACTTTTGTGCTATGGGTGTCCTATTGAGGAATTTGGAGCCGGACCCCACCATATGTCGATCATAGCCAAATTTTTCTTCTATCAGACAGCGTGTCTCTGATTTGATGTCAAGCTCCTTGATCCATTTTGAATTAACTTTTGTGCATGGCGAGATAAAGGGATTCTCTAGCTGTCAGAGAAATGCAAATCAAAACCACCCTAAGATACCATCTCACTCCAGTAAGATTGGCAGCCATTATGAAGTCAAACAACAACAAGTGCTGGAGAGGATGTGGGGAAAAGGGTACTCCAGTAAGATTGGCAGCCATTATGAAGTCAAACAACAACAAGTGCTGGACAGGATGTGGGGAAAAGGGTACTCTTGTACATTGCTGGTGGGACTGCAAACTGGTGTGGCCAATCTGGAAAGCAGTATGGAGATTCCTGGGAAATCTGGGAATGGAACCACCATTTGACCCAGCTATTGCCCTTCTTGGACTATTCCCTGAAGTCCTTAAAAGAGCGTACTACAGGGATACTGCTACATCGATGTTCATAGCAGCCCAATTCACAATTGCTAGACTGTGGAACCAACCCAGATGCCTTTCAATAGATGAATGGATTAAAAAAATGTGGCATTTATACACCATGGAGTATTACGCAGCACTAAAAAATGACAAAATCATAGAATTTGCTGGGAAATGGATGGCACTAGAGCAGATTATGCTTAGTGAAGCTAGCCAATCCTTAAAAAACAAATACCAAATATCTTCTTTGATATAATGAGAGCAACTAAGAACAGAGCAGGGAGGAAGAGCAGGAAGAAAAGAATAACATTAAACAGATACATGAGGTGGGATGGAAAGGGAGAGAAAAGGGAAATTGCATGGTAATGGAGGGAGACCCTCATTGGTATACAAAATTACATATAAGAGGTTGTGAGGGGAATGGGAAAATAAACAAGGAGAGAAATGAATTACAGTGGATGGGGTAGAGAGAGAAGATGGGAGGGGAGGGAGGGGGGATAGTAGAGGATAGAAAAGGTAGCAGAATACAACATTTACTAATAGGGCCTTATGTAAAAATGTGGATGTGTAACTGATGTGATTCTGCAATCTGTATTTGGGGTAAAATTGGGAGTTCATAACCAACTTGAATCTAATGTATGAAATATGATATGTCAAGAGCTTTATAATGTTTTGAACAACCAATACAAAATAAATTTTAAAAAAAAGGAATGAACTCCAAGCAATGAATTTTCCTCTTAGAACTGCTTTCCATGTGTCCCATAGATTCCGATATGTTGTGTCTGTGTTTTCATTTATCTCTAAGAATTTTTTAATTTCCTCCTTGATGTCTTCTATAACCCATTGATCATTCAATAACCTATTGTTCATTCTCCAAGCGATGTATGCTTTTTCCTTCCTTCTTTTATCGTTGATTTTCAGTTTCATTCCATTATGATCAGATAAGATGCATGGTATTACCTCTACTCCTTTATATTGTCTATGAGTTGCCCTGTGACATATTATATGATCTATTTTTGAGAAGGATCCATGTGCTGCTAGGGTTAGGCTTTAAGTAAGGTTTAAGACTAAGGCTAGGGTTAGGTTTAGGGTTAGGGTTAGGGCTAGGTTTAGGGTTGGGGTTATGCTTAGTGCTAGATTTAGGCCTAGAATTTGCTCTAGGTTCTGTGTTAGGTTAAGGCATAGAGTTAGGGCTATGGTTAATATAAGAGCTAGGATTATGGTTAGGGCTAGTTGTAGGCTTAGGGTTTGGCTATGTCTAGTGTTAGTTTTAGGTTTTTGGTTAGGGTCAGGTTTGGATATGTTTAATGTTAAAGGCAAGGTCAGTGTTCAGGTTAGAGTTAGAGCTAAGGTTAAAGCCAGAATTGGGACTAGGTTTATGTCTAGGGGTAGGGTTAGTCTTTGCATTAATTAAGGGTTATCGTTAGGGCTAAGGCTAGGTTTTTGTTTAGGTATAGAGCTAGAGTTAAGTCTAGATTTAGGATTAGGTTTAGGTCTACTGCTAGTGGTAGGGTGTGGTTTAGGTATAAGTTTACTGATAGGGCAAGTGTTACAGTTTGGTCTATCATTAGGGTCAGGTTTAGACTTATGTTAGTTTTATGGTCAGAATTATGGTCAGAGTTAGGGTTACTGTTTGGGATAGGGTTAGAGCTATAATGAAGGCTAGGGTTAGGACTATTCATATGGTGAGAGGTTTGATTAGGCTGAGGATTAGGGAAAGGTCTAGGATTACCACTATGGTTAGGGTTTTGCTTAGGGTAAGGGATAGGGTTAGAGCTAGTGTTAGGGGTAGGGTTAGGGTTAGGGTTAAAGCTAGGTGCAGGGCTTTGATTAGGGCTAGTTTTTGTTTTAGTGTTGGGGCTAGGGTTAGGGCAACAGGTAATGTAAGAACCAGGGTTACAATTAGGGTTAGCTTAGGGGTTTGTGTTAGGGGTAGTTCTAGAGTTAATGTTAGATTTACAGTTAGGCTGATATTTAGAGCTAGAGTTATTTTTAGGATAGGAGTCAGGATCAGGGTTAGTTTTATTGTTTGAGTTAGGACTTTAATTAGGGCTAGGTTTACTGTTAGGGTTTGGTTTAATGTTAGCATCATGTTTAGAGCTAGGGTGAGTGTTAGGATATGAGTCAGGGTCAGGGTAAGTTCCAAAGTTAGGGTGAGGACTCGATTAGGGCTAGGGTTAATTTTTTAGTAGTTTAGGGTTTGGTTTAAGCTAAGGTTTAGTGTTAGGTCTATTGCTCAGTTTTGTTTTAGTCCTAGGGTTAGAGTTAGGGCTAGTTTTACAATTAGTATTAGGGTTAGGGCTAGTGTTAGTGTTAGGCTTAGACTTAGAGTTAGGGTTACATTTATAATTATGTTATATCTAGGATTAATCTAGGATTAAGGATAGGGCAAGGGTTAGAGCCAGGGTTAGAGTTATGGTAAGGGATAGGTTTAGAACTTGGAATAGGGCTAGTGTGAGAGTTAGAGTTAGTGATAGGGCTAAAATTAGAGTTAGGGTTCGGGATAGGGTGAAATTAGGGCTAGGATTAGGACTATGGTTAGTGTACAGCTTAGGCCTAGTGATAGGGATAGGGTTAGGTTTAAGTTTAGGATAAAGAATGGCGTTATAGCTAGGTTTAGACATAGGGTGAGGGATAGAGTGTTAGGGTTAGGGCTAGGGCTGGGGATAGGGCTAGGATGAGGGCTAGTGGTTGTGTTAGATTCAGGACTAGGATTAGTGATAGGGCTAATATCAGGTCTAGGGTTATGGTTAAAGATAGTTTTAGGGTTAGGCTTATGGCTAAGTCTAGTGTAAGGGTTAGGTTTGGGGTAAGGGTCAGGTTTAGAGCTCAGGGAATTATTGCGATTAGGATTTGGCTTAGGTAAGGATTTAGATTTATGGCTCAAATTAGCATTAGGGTTAGGGTTAGGATATAGTTAGTGTTTGTTTTTAGGTTCAGGTTTGGTTTAAGGTAATTGATATGGTTAGCGTTATTGATAGGGCTAGGGTTAGGCTTATAGTAATGGTTAGGGTAATTGATAGGGTTAGAGCTAAGGTCAGAACTAGAGTTTAGGTCTAGACCTAGTGGTAGGTTTAGGTTGAGGTATAAGTTTACAAGTAGGGCTAGTGTTAGGGTTTCATTTAGGGTTAGGGTCAGATTTAGACCTAGGGTTTATGTTATGGTCAAATTAAGGGTCAGAGATAGGTTTAGGGTTTGGAATAGCATTAGAGATAGAAAGAGATCTAGTGTTAGGACTATTAATAGGGTTAGGATTTGTTAGCCTAAGGATTAGGGATAGGTCTAGGGTTACCATTAGGATTAAGGTTTTGCTCAGGGAAAGTCATAGGGTTAGGGCTAGGCATAGGTTTATGGTTAGGGCTAAAGCTAGGTTTAGGGCTCAGATTAGGGAGAGGTTTGTGTGAGGTTTAAGGCTAGTTTAGGGCAACAGCTAATATAAGGACTAGGGTTACAATTAGGGTTAGGGCTTGGGGTAGGTCACGTGTTAGGGTTAGGTTTAAGATTAGGGTGTTATTTATAGCTAGAGTTAGTGTTAGGATGTCAGTCAGGTCTGTGTTAGTTTTAGGGTTAGGGTTAGGACTCGAATTAGGGCTAGGTTTACTTTAGGGTTCAGTTTAAGTTTAGGGTGGTGTTTAGAGCTAGGATGAGTGTTAGGATATAAGTCAGGTTCAGTGTTATTTTTAAGGTTATGTTTGGGACTCTACTTAGGGCTAAGGTTAGTCTAGATGTAGTGCTAGGGTTTGGTTTAAGCTAAGGTTAGTGTTAGGTCTTATGCTTGGTTTTGTAGTATTTCTATGGTTAGGGTTAGGGCTAGTTTTATGATTAGCTTTAGGGTTAGCGCTAAGGTTATTGTTAGGTTTAGGATTAAGGCTAGATTTAAGACTAGGATTAGGGCTAGGTTTTGTTTTAGGTTTAGGACAAGAATTAGGGCCAGGACTAATGTCAGGTGTAGGTTTATAGTTAGTGATATTTTTAGGATTAGGATTATGGTTAGGTCAATTTAAAGTGTCATGTTTAGGGAAAGGGTCACATTAAGAGCTGGGGTATTATTAGGGTCAGAGACAGGCTTTGGTTTTGGGTTAGATTAAGGTTTAGGATTAAGGCTCAAATTAGCATTACGTTAGAATTAGGGTTAGGGTAATGAATAGTGTTAAGTTTAGGGTTCAGGTTAGATTTAAGGTAGTGGATATGGTTAGTGTTTGTGATAGGTTTCTTGTTAGGCCAAGTGTTAGCATTAGGGTTATGGATATTTTTAGGGTAATTTATGGAGTTAGACCTAGGATTAGGGCTAGGATAATGGTTAGGATTAGGGCTAGAGTTAGGGTTATGGATAGGGATAGTGTGAGGGTTACATTTAGGATTAGGTTTAGGGTACGGTTTAGGGTTTGAGCTAGTATTTTTGCTATGGCTAAGGTTAATTTAGGGTTTGGTCATGGTTAGTGTTAGGGTTAGGAGTAGGGTTATCATTAGGTTTAGCGTAATAGGTTTAGATGTCAGGTTAAATATAGGGTTAGGTTGAGGTTAGTGTTAGGTTTAGGTTTAGGATTAGGGTTAGGGTTTGAGTTAGCTTAGATTTAGGGTTAGGGTTAGGTTTACTGTTAATTCTTGGGTTAAGTCTATGTTTATAGTTAGGGTAGGTTTAGCTTTAGGTCTAGTGTTATCATTAGGGTTAAGGTTAGGGTTACGGTATTGGGTATGGTGCGAACTAGGATTAGGACTAGGGTTAAGGTTAGGATTAGGGCAGTGATTAGGGTTAGGGTTAGGGTTAGTTTAAGTGTAAGGATTAGGGATTGAGCTAGATTTATGGCTAGGTGATGGTTAGGGTTACAGTCTGGGCTAGGGTATGGTTAGGATTACGTTTAGGGCTAGGGTTAGCATTAGTTTTAAGGTTATTTTTAGTGTAATGGATAGAGTTAGAGCTAGGGTTTGGGCTATGGTTACAGTTAGGTTTAGGGCTAGAGTTAGGGTGAGGTTTAGGGTTTGGCTAGGGTTATGCTTAGGTAAGGTTTATGGTTTGAGCTATGTTTAGGGCTAGAATAAGGGTTAGGGTTATGGTTAAGGCTAAATTTAATGTTAGGGTTATGCTTAGGGTTCGGTTTAGGGCTGTAATTTGGGCTAGATTTTTGTGTGAGGTAGGGCTAGTTTTAGGTATATGGGTAATGTAAGAGCTAGAGTTATGGTTATGGCTAGATTTTTAGTTTGTCTAGTGTTAGGGTTAGTTTTTGGGTTAGGATAATGTTTAGAGTTAGGGTTTTTGTTAGGGTAAGCGTCAGTGTTTAGGTTAGAATTAGATTGAGGTTTAGGTTCAGAATGAGGACTAGGGTAGTTCTAGGGGTAGAGTTAGTGTTTGGTTTAGTTTAAGAGTTATTGTCAGGGCTAATGCTAGGGTTA
The DNA here is from genome assembly GCF_021218885.2 of Marmota monax. NCBI lineage: Eukaryota > Metazoa > Chordata > Mammalia > Rodentia > Sciuridae > Marmota > Marmota monax. The sequence continues at coordinate 59,167 of NW_026691959.1, forward strand.
TGGCTATATTTAGACTTAGGTTTAAGTCTAGGACTAGTGTTAGTGTTAGGTTTAGTGTTAGGGTTACTGGTAGGCCTAGTGTAAGTTTTCAGATAAGGTTTAGGGTCAGATTTAAACCTAAGTTTATAGTTAGGGTCAGAATAAGGGTCAGCATTAGGTTTAGGGTTCGGGTTAAGTTTAGAGCTAGAATGATGGCTAGGTTTAGGACTAATAATAGATTCAGGGTTTGGGGTAGGCATAGAATTAGGGTTAGGACTAGGGTAGCAATAGGGTGAGGGTTTGACTAAGTGTAAGAAATAGGGTTAGAGCTAGGATTAGGACTACGGATAGGGTTAAGGTTAGGGCCAGGGTTATTGTTAGGGTTAAAACTAGGGTTAGGGCTTGGATTAGGGCTAGGTTTTGTGTTAGGTTTAGGGCTATGGCTAATTAAAGAACTGGCATTATGATTAGGGCTAGTTTTAGGGTTATGTTTAGGTTGAGGTCTAGTGTTAGGATTAGGTTTAGGGATAGGGTGATGTGTAGAGCTAAGGTTAGTGTTAAGATCAGAGTCAGGGTTAGTATTAGTTCTATGATTAGAGTTAGGACTCGAATTAGGGCTAGGGTTAGGGCTAGGTGTAGGGTTAGGGTTTGCTTTAGGTTAAGGTTTAGGGTCAGTGCTATGGCTCGGTTTGGCTTGAGGGCTAGGTCTAGGGTTAGAGCTAGTTTCAACTTAGCATTAGGGTTAGATCTAGTGTTAAGGTGTTGTTTTGGATTAGGGTTAGGGTTAGGTTTTGGGTAAAGATTTGGGCTAGAATTAGGGTTATGGTTAGGGTTAAAGGTAGTGTTAGGGCTCCACTTAGGGATAGGTTTTGGGTTAGGTTAGGGCTAGGTTTATGGCTACAGCCAACGTAAGAACTAGGGTTATGATTAGAACTAGTTTTATGGTTAGGGTTAGGGCTAGGTCTAGGGTTAGGTTTAGGTTTATGTTTTGTGTGATGTTTAGAGGTAGGGTTAGTGTTAGGGTCAGAGTCAGGGTCAGGGTTTGTTTTAGGGTTAGGGATAGGACTCAAATTAGGGCTAGTTTAAGGCTAGTTGTAGGCTTAGGGTTTGGTTTTTATGTTCAAGGTTAGGGTTAAGGTTAATATATAGGCAAGTGATAGGATTGTGGTAAGGGATAGGGTTAGAACTAAAAATAGGACTAATGCGAGAGTTAGAGGTAATATTAGGGCTAGGGTTAGGTTAGGTTTAGGGCTAAACAGGCTAGGATTAGGTCTAGTGTTTGTATTAGCGTTAGACCTAGTTTTAGGCTTAGGTTTAGGTTTAGGGATAGGGTTAGTTTTAGGGGAGGTCATGGGGATAGAGCTAGTTTTAGGGCTAGTTCAGAGGTTAGAATTCGGTTAGGGCTAGTGTTATGGTTTTGTTTAGTATTAAGGCTAGGTTTAGGGCTAGGATGAGGGCTAGGGTTTGTTTTAGGGTTATGGCAAGAATTAGGGCCAGGGCTAGTGTCAGGTCTAGGCTTACATTAGGGATAGATTGAGGGTTAGATTTATGGCTATGTCTAGTGTAAAGGTTTGGGTTAGGGTAAGGGTCAGGTTTAGAGCTAGGGGTATTATTAGGGTAAGAATTAGGTTTCAGGTTTGGTTTAGGTTAGGGTTTAGGTTTAGAGCTTGAATTAGCATTAGAGTTTGGTTAGGGTAATGATAGGTTTGGGTTTAGGGTTCATGTTAGGTCTAGGGTAATTGATAGGGTTAGAGTTAGCAAAAGGGTTAGGGTTAGGCCTAGGGGTAGCCTTAGGGTTATGGTTGTGCTTACAATAATGGATAGTGTTAGGGATAGGGTAATGGATTGTATTAGGGCTAGAGTTAGGTTCAGGCCTACGGTTAGGGTTAGGTTCAGGTTTAGGATATGGTTTAGAGTTTGAGCTAGGGTTAGCACTAGAGCAAAGGTTAGGTTTAGGGTTAGGTCTAGGTTATAGTTATGGTTAGGGTCAAGGTTAGTGTTAAGGTTAGGGCTAGGGTTATCATAAGGTGTAGGGTATTGGATTGGGTTTGATTTTGTTTTAGGGTTATGGTTAGGGTTAGGTTTTGGCTTAAGGTTAGGTTTAGCATAATGGTTAGTGTATGAGCAGGGGTTACCTCTATGGCAATGGTTAGGTTTATGGTTATGTCTAGGGTTAGGGTAGATTTAGGGTAATGGCTAGGCTTATCATCAGGGTTAGGGTTAGGGTTAGGGTATTGGGTAGGGTTAGAGCTAGGGTTAGGGCTAGGGTATTATTAAGTTTAGGGTTAGAGTTAGGGTAATATGTAAGCTTAGAACTAGGGTTAGGAATAGCATTAAGGTTAGTATTAGGACTAGGGTTTAGGTTAGGCTTAGGTTTAGGCCACGGGTTAGTGTTAGGTTTAGGTTAAGTTTAAGGGTTAGGGATTGAGCTAGTGTTTGGACTGGATGAGGATTAGAATTAGAGTCAGTGTGAGGGTTAGGGCTAGGGTTATCATTAGGGTTAGGGTTAGGGTAATGGATAGAGTTAGAGGTAGGTTTTGGCCTATGGTGATGGCTATTTTCAGGGTTAGTGATATGGCTAGGTCTAGTGTTAGGGTTATGTTTTTTGTTAGGATAAGTTTTAGAGCTAAGGTTTGTGTTAGTGTAAGGGTTTGTGTTTGGTATAGGGTTAAGTTTATTGTTAGGGCCAGTGTTAGGTCTACGGTTTGTTCTAGTGGTAGGGTTAGTGTTTGGGTTAGGTTAAGGGTGATTGTTAGGCCTAGGACTAAGTTTTTGTTTAGGGCTAGGCCTTGAGTTATCACTAGATAAAGGAATAAATGTGGTCTAGGTCTAGTGTTAGGGTAAGGTTTAGTTATAGGGTTACACATAGTGCCAATATTAGGGGTCAGTTTAGGGTTAGGGTCAGGTTTAGACCTATGGTTAGTGTTAGGGTCAGAATAAGGGTCAGGGTTAGGGTTAGGGTTTGGGATAGAGATAGAGCTAGATTGAGGATTAGGGTTAGAAGTAGTAATAGAGTTACGTTTTAGGTTAGGCTAAGAATTAGGTTTAGGACTAGGGTAGCTTTATGTTTGGCTTAGCGTAAGGAATCGGGTTAGTGCTAGTGTTAGGGCTAAGGTTAGGGTTAGAGTTAGAGCCAGGGTTAGGTTTAGGGTTAGGTTTAAAGCTAGGGTTAGAGCTTGGATTAGGGCTAGGCTAGGTTTTGTGTTAGCTTTAGGGATATGGCTAATGTAAGAACTAGGGTTATAATTAGGGATAGTTTTAGGGTTAGTGTTTCATTTAGGTTTAGTGTTTGGTTAGGTTTAGGATTAGGGTTATGTTTAGGGTAATGGATGGGTTAGAGTTAGTGAATGTGTTAGGGTTAGGCCGAGGGTTAGTATTAGGGTTAGGTTTAGGGTTAGGGTTAGGGTAATGGATTGAGTTTTAGCTAGGTTTAAGGCTAGGGTTATGGTTACTATTAGTGTTACGGTTAGTGTTAGGTTTAGGATTATTGTAAGGATTAAATTTAGGGTTAGGTTTAGGGTAAGGGTTAGGATTTGGTTGAAGTTTAGAGTTAGGGTTAAAGCTAGGGGTGGGGCTCATTTTAGAGTTAGATTTTATGTTACATTAGGTCTAGTGTTAGGAATACAGCTAATATAAGAACTAGGGTTATGATTAAGGCTAATTTTAGGGTTACGGTTAGGGCTAAGTCTAGTTTTATGGTTAGGTTTAAGTTCAGGGTGATGTTTTGAGCTAGGGTTAGTGTTAGGTTCAGAGTCAGGGTCAGGGTGAGTTTTAGGTTTGTGGATAGGACTCAAATTAGTGGTAGGCTTAGGGCTAGATGTAGGGTTAGGATTTGGTTTAGGTTAAGGGTTAGGGTTAGTTCTATGTCTCATTATGTTTTAGGGCTAAGGCTAAAGATAAGGGTAGTTTTATGGTTAATGTTAGTGTTATTGCTAGTGATATGGTGAGTATAGCCTTAAGGGTACATTTAGAGTTATGGTTAATTTTAGGGTTAGGGCTATGGCTAGGGTTAGGTCTAAGGTTAGGTCTAGTGTTTGGGTTATGGTAAGGGACAGGGTTAGAACTAGGAATAAGCTAGGATGATAGTTAGAGTTAGTCTTAAGTCTAGGGTTAGTGTTGGGCTAAAGTAGGGCTAGAAATATGTCTAGGATTGGAGTTAGGGTTAGGCCTAGGGTAAGGACTATGTTTAAGATTAGGTTTAGGGTTAGGTTTAGGGGAAGGGATGGGGTTATAGGTAAGTTTACGTCTAATGCAATGATTAGAATTAGGTTTAGGTCTAGGGTTAGGTTTGTGTTAGAATTAAGGCTAGATTTGGTATTAGGATGAGGGCTAGGGTTTGTGTTAGGGTTAGGGCAAATTTTAGGGATAAGGATAATGTCAGTTTTAGGGTTACAGCTAGGGATAGTTATAGGGTTAGGTTCATGGCTAGGTCTAATGTTATGTTTAGGGTAAGGCCCATGTTAAGGGTAAGGTGTATTTTTAAGGACAGGGTCAGGTTTCGGGTTTGTGTTAGGTTAATTATTAGGGTTAAGGCTCAAATTAGTGTTAGGTTTAGAATTAAGGTTAGGTTTATGGATAGGTTTAGGTTTAGGATTCAGGTTAAGATTAGGGTAATTGGTGGGATTAGGGTTAGTGATAGGGTTAGGGTTAGTCCTAGGGTTAGCATTTGTGTTAAGGATATTGTTAGGGTAATGAATAGCATTAGAGCTAGGATTAGTTCTAGGGTTTAGAATAGTATTAGGGCTAGAGTTATGGTTAGGGCTAGAACTAGGGTGAGGATTTGGGTTAGGTTTAGGGTACAGGTTAGGTTTTGAGTTAAGGTTAGTGCTAGGGTGAGGGTTAGGTTTAGGATTATGTCTAGGGTTAGATTCAGGGTTAAGGTTAGGGTTAGTGGTAGGGTTAGGGCTAAGGTTATCTTTAGAGTTAGGTTAATGGACAGGGTTAGATGCCAGGATAGGGTAAGAGGTACTTTTAGGTTTAGGGTTAGTGTTAGGGTTTGGGCTAGGGTTAGTGTTAGAGTAAGGGTTAGGGTTTTATCTAGGGTTAAGGCTAAGATGAGGGTTCGGTTTTGGGTTAGGTCTAGGATTAGGTTTACAATTAAGATTAGAGCTAGGTTTATCATTAGGTTTAAGGTTCAGTTTAGGGTAATGGATAATTTTAGAGATAGTATTAGGGCTATTGTTAACTTTATGATTAGGGCTAGGATTAGCATTAGGTTTAGGGATAGGGCATGGGTTATGTTTAGGGATTGGTTTGGGGTTTTATCTAGCATGAGGGTTAGGCTTAAGGTAAGGGATAAGGTTAGGTTAGGGTTAGGGTTATGCTGTGGGCTAGATTTAGGTGTAGGATTAGGGCTAGGTTTTGTGTTAGGTTTAGAGCTAGTTTTAGTGCTATGGTAATGTAAGGGTTATGCTTACAGTTATGGCTAGGTCTAGTGTTAGGTTTAGGTTTCGGTTAGTGTCAGTTTTATAGCTATGGTTAGTGTTAGTGTCAGGTTCTGTGTTTGGATTAGGGTTAGGGTTAGGGCTAGAGCCCATATTAGGATTTGTTAGGTATAGAGGTAAGGTTAGTGTTTGGCTTAGGTTAACCTAATGGTTATCATTAGAGCTAGGGCTGGTTTTTTGTTTAGGTCTTGGTTAAAGACATGGCTAGATTTAGGATTAGGTTTAGTCTAGGGCTAGTGTTAGGGTTAGGTTTAGATATAGGGTTATGGGTAGGGCTAGTGTTAGGGTTTGGTTTAGGTTCAGGACCAGAATAAGGGTCAGGGTTAGGGTTCGAATTGGGGTTATGGTTATAACAATAATGAGGGCTAAGGTGAGGACTAGTAATAGGGTTAGGGTTTGGGTTAGACTAAGGATTAGTTTTAGGACTAGGGTTAGCATTAGGGTTGGGGTTTGGCCAGGGTAAAACATAAGGTTAGAGCTAGGGTTATTGCTAGGGTTTGGGTTAGGGTTAGTGCTATGTTATTGTTAGGGTTAGGGTGAAAGATAGGGTTAGGTATCAGATTTGATCTAGGTTTGGTTAGCATTAGGTTTAAGGTTACGGCTAATGTTTACTCTAGGTTTATTATTAGAACTAGTTGTAGAAATAGGATTAGGACCAGGTCTAGTGTTAGGTTAAGGTTTAGGTTTAGGGTGATGTTTAGAGGTAGGGTTAGTGTTATTGTCAGAGACAGGATTAGGGGTAGATTTAGGGTTAAGATTAGGACTCCAATTAGGCCTAGGCTTAGGGTTAGATATAAGGTTAGGGTTTGATTTAGTTCAAAGTTTAGGGTGAGTGTTATGGCTCAATTTTGTTCTAGGGCTAAGCCTATGTTTAGGGCTAGTTTTAGGATTAGCATTAGGGTTAGGGCTAGTGTTAGGGTTAGGTTTAGTTGTAGAATTAGGGTTAGATTTAGAGTTTGGTTTAGATCTAGGTTTAGAGCAAGGTTAATGTTAGGGCTAGGGTTATTGTAGGCTATGGCTAGGTATAAGGTTATGGTAAGTGATAGGGTTAGAATTAGGGCTAGGGCTGGGGCTAGGGTGAGAGTTATAGTTAGTCTTAAAGCTAGGATTAGGGTTAGGTTTAGGATGAGGGCTAGGGTTAGTGTTAGGATGAGTCCTAGGGTTAAGGTTAGGGCTAGGTTTAGTGTTAGTGTTAGGGTTTGGGTTAGGTTTAGGGAAGCAATTGGGTTATAACTAGGTATAGGGCTATGGAATGGGTTAGAATTCGTGTTAGGTTTATGATTAAGGCTAGGTTTTGGGCTAGGATGAGAGATAGTGTTCATGTTAGGGTTAGGGCTAGGATTAGGGCTAGGGCTAATGCCAGGTCTAGGGTTTCAGTTAGAGTTAAGTTTCGGTTTATGTTTATGATTAGGTCTAGTGTTAGGGTTAGATTTAGGGTAAGGTTCAAGTTTACAGCTATGTGTATTATTAGGGTCAGTGTTTGGCTTAAGGTTTGGTTTACGTTAATGTTTAGGTTTAGGGCTCGAATTAGCATTAGGGTTAGAGTTAGGATTAGGGTAATGAATAGGTTTAGGATTAGGGTTCAGGTTAGTTTTAGGGCAATGGATAGGTTTAGGGATTGTGATAGGGTTAGGTTTAAGCCTAGGGTTAGCCTTATGGTTGGGATTATGTTTAGGGTAATGGAAAGAATTAGAGCTAGGGTTAGGGCTAGGATTATTGTTAGGATTAGGGCTAGGATTAGGGTAGTTAATATAATTAGAACTATAGTTAAGGATATGGTTAATGTTAGGTTTAGGGCTAGTGTTAGGTTTGGTTTTAGGACAGGGCTAGGGTTATATTAAGGTTAGGCTCTGTGCTAGGATTAGGTCTAAAGTAAAGCTTAGGGTTAGGGTTAGGGCTAGTGTTAGGTTTAGGGTTACACTTAGGGTATGTTCAGGCCTAAAATTAGGTCTAAGTTTTGTGTCAGTTTAGGCCTGGTATTAGGGCCACAGGTAATGTAAGAGGTAGGGTTATGATTAGGGCTGGTTTTAGGGTTAGGGTTATGGCTAGGTCTAGTGTTAGGATTAGGTTTTTGTGTAGGGTGAGCTTTGGAGCTAGGATTATGATAGGGTCAGGGCCATTGTTCAGGTTAGAGTTAGTGTTGAGTTTAGTGCCATAATTAGGACTAGGGTTCGGTTTAGGGGTAGGGTTAGTGTTTGGGTTAGGTTAACGGTTATTTTTAGGGCTAGGACTAGGTTGGTGTTCAGGTCTAGGTCTAGATATATGGATATATTTAGGATTAGGTTTAAGTCTAAGGCTTGTGTTAGGTTTAGGTTTAAGCATTTGATTACTGGTAGGGCTAATATTAGGGTTCGGTTTTGGGTTATGGTCAGGTTTATACCTGCGGTGAGTGTTAGGGTCAGATTAAGTGTCAGGGTTAGGGTTTGGGTTTATGTTAGGGTTTAGAGCTAGAACAAAGGTTGGGTTTAGGATTAGTTATAGGGTTAGGGTTTGGGTTAGGCTCTGGATTAGGGTTAGTACTAGGGTTAGCATTAGGTTTAGGGTTTAGTTTAAGGAAATAGATAGGGTAAAACCTAGGGTTAGATCTATGGTTAGGATGTGGATTAGGAATAGTTTTAGGGTTAGGGTTAAAACTAGAGTTATCACTCAGCTTAGAGCCAGGTTTTGGTTTAGGTTTGGGCTAGTGTTAGGCCTACAACTAATGTATAAACAGGGTTGTGATTAAGGCTACTTTTTGGATAAGTGTGACAGCTAGATCAAATTTTAGGGTTACGGTTACCATTTTTGTGATATTTAGAGCTAGGGTTAGTGTTAGAGTCAGGGTCAGTGTTCGGGTTATAGTTAGGGTTATGGTTAAACCCAATATTATCACTAGAGTTAGGCCTAGGGGTAGGGTTAGTGTTCATGTTAGGTTAAGTTTTATCATTAGGGCTATGGCTAGGTATTTGTTTAGGTCTAGGTCTAGAGATATGGCTAGAGTTAGGATTAGGTTGAGGTCTAGGGCTAGTGTTAGGGTTAGGTTTAGGCATAGGTATACTGCTAGTGCTAGTGTTAGGATTTGGTTTATTGTTAGAGTCCTTTTTAGACATATGGTTACCTTTAGGGTCAGAATAAATGTCAGGGTTAGGTTTAGGGTTTGGGTTATATTTTGAGCTACAATGAGGGCTAGGGTTTGGACTAGTAATAGGGTGAAGGTTTGGGTTAGGCTAAGGATTAGAGTTAGGCCTAGGGTTACCATTAGGGTTAGGGTTAGCTTAGGGTAAGGGATAGGATTAGAGCTAGGATTAGGGCTATGTTCAGGGTTAGGGTTAGGACTAGTGTCTGGTTTAGGTTTAGGGTTAATGCTAGGGTTAGGTCTTGCATTAAGGCTAGGTTTTTGTTAGAGTTAGGGCTAGTTTTAGAATTATGGACAATATAAGGACTAGGGTTATGATTTGGACTATTTATAGGGTTAGGGTTAGGACTAGATCTAGTGGTAGACTTAGGTATAACATTAAGATCTAGGGTTAGTGTTAGGGTCAAATTAAAAGTCAGAGTAGTTTTAGCTTTAGTGTTTGGCCTCAAAGTAGGGCTAAGGTTAGGGCTAGGAGTAGGGTTAGGTTTCGGTTTAGGTTAAGTTTTAAAGTTAGGGCTGTGGCTTGGTTTTGTTTTAGGGCTAGGGCTATGTTAGGGCTAGTTTTACGCTTAGCATTAGGTTTAGGGCTAGAGTTAGGATTAGGTTTCGACTTAGGGTTAAAGTTAGATTTTGATTTACTATGAAATCTAGGGTAAGGTCTAGGGCTAAGTATAGGGCTACTGTTAGGTCTTGGTTTATGGCTAGGATTAGGGTTATGTAAGGGATAGGGTTAGAACTAGGAATAGGGCTAGAGTGAGAGGTAGTCTTATGGCTAAGCTTAGTGTTTGGTTAGGTATAGGGCTTAATTAGGGCTAGTAATAGGGCTAGGTTTATGGTTATGTTTAGGCCTAAAGTTAGTTTCAGGCTTAGTGTTAAGTTTCATCTAAACGATGTGGTTAGAGCTAAAATAGGGTTTAAGATTAGGGCTAGTGTTGGTGTTAGCATTAGGGCTACATTAGGGCTAATATTAAGGCTAGGGTTAGTGTTATGGTTAGACTAAGGGGTTGGGCTAGAGTTAGGGTTAGGATTGGTGTTAAGGTTAAGTTTAGGGGTATGGGTGGGGTTATATTTAGCTTTAGGTATAGGGTGAGTGTTAGAATTAAAAGTAGGCCTAGGGTTATATTTCACTTAAGGATGAAGGCTAGGATTGTGGCTAGGTTAAGGGCTAGGGTTTCTTTAAGGGTTATGGCTAGGACCAGGTCTAGGGCTAATATCAGGTCTAGGGTTAATGTTTAAAATTAATTTAGGGTTAGGCTATTGCTACGTGCAATGTAAGAGTTAGGTTTATGTTAAACGTCAGCTTTAGGGCCAGGGTTATTATTAGGTTCAGGGTCTTGGTCAGGGTTAGCATTTGGTTTAGCTAAAAGTTTAGGGTTAAGGGTCGAATTAGCATTCGTGTTAGGTTTAGGATTAGGATAATGGCTAGGGTTTAGTTTAGGTTTCAGTTAAGGTTTAGGGTAATGGATGAGTTAGGTTTAGCAATCGGTTTAGGATTACCATTAGGGTTACGGTTATATTTAGTTTAATGGATAGGTTTAGAGCTAGGGTTGGGGCTAGGTTATGGTTTGGATTAAGTCCAGAATTAGGGTTAGGTTTAGGTATAGGGCTAGGGTGTCATTTGGGGTAAGTTTTAGGGTTAGTGTAAGTGTTAGGTTTGGGCTAGGATTATGGTTAGTCTTAGTGCTAGGGTTAGGGTTAGGTTTAGGTTTAGTGTTAAGGATGTTTTTGCATGCTTCATCTTTGGGAAATTTTCACAAGGAAGAAACCAGAGTGCCCACATAGAACTGATTGAGTGTGTGCAGTTTTAAGCAGCAAGCACCAACCCTGTTTGATTTCAAGTTCCATTTCCATTTACACGTTTAGGTAAAAAATCAAGGAAACCTTAAAATACAAACTGTTCCTGACAGAAAACCATTGAAGGGATAAGGCCCAAATATGGGGAAAATAGTAATGCTGGTAATAGATGAATTATGCCAAGTATCAAATGAGTTTGAAGAAAATTCACTCTAACTCTAAAACTAGATCTAACCCAACCCTAATCTAATACTAACCTGTTTAGAGTACCTATGATCATAGAAGTCCCAACCTTGGGGAGCCTAGTGGTGCAACTGAACAGACGAATTTTGTGCAGTATCAAAGAAATTTAATGAAAAATTGGGGTAGGTATTTCATATTTGTCCATATGAAGTACATTTATATTTTCTGTTTTTTTTTTTTTTTCTTAAAGTGTTCATGGATAAATTGTTTTTCATGCTTCAGCTTAAGGTACTTTCACAAAGAAAAAACAAAGAGTGCCCACAGAGAACTAACTGGGTGTGGAAAGTTAAATGCAGCTAACACCAACACTGTTTTATTTCTAGCTCCATTGCATTCAAAACTATAGGCCATAATGAAGTGAATTCTAAAAATTCAAACTGTTCCTGACACTGAACCATTGAAACTTGAAGGCCCAAACTGGTGGAGCCTACTAAGGCTAGGTCAAGGATGAATCCTGTACAGTATCAAATTAATCCAATCAACAAAAATTTGAAACTCTTTCAGTACATGGGTATTGTGCTTGTTCCTAAAGCACTCAGAGATAAAGCTGTTAATTTGTACTTCATCTTAGGGCTACTTCCATGGCAAACACTAGTTTAAGCTCACTGAAAATTGATGGAGTATGTGAAGTTTCAAGCAGCTAGCCCAAACCCTGTTCAATTAAGAGCTTCATTTCCATTCACCCCTATAGGGCAAAAAGAAGAGAAAAATGAATTTGAAACTGTTCCTGAAGTCAAACCCTTTATGTAGGAGGCCCGAACATTAGGAGTATAGTCAAAATAGGAAAAAGATGAAACCTGCACAGTATCATAGAAATTTGAAAACAAAACTAACCTTAACCTGTTTAGAGTCCCTTTGATCCTAGATGTCCCACATTGGGGATCCAAGTTGGGTAGGCTAACAGATGAATCTTTCTCACTATCAAAGAAATTTGACCAAATAATTGGGGAGGTAGTTCAGTACATGCATATTTTCCTGCTTTATCCTACAGTGCTCTAACATAAAGTGGCTTAGCATGCTTCAGTTTAGGGCCACTTTTACAAGAAATGGACCAGAGAATGCCCACAGAAAACTGATTGAGTGTGTGAGGTTTGAAGTAGCTAGCACCAACTCTGTTGCATTTACAGCTCCATTTCCATTTACATGCATAGGTCAAAATGAAATGAAAATTTAAAATACAAACTTTTCTGGAGAGCAAACCCTTGACCCAAGAGGCCCAAACCTAGAGAACATAGTAATCCTAGGTAAAAGGTGAATCCTGCCCAGTATCAAAGAAATTTGAACAAAACAAAATCTAACAAACACTACCTGTAACCCTAGCCCTAATCTAATACTAAGTCTAACCTATCCTGTTTAGAAAACCATTGATCAGAGTAGTCCCCGAATAATGGAGCCCAGTGGGGCAAGCTAACAGATGAATCCTGTGCAGTATCAAAGAAATCTGACCAAATAATTGGGGCAGGTATATCATTAAGTGTATATTTCCCTGTTTTCTCCTAATGTGCTATTGGATAAATTATTTTTTCATGCTTCAGTTTAAGGCACTTTCACAAGAAACAACCAGAGACTGCCCACAGAGAGCAGATTCAGTGTGTGAAGTTTCAAGCAACTAGTACTAACTCTGTTTGGTTTCCATCTCCATTTTCATTCACGTCTGTATGACACAATAAAGTGAAACCTAAAAATTTAAACTGTTCCTGACAGTGAACTGGCAAAACTTGAAACCCAAACATGGGGATCCTACTAAGACAAGGAAAAGGATGAATCCTGTACAATATCAGTGTAATCCATGCAAAAAAATTGAAGTTTGCTCCTAAAGTGCTCACTGATAAAGCTGTTTCTTTCTAATTCAGCTGTGGGCTATTATCACAAGAAACAAATGAGAGAATGTGCACTGAGATCTGATTGATTGTGTGAAGTTTCAAGCAGCTAGCACAAACCCTGTTTGAATCCAGCTCCATTTCCATTCACCCCAATAGGGTAAAATGAAGTGAAACCTGAAAATTAAAACTGCTTATGTGAGCAAACCCTTTTACCTAGGAGGCCCAAACATGGGGAGCATACTAAGAATAGGAAAAAAGGTAAATGCTGCCCAGTATCCAATAAATTGAAAAAAACTTCCTGTAACCCTAAAACTAGTTCTAACACTTGCCCTAACTCTAACCATAACCCTAAGCCTAACCTGTAAAGAGAAGCTTTGATCAAAAAATTTTAAAACTTGGGGAGATGAATATTGTGTAGTATCAAAGATATCTGATCAAATTTTTGGGAGACTTATTTCAGTACATGCATGTTTCATGTTTTCTCCTTAAGGGCTCTTGGATACAGTTTCTTTTGCATGCTTCATTTTTGGCCTACCTTCAAAAGAAAGAAACTGAGAGTGAACACTGAGAACTGATGGTGAAAAGTTTCAAACACCTCCTGCCAACCATGTTGGATTTCCAGCTCAATTTTCATTCACATCAATAAGCCATAATGAAGGGAAACCTTAAAATACAAACTGTTCCTGACAGTGAACCATTGAACCGAGAAGGCCCAAACCTGTGGAGCATAGTAAAGCTAAGTAAAAAGTGAATCCTGCCCAGTATCATAGAAATTTGAAGAACACAAGGGCAACATGGGTGTTCTCAGCTCAGATGGAAGGCTCAGCTGTGCAGATTCTCTGGGAGCAGATAGCAGTCTCATCTGTTTGGGCGCTCACTGCACAGACAGAAGGCAGCACAGTACACAGAGACTTTGCTTTAGAATCACCAGAATGAGCTCTGGACACAGCACATGGTCACTCCAGAACCACACACTTCACCAGACATCATACATGGGTAATAGTTGTAATCCATCTTGCAAAATTTTACTCATTATCTATCAGTGGGTGGGGCTAACAGCTCTGTTCTGCAGCTTATCAGGTAAGCTGTTTCCAACTCTCCTACCCCCAGCTCTGATAACTCAAGATTTTTCTTACAAGATTTTCCGGGGTGTTGCTATCAATGCGGAACAGCAACTGTACAGGCACCTGGTTTCCAATTACGCTAAACCTAACCATATTTCTAACCCTCACCCTAATCCTAACTCAAGACCTATTCCTAACCATAACCCTAGCCCTAACCTTCATTCTAACTGTATCCATTACCCTAAACATTACCCTTACCCTAATTCTAACCCTAGGCCTAACCCTATTCTTATCACTATCCCCCAAATTGTCAATTACCCTAAAACTAACCTGAACCCTAAATCTAACCTTAACATTACCCTAATGCTAACCCTAACGCTAATTCAAGCCCTAACCCTAAACTCAAACCTAAACCAAAGCCCAACACTGACCCTGACATTAATAATTTCACTAGTTCTAAACCTGACTATTACCCTATACTAACACTTACACTAGACCTAGACATAAACCTAACCCTAAAACTATCCCTAACCATAACCCTAGACCTGACTTTAGCCCTAGCCATAATCCTAGACTTAACCCTAACACAAACCCGAGTCTTTATCCTAGCCCTAAACATAGCCTTAATTATAACCTTAACCCTAACCCTAGGCCTAAACCAAAGACTATCGATAGCCCTAATCTTAGCGCTAATTTAGCCCTATCCCTAACCCTAACCCTAGCCCAAAGACTAACTCTTTACTCTCACACTAGCCCTAAATCTAGTTCTAACCCTATATACTACAGGAAACCTAATCCTAGCCTGAACTATAGGTCTAATCCTAGCACAATTCATGTCCCTGGCCATAACCCAAGATCTAACCCTAATTCTAAATCTGACCCTAAAAATAAGCCTAAGCCTAAGCTTAACCATAGCCCTAGACCTAAGGCTAATCCTAGTCCTAACCCTAGCCCTAGCACTAAAACCAAACTGAGCCATAGACCTAACCCTAACCCTTAATATAAACCAATCCCTAATCCTACACCTAGCCCTAACCCTAGGAATAATCCGAGTCTTAAGTCGAACCCTCAAACTAATCCTCACCCTGACTCTGACCTTAAAACTAACCCTATGTCTAAACATCACCCTAACCCTAAACCTAAACCTAACATTAGACCTAGTTCTAACACCTAAAACTAAAATTAGCCCTAATCATAACCCTAGTACTTACATCCGCCGTAACCCTAACCCTAGCCCTAACTTAACTCAAATCCTAGACCCATTCTGAGCCCAAAACCTAGGTTTAACCCTAAACCTAACTCTATCCCTATCACTAATTGTAGCCATCACCCTAGCTGTAACCCTAGCTCTAAGCCTATCCATTACCCTAACCATAACCCTAACCTTAGGCCTAAACCTAACCCTATCCCTAATCTTCACCCTATCCATTACCCTAATTTCAACCTGAAAACTAAACCTAACCCTATCATTACTGATCATAATCTTAATGCTAATTCGAGTTCTAACTTTAAACCTTAACCTATCCAAAACACTAATCGTGACCATGACCCTAATAATACCCTTATCTCTAAACCTGACCCTAACTCTAAACCTAATGCTTACAGAAGGCATAGCCATAAACCTAACCTTAAACTGTCTTTAACTGTAACCCTAGACCTGAAATTAGCCATAACCGTAATCCTAGCCCTAAAACTAGGCTTAATCCTAACCCGAACCATAACCTGAGCCCTAACCCTAATTCTAACCCTCACCCTAGACCTAAAACTACCTATAACCCCATCCCTTATTACAAACCTAACTATAACCCTAAACCTAACCCTAACCCCCGCTCTAACCCTAGGCCTAATACTAACATTAATCCTAGCAATAATCCTAGCTCTAATTTAATCCTATCCTAATTCTAACCCTAGCCCTAAGACTAACTAGAATTCTTGCCCTAGCCCTAGCCCTAGTTCTATCCTTAGCCCTACCCTAACTCTAGATCTAAACCTAAATCTAAATCTAAACCTAACTCTAAATTTATCTGTAATCATAAGCCAGACCAAACCCTAACACTACCCCTAACCATGATGCTAATCCTAAAACTTGCCCTGGCCCTAGCCCTATCCATAAAACAAAACCAAATCATATCCCTAACCCAAACTATTAACATAAACCAAACCCAAACCTTACACCTAAACCTAACCCTAACTCTAAAAATTACTCTGACACTGATGCTGACCCTAACGCTAATCCTAGCTCTAATCATCACCCTAACTTAAATTAACCCTAACACTAGACCTAGCCTTAACCATAACACTAAAACTAGCATTAATTGTAACCCTATTTCGTACATTAGTCATTGTCCTAACCCTAGCATTAACCCTAACACAAATCCTACCCTGGATCTGAGCCCTAAACCTAGCTTTTACCCCAATCTTAATCCTAACACTAGCCTAAACCTAACCCTAACCCTAGCCCTAACCCTAGCTCTAACCCTATCCCTTACCCTAAGCCAAACCTTAACCCAAATGCTAAACCTAGTGCTAACCCTAATCCTTAGCTTAACTTCAACTCTAACCATATTACTAGTCTTAACCCTAGCCCTCAATCTACTTCTAACTCTAACCCTGACCCTCATCTGAACCGAAAAGTAACCCTAGGTCTAAACCTGACCCTAAACCTAAACCAAAACCTATCACTAGACCTATCGGTAACCCTACATTTATGCCTAAGCCTTATACTACACCTAGACACAAAGCTAATCCTAAATATAGCTATAACTCTAGCCCTAGACCTAAACAAATTCCTAGAAATAGCCCTAACAATAACCCTTAACCTAAATCAAACAACCTAATCCTAGACCTACCCCTCATCCTAATTCTGGCTCTGAACCTAAACCTAACCCTATTCCGAACACTGACTCTGGTCCTAACACTTAAACTAGCTTTAAACCTGACACTAACCCAAAACCTAGACCTAACATTAGACCTAGCTATAAAGCTAAACCTAAAACTACCCCTAAATATAACCCTATCTTTTACATTAAGCATAGTTCTAACCCTAGACCTAAACCTAACACAATACCTAGAGATAATCGTAGGCCTAAACTTAGCTCTAAGCATAAACCTAAGCCTAGCCCTAACCCAAACCCTAACTCTAATCCTAACCATCTCTTTAGACCTAACCCTAGTTCAAAGCCTAACCCTTACACTAAACATAACCCTAGCACTATCCTAAATCCTAATCCTAACCCTAGCCTTAATCCTAACCTAACGCTATTCCAAAATTTATCTCTAACCATATCCATTACTCTGCTAACCCTAATCAAAACCCTATCCCTAACACTAAACCTAACTCTAACCATAATCTTGAACTTAAAACTAAACCTAAACCTAACCCTCGCACTAGACCTAACCCTAGCTCAAACACTAACCATTATCCTAACCTAACCATAACATGAACCCTGAATTAACACTTACCCTAACCCTAACACTTACCCTAAACCAAACCCTAGGCCTACCTCTAAACTTAACCCTAATCCTAGATTTAATCCCAACCATAACTAGCCCTAACCCTAGCTCTAAAACTATCCATTACACTAAACATAATCCTAACCCTAATATTAACCCTAACCTGATCGCTTAAACCTAACCCATCCATTACCTTAAATCTTAACTAAAACCTAAATTAAACCCTTTAATTACCTTAACTCTAAACCTAAACCTAACACTAATTCAAGCCCAAAACCCTTAACCTTAATGTAAATCAAACGCTAACCCTGAACCTGACCGTGACACTAATAATAACCATAGCTCTAAAGTTGACCTTTAACCAAAACCTAAACCTTACAATAGAATTTGCCATAACCTAACCCTAAAACTATCCTAAACAATAACCCTAAACCTGATATTATCCCTAGCCTGAGACCTAGCCATAATCCTTTCAGAATACCTAACCCTTATTCTAGCCTTAAATATCCTAGCCTTAATCCTAAACTGAACCATAACTCGAGGCCTAATCCTAATTCTAACACTACCCTAGCCCTAAACCTAGCTATAACCCCACTCATTCCCCTAAACTTAACCCTAACCCCAGTGATAACCCTAACCCTAGCCCAACCACTAGGCTTAAACCTAACACTAACCCAGGTCCTAATCCTAGCACTAAATTAGCAGTAACCCTAACCCTCACCCTAAGCCTACTCCTCAGAATAAATCTAATTCTCACCCTAAACATATCCCTAGTTCTAACAATATTCCATACCATAACCCTAACCTTAGCCCTAACCCTAGCATGAACCCTAACTTTGGATCAACCTTAACTCTAAATCTAAACCTAACACTAAGCCTAAACTTCACTCTAAAACTAGCCCTAACCCTGATGCTATTCCAAAATCTGGACTTAATCTTAGCCCTAACCCTAAAACTAAACTGAGCCATAGCCCTAACCGTAACCCTTAACCTAAACCAAAACCTAACCCTACACCTAGCATTAACTTTAGCCCTAATTCGAGTCCTAAACCTAACACTAAAACTAACACTGACCCTTACACTGACCCTAAATATAACCCTTGCTCAAAACATCACCCTAACCCCAACCCTAAAACTGGCACAAATTGTAACACTAGTTCATATATTAGCCATAGCAATAGCACTAGCCCTAACCAAAACCAAAACCTAATCCTTATTTGAGACTTAAACCTACTTTTAACCCTAACCCTAACCCAAAACCTAGCCCTAAACCTTACCCTAACCCTAGACCAAATCCTAAACATAACCCTATCCTTATCACTAGCTCTAACCCTATCCATTACCCTAACACTAACCATAACCCTAATACTAACCCTGGGCCTAAACATAACCTTATTGTTAACCCTAACCTTATTGATTAATCTAAACCTAACATGAACCCTAAACCTAACCCTATCATTACCGTAACCCTAACACTAATGCAAATTTTTTCCCTAATCCTAAACTTAACCTAAACCAAATCCTAACTCTGCTGATTCCCGTAATAATATAGCTAGCTCTAACCCTGACCCTACCCCTAAGCCTAACCCTTATAATAGACCTAGCCATAAACTTAACCCTAAAACCATTCCTAACATAACCATAAACCTGACAATTGCCCTAGCTGTAATCTTAGCCCTAAACTTAACACAAACCATAACCCTAACCCTAACCCTAAGCCTAACCATAACCCTAGCCAAATCCTATCCATAAGCCTAGTGCTAAACTTAGCTCTAACCTTGTCAATTACCCTAAACATAACCCTAATTCTAATGCTAAACCTAGTCCTAAATCTCACCCTATGCCTAACCATAACCCTATCCATTATGCTAAACATAACCTGAACCCTAAACCTAACCCTATCATTACTCTAATACAAACCCTAATGGTAATTTGAGCCCTAACCCTAAAACCTAACCTAAACAAAACTCTAAACATGACCCTGACCCTAATAATACCCCTAGCTCTAAATTTAACGCTTACCCTAATTCTTAACCTTACACTGAACATAACCATAAACCTAACCCTAAAACTATCCCTAAGTGTAACCCTAGAAATGACATTTGCCCTAACACTAATCCTAGCCCAAAACAAAACACAAACTGTAACCCTCATCCTAGCCCTTAACCTAACTTTAATCATAACTCTAATGAAACCCTAGCCCTAACCCTAATTATAACCTTTGCCCTAGCTCTAAACCTAGCTCTAACCCCATCATTTACACTAAAACTAACACTAAGCCCCAAAGTAACCCTAGGCCTAAACATAAACATAAACCTAGCCCTATTCCTAGCCCTAATTAAGCCCTATACATAACCAAACCCTAAGCCTAGCCCTAAGACGAACACTCACTCTTGCCCTAGCTCTATCCCTAGTTCTAATCCTATTTTTTATCATAACCCTAATCCTAGCTATAAACCTAGAACTAATGCTACCCATATCCTTAGCCTTAGACCTAACCCTATATCTAATCTTAATTCTAAATCTAAATCTAAACCTAAGACTAAACCTAACCCTAATGCTAATGCTAATCTTAAAACTAGCCCTAACCATAGCCCTAGCTCTAAAACAAAACCAAGATAGCCTTAACTTTAAAGCTTAACCTAAAACAAAGCGTAACACTACATCTAGCCCTAACCCTAGTCCTAATTCGAGTCCAACTCTAACTGTAAAACTACCCTGACCTTAATTTTGACCCTAATATTAACCCTAGCTCTAAATATCATGCTAATATTAAACCTAACCCTAACACTAGACCTAGTCCTAACCCCAATCTTATAACTAGTCCAAATCGTAACTCTAATGCAAACATTGGCCATAACTCTGAACTTAGCACTAACTCTAACCAAAATTCAGCCCTAATCGGAAACCTAACCCTAGCATTAACCCTAAGCCTAATCCTAACCCTAGCCCTAACCCTACCTGAAATGTAACCCATAATCCTAGGTCTAACCCTATCCCTTACACTAATCCAAACCTAACCCTAATGCTAACCCTAGTCCTAAACCTAATCCTATTACTAGTACTAACCCTAGCCCTAACTCTAGCTCTAACCATAACTCAAACCTGACACTTATTCTTACCCTAATGATAACCATAGGTCTAAACCTGACCCTAACCCTATATTGAACCCTAACACTAGCACTAGATATAAACTTATTCCTAAACCTAACCCTAACACTAGACCTAGACCTAAACCTAATCCTAAATCTAGCCAAACCTCTAGCCCTAGATTAAAAAAAAAATAAAACCTAGCCCTAGCCCTAATAATAAACCTTAACCTATCCCAAACACTAACCCTACTCCTAGACCTAACCCTAGTGAAAATTCTGGTTTAACCATAAAGCTAACTCTAACCTGAACAGTGACTCTGACACTAACACTAACTCTCGCTCTAAACATCACACTAACACTAATCCTAAACCTAACACTTTACTGAGCCATAAGAATAACCACAAAACTGGCCCTAATCATAACCCTAGTTCGTACATTAGCTATATCCCTAACATAAGCCCAAACTTAACCCAAAACCTGGCCCTAATCCGAGCGCTAACCCTAGATTTATCCCTAACAATAATGCTAGCCATAAGCCAATCCCTAACACTTCCCTAACACTAGCTCTTATCCTATTTGTTACCGTAAGCCCAACCCTAACCCTAATGCTAACCCTAGTCATAACCCTTATCCATAGCCTAACCCAAACCCTAACCCTATTACTAGTCCTAAACCTAACCCTCATTCCAGCTCTAACAATAACCCAAACCCTAATCCTAACCCTGAAACTTATACTAACCGAAACACTAACTGTAGGTCTAAACCTGACCCTAACTGGAACCCGAACCCTAACATTAGCCGTACTGGTATCCTATACCAAACTCTAAACCTAACACTAGTCCTAAACCTATAGCCAATCCTAAATCTAACCATAACTATAGTCCTAGACCTGAACAACAACCTTGCCCTATCCTTAACAATCACCCTTAACATACATAACCCAAACACTAACCCTACTTCTAGACCTAAACCTAGTCCTCATTCTGGCACAAACCCCAACACTCACTCTAACCTGAACACTGACCCTGACCCTAACATAAACCTAGCTCCAAAGCTCACCCTAACTCAAAACCTAATACTAACACTACACCTAGCCATAACCCTAACTCTAAAACTAGCTCTAAACATAATCATACCTCTTAATTACCAATGGCCTGAACACTAGGCCTAAACTACCACAAAACCTAGCCCTAATCCTAGGCCTAAAACTAGCCCTAAGTGTAACCCTATACTAACCCTAACCCTAAACCTCCCCTTAGACCTAACCCTAGCTCAAAGCCTCAACTTTACACTAAACATAACCCTAGTATTATCCTAAACGCTAACCTAATCCTAGCCCTAATTCGAATCTTAACCATCGTCCTAACCATAGCTCTAATTCTATACACTACCCTAACCCTAGCCCTAATCCTAACCCTAACCCTAGACCTAACCCTAGCTCTAATCCTTTCCATTACCCTAACCATAATCCTTACCCTAATTCTAACCCTAGGCTTAATCCTAAATCTATCACAATTCCTAAACCTATCCATTACCCTAAAAGTAAACTGTACTCTAATCCTAAGCCTATTCATTACCCTTACTCTAACCATAATTGAAGCCCTAAACCTAAACCTTAACCTAAACTGAACCATAAGTCATATGCTGACCTTAATAATACATCTCGCTCTAAACTTGACCCTTACCTTAAATCTAACCCTTACACTAGATCTAACCATAAACATAACCCTAAATCTATCCATAACCATAACCCTAGACTTAACCCTAGTC
The DNA here is from genome assembly GCF_021218885.2 of Marmota monax. Lineage (NCBI taxonomy): Eukaryota > Metazoa > Chordata > Mammalia > Rodentia > Sciuridae > Marmota > Marmota monax. The sequence continues at coordinate 80,945 of NW_026691959.1, forward strand.
ACTTACCCTAACACAAACCCTAGCTCTAAACCTTATCCTAACCAAAAATCTAACCCTAACACTAGACAAACCCTAAATCTACCCCTAACCATAACCCTAGCTGTTACCTGACCCATACACCTAACACTAGCCATAAATGTCACACAAAACCTAGCCCTAACCCTCGCCCTAAACCTAGACCTAAGCGTGACCCTAAACCTATCTCTAGCATTAACCTTAACTCTAACACTGGCTCTGGCCCTAACCCTACTCAAACTCTAATAATTACCCTAAACATAAAAATAGCCCTAACCCTCAACCTAACCCTAAACCTAGCCCTAATTCTAACTGTAACAATAGCACAAATCCTAGCACAAATTCTATACATTACCTTAAACATAACCCTAACCGTAATGCTAACCCAAGCCATAAAGCTAACCCTAACCCTAACCGTAGCCCTGACTCTAAACCTAACCCTCACCCTAGCTGTAACTCTAGCTAAAACCCTAACATTTCTGCTACACCTAACACTAACACTAACTCTTGGCCTATCTCTAAACTTAGCCAAAATCCTAAGGTTAACACAAGCCCTAACACTAGCACTAACCCTATCCTTTACCCTAAATATAAACCTAAAGCGAATGCTAATCCTAGGCCTAACCATAATCCTATCACTAACACTAACCCTACCTATTACTCTAAACCTAACCTGAACTCTAAACCTAACACTACCCATTATTTTAACACTAACCCTAATGATAATTTGAGCCCTAAACCTAAACCTTATCCTAAACCAAACCCTAAACCGGACTCTGACCATAATAATACACCTAGCTCTACACCTGACCTTTACCATAAACCTAACTTTCCACTAGACCTAGCCATAAACCTAACATTAACACTATCCCTAACCATAACCTTAGACCTGATATTAGCCCTAGCCATAATCCTAGCTCTAAACCTAACATAAACCCTAGCCCTCATCCTAGCTCTCATCCTAGCCCTAATCCTAGCCTTAATCCTCACCTGAACACTCATCCTATTTATATACCTTATTTTAACCCCGTCCATAGCCCTGAACCTAGCCCTAACCTCATCCTTTCCCTTAAAACTAACCATAAGCTTAACACTAACACTAACCCTAGTATAACCCTAACACTAAAACTAGCGCTAATCTAGCCCTAATGTAGCTCGAATCCTAAGCAAATCCCTAACTCTAGCCTTAAGAATACCTCTAACTCTCAACCTAGCCCTATTTCTATTTCTAAACCTGTCCATTACCGTAACCCTAACACTAACCCTAACCTTAGCCCTAACCTTAAATCAAACCATAACTCTAAATCTAACCCTAACCTTAAGCCTAAACCTCACCCTACCAATAGCTGAACACTATCACTAATCATAAAAATAACCCTAATCCTAGCCCTAGACCTTAAACAAAACCGAGCCATTACCCTAACACTAAACCTAACCTAAACCAAACCCTAACTCTGCAACTAGTCATAACCCTAGCTCAAATTTGTGTCCTAGAACTAAAATTAACCCTTACAATGACTCATATCCAAACACCAAACCCAGCTCTATATATCACCCTAACCATAAAGCAAATGATAACACCATCCCTAGCCCAAAACCTAACACTAAAACTAACCATAATAATAACCCTAGATCTTACATTATCCATAGTCCTAAACCTAGCCCTAACCCAAAAACAAAAATAGCCCTAATCTGAGCCCTACAACTAGATTTAACCCTAACCCTAGCCCTAGCCCTAAACCAAACCCTAACCCTAGCTCTAAACCTAGCTGTAACCCTATCCCTTATCCTAAGCCAAAACCTATCCATAATTCTAACCCTAGTCCTAATAGTAATCCTAAGCCTAAATCAAACACTAACCCTATTACTAGTCCAAACCCTAGCCCTCTTTCTATCTCTAAACCTAACCCAAAACCTAACCCTAATCTTCACCCTTATTCTGACCAGAACACTAATTATAGGTCTAAACCTGACCCTAACCCTAATTGAACCCTGAAACTAATCCTACCAGTAAATTTTACCTAAACCTAACCCTAACACTACCCATAGACCTAAACCTAATTCTAAATCTACTGATAACTCTAGCCCTAGACCTAAGCAAATACTTAATCCTAGCCATAACAATAACACTTAAACCAAACAATAACACTACCCCTAGACCTAACATTACTCCTGATTCTGGCTTTCACTCTAACTGTAATCAGAACACTGACCCTGACACTATTAGCAAACCTAGCTCTAAAACTGACTCTAAACCAAAATCTAAACCTAACACTACACCTAGCCATAACCCTCATACTAAAACTATCCCTAATTAGAACCCTAGATCTTACATTACCAATAGCACTAAAACTAGACCTAAACCTAACACAAAACCTAGCACTAATCCAAGGCCTAAACCTACCCTAAGCATAACCCTAACCCTAAACCTAGACCTAACCCTAAGCCTAACCCTCACCTTAGACCTAAGCATAGCTCAAAGCCTAAACTTTGGCCTAAACATAACCCTAGCCTTATCCCTAACAATAACCCTAACCCTAGTTCTAACCCTAATCCTAACTCTAACCCTAAACCTATACATTACCCGTATGATAACCATATTCCTAATGCTAAACCTATGCCTAAACCTAACCCTATCACAAACCCTAAATATCTCCATTACCCTAAACCTACCCTGAACCCTAAGCCTAACCATATTCATTACCCTAATCCTAACTCTAACCCTAATGCTCATTTGAGCCCTATCCCTAAATCTTAACCTAATACAAACCGTAAACCTGACCCTGAACTTAAAAATATAGCTAGATCTAAAACTGACCCTTACACTAAACTTAACACTTACAGTAGACTAAGACAGACCTAATTCCAAATCTACTCCTAAATGTAACACTAGACCTGACATTATCCCTAGCCCTAATTCTAGACCTAACCCTACAACAAACCCTAGCCCTCATCCTAGCCCTAAACCTAGCCTTAATCATAACTGTAACCCGAAACCTAGCCCTAATCCTAATTCTAACCCTCACTCTACCTCTAATCCTAGCTATAACACATCCTTTATCCTAAACCCTAAACCTAGTCCTAATGCTAGAAGTAAGCAGAACACTAACCCTAGTTCTAATCCCTGCCATGATTGAACTCTATCCCTACAACTAACCATAACCTTAGCACTAAACTAACTCTAACTCTAGCTCTAACCTTATCCCTTACCCAAAGTGAAACCCTAGCCCTAATGGTAACCCTAGACCTATCCCTAATCCTTAAGCTAACCAAAACCCTAACCTTATTAATAGTCATAACCCTACCCTCAGTCTAACTCTAAACCTATTCCAAACCCTAATGTTAACCCTGACCATTTTTTTCACCCTAAGAGTAATCCTAGGTCTAAACCTGTCCCTAATGCTAGATCAAACCCTAACACTAAACCTAGACATAAACCAAATCCTAAATCTAGCCTTAACTCTAGCCATAGACCTAAACCAAAACCTATCCCCAGCTCTTAAAGTAACCCTTAACCTAACACAAACACTAACCCTACCCATAGACCTAAACCTAGTTCTAATTCTGGCTGTAACCCTAACTCTAATTCTAACCCAAACACTGACACTGCCTTTAAGAGTAAACCTACCTCTAAACATGACCCTAATGATAATCTAAACCTAACACTAGACCTAGCCAAAATCCTAACCCCAAAACTAGCCCTAATCATAACCCTAGCTCTTATATTACCCACAGCCCTAACCCAGGCCTAAACCTAACTCAAAACCTAAAGCTAATCCTAGGCATAACATAACCCTAACCCTAACCTAACACTTTAACCCTAACCCTAACCATAGCTCAAAGCCCAACCCTTATCCTAAAAATAAACATACACCTATCCCTAAATATACCCCTAACACTAGCCCTAATCTAAAACTTAACCCTAGTCCTAAACCTAGCTCTAAACCTACCCATTACCCTAAAACTAACCCTAAAACTATTGATAACCCTAGGCCTAACCCTAACCCTAACCCTAAACTTAACCAGAAAACTAACACTAGACCTAACCCTAAAACACACTCACCATAGACCTAACTCTAGCTCAAACCCTAACGCTTACCATAAACCTAAACATAACCCTAGCCCTAAACCTAAACCTAAATCTCAATCTAACACTAATGATAAACCTATGCCAACATCTAACCATATCCATTACTCTAACCCTAATCCTAATCATACTCTAATCTTATCCCTAGACCTAACTCTAAACCTAACCCTCGCCCTAGCCCTAACCCTAGCTCAAAACCTAACCCTTATGCTAAACATAACACTAACACTAACCCTAGTTCTAACTCTAACACTAATCCGAACTCAAGACCTATTCCTAACCATAACCCTAGCCCTAAACTTAGCTCTAACCCTATCCATTATCCTAACCATTACCCTTACCCTAATGCTAACCCTAGGCCTAACACAAACACTAAAGCTAAACCTAACCCTATCAATTACCATAAACCTAACCTGAACCCTAAACAAAACCCTATCATTACCCTAACTCTGATATTATCCCTAGCACTAATCCAAGCCCTAACACTAACAACAACCCCAGCCCTTATTCTAGCCCTAAACCTAGATTAATCTTAACCCTAAACCTAGCTCTAACCCCAATACTAACCCTAGCCCTATTCTTAGCCCTAATTTCACACCATCTTTAAACCTAAACCTAACCCTAGATCTAAGAATAAATATAACTCTCACACTAGCCCTATCACTAGTTCTAACCCTATCCCTTAACGTAACCCTAAACCTAACTCTAAACTGAGTCCTAACCCATGCCCTATCCATAGCCCAAGCACTAAGATTAGATCATAATCTATCTCTAAATCTAACCCTAACTGAAGCCTAAGCCTAACCCTAAAACTAGCCCCAATCCTAACACTAATCCTAAAACTAGCCCTAATCCTAGCCCTAGCCCTAAAACAAAACTGAGCCATAAGCTCTACTCCTAATCCTTAAACTAAACCAAACCCTAACCATACAACTACACCTAACCGTAGCCCTAATTCAAGTTTTAAGCCAAACCCTAAAACTAACCCTGACACTGACTCTGACACTAACACTAATCCTACCTCTGAACATCACCCTAATCCTAACACTAACCATAACACTAAAATTAGACCTAAACTTAACCCTAAAATTAACCCTAATCATAACCCTAGTACTTACATTAGCCGAAATCCTGAGCCTATCACTAACTTAACCCAAATCCTGGACCTAATCCAAGCCCTAACCTGAGCTTTAACCCTAACCCTAACCCTACACCTAGCCCTAGCCCTACACTATACATTACCATAACAATAACCCTAACCCTAAAGCTAACCCTAGGGCTAAACCTAATCCCATCTCTAATCATATCCCTATCCATTTCCCTAAACCAAACATGAACCCTAATTCAAAGCCTCTCAATACCCTAACCCTTTCCCTAATGCTAATTCAATCCCTGATTTAAGCCTGAACCTATTCCAAACCCGAACCTAGACCTTTACCTTAATAATACACCTGGCTCTAAACCTCACCCTAACCCTAAACCTAAACCTTAAACTAGACATACTCATAATCCTAACTCTCAAACCATCTTTAAACATAATTCTAGACTTGAAATTCGCCATACTCTTAATCCTAGCCCTAACACTAAAACAAACACTAGCCCTCATGCTAGCCCTAAACATAGCCTCAATCATAGCCCTAATCCTAACCCTTATTTTAAACATCACCCTACCTCTAAAACTAGCATAAAACCATCCCTCACCCTAAACTAAATCCTAAATCTAATCCTAATTCTATGCTTAAACTGAACACTAACCATAGACCTAATCCAAGCCCTAATTTAGCCCTATCCCTAACCTTAGCCCTAAGACTAACAATAATTCTCATACTAGCCCTATCACTCGTTCTAATCCTATCCCTTACAATAACCCTAACCCTTGCCCAATCTTTATTCCTAGCCCTAACCCTAACCCTAAGCCTCACACTAACACTAAACCTAATCCTAACTCTATTCATAAAACTAGCCCTAACCCTACCACTAGCAGTAAAACAAAAATGAGCAATAGACCTAACCCTAAACCTAACATAAACCAAACACTAACACTACACCCAGACCTAACCATAGCCTTAATTCAAGTACTAAACATAACCTTAAAAGTATACCTGACACTGACTCATATGCTAAACTCACCCTAGCTTGAAACACCATCCTAAACTTAAACCTAAACTTAACAGTGACCCTAGCCCTTATTTGAGTCCTAAACCTAAACCTGACCCTGACACACATCCTAAAATTAACCCTAGCTCTAAATATCACCCTAAACTTAATCTTAATTTTAACACTAATACTAGGCCTACCCCTACCCCTAACCCTAAAACTAACCCTAATTGTAACACTAGTTCTTATATTAGCGATTGCCCTAACCATAGTCCTAACCCTAACACAAAACTTGCCCTAATCCGAACACTAAAACTAACTTTAACCCTAACCCTAACCTAACTTTAGCCCTAAACCTAGGTCTAAACCTATCCCTTACCCAAAGTGAAAACCTAACACTAATGGTTAACCTAGACCTATTCCTAATCCTTAGGTTAACCAAAATTTTAACACTATTAATATTCCTGACCCTAGCCCTCATTCTAGCTCTAATCCTATCCCAAACCCTTTCACTAATCCTGACCCTTATTCTGACCCTAACACAAACCCTAGGTCTAAAACTGACCCTAAACCTACACCAAACCCTAACACTGGCCATACCACTAACTTATACCTAAACCTAACCCTAACCCTAGCCTTAAGGCTAACTCTAACTCTCACACTATTCTTATCCTTACTTCTAAGCCTATCCATTACCATAACACTAACCCTGGTCCTAAACCTTGCCCTATCCTTAGTCCTAGCTCTAACCCTAGATCTAACTCTAACTCAAAATCTAACCCTAACCCTAAGCCTAAGCCAAACACTAAAATTAGCCCTAATCCTAATGCTAATGGTAAAACTAGTACTAACCCTAACCATAGCAGTAAAACAAACTGTGCAATAGCCCTAACCATAAACCTTAACTTAAACCAAAATTTAACACTAAAACTAGACATTACCATAGCCTTAATTCGAGTCCTAACCCTAAGCTTAAATCTAACCCTGACCCTGACTCATATCCTAACGCTCACCCTAGCTCTAACACCCTCCTAACCTTAAACTGAAACCTAAAAGTAAACCTATTCCTAATTCGAGTCCTAACCCTAACCCTGACCCTGACTCATATCCTAACACTAACCCTAGGTCTAAATATCATCTTTACCTTAAACCTAACCCTATCACTAGACCTACCCCTAACCCTAACCCTAAAACTAACCCTCATTGTAACCCTAGTTCTTACATTAGCCATTGCCCTATCATTAGGACAAACCCTAACCCCAAAACTAGCCCTAATCTGAGCCCTAAACCTAGAATTACCCCTAAGCCTAACTCTAGACCTAACCCTAGCTCTAAGGTTATCACTTACTCTATTAATAACCCTAACACTAATGGTAACCCTAGACCTATGCCTAATCCTTAGGCTAACCAAAATCCTAACCTTATTAGTAGTCTTGACCCTAGCCCTCATTCTAGCTCTAATCCTATCCCAAACTTGAAAGCTAACCTTGACCCTTATCCTGACCCTAACACAACCCCTAGTTCTAAACCTGACACTAACACTAGACTAAAACCTAAGACTAGCCCTTGACCTAAACCTAAGCATAAATCTAGCCTTATATCTAGCTTTAGAACTAAACCAAAACCTAGTCCTAGGCCTAACAATAACCCTTATCCTAACAAAAACACTCCCCTACCCCTAGACATAAACCTAGTCTTAATTCTGGCTATAACCCTAACTTGAACTCTAACCCAAACACTGACTCTACTTTTAAACATAAACCTACTTCTAAACCTGACCCTAACCGAAAATCTAAACCTAACGCTAGATCTTGGCATAACCCTAACCCTAAAACTATGCTAAAACTATCATCATAATCCTAGATCTTACATTACCCACAGCTTTAAACCTAGGCCTAAACCTAACACAAAACTTGGAGCTAATCCTAGGCCTTAACCTAGCCCTAAGCATAACCCTAACCCTAACCATAGCCCTAACCCAAACCTAACCCTCGACTTAGTCCTAACTGTAGCTCAAAACCTTACCCTTACTATAAATATAAACCTAGAACTATCCCTGAATCTTACCCTAAGCCTAGTCCTAATTCTAACCGTAACCCTAGCCCAAAACCTAGCTATAAACCTACCCTAACCCTAATCCTAAATGTAAACCTAGCCTTAACCCTAGACATAATCCTAACTCTGAACAGAAAACTAACCCTAGACATAACCCTAAACTAATACTCACTATAGCCCTAACCATAGATCAAACCCTAAGCCTTACCATAAACCTAAACATAACCATAGACCTAACCCTAACCCTAAACTTAAATCTAGCCCTGATCCTAAACCTAAACCTACATCTAACTGTGTTTACTACACTAACCCTAACCCTAAACTTAATTATAACCATTCCCCTAACCCTAACTCTAACCCTAAACTTACCATAATCCTATCCCTCAACATAACCCTGAACCTAACCCTTGCTCTAACACCAATCATAGCTCAGAACCTAACTCTTACACAAAACGTAACACTAATTCTAACCATAGTTCTAACCCATAACCTAACATTAACTCAAGACCTAATCCTAACCATGAGTCTAGTTATAAACTTAACTCTAACTGTACCCATTACCCTTATTATAACCCATACCCTAATGCTAATTCTTCACCTAAACATATCTCAAGACCTAATCCTAACCATAACCCTAGCCCTAAACTTAACTCTAACTGTATCCATTACCCTAAATATAACCCTTTCCTAATGCTAACCCTAGGACTAACCTTAAACTTATCACTAACCCTAACCCTATCAATTAACCTAAACCTATCCTTCACCCTAAATCTAACCCTATCATTACCCTAACTGTAATCCTAATGCTAATTTGAGCCCTAACCCTAAACTCAAACCTAAAAGAAACCCTAACCATTACACTGACCCTTATAATTCACCTACCTCTAACCTGACAGTTACCCTAAATCTAATCCTTACATTAGACCTAGGTAAAACCTAAAACTAAAACTATCTATAACCATAACCCTAGAACTGACCAAGTCCTAGCCACAATACTTAACCTAGCTGTAATCGTAAACCTAATTTAGCCCTAACCCAGAATCTAATCATATCCCTAGCCCTAAGACTTACTCTAACTCTTGCCCTAGACCTAGCCCTAGTTCTAATATTATCCCTTACCATGACCCAAAGCCTAGCCCTAACCTTAGCCCCAAACATAGATCTAGCCCTAAACCTAGATACAACCCACACTCTAAACCTAACCCTAAACTAAAACCTAAACCTCACTAACACTAGCCCTAATCCCAATGCTAATTTGAAAACTATCCCTCACCATAGCCATAGCATTCAAGCAAAATTGAGACACAGCTCTAATCCTAAATCTTAACCTAAAACAAACAATAATAGTACATCTAGCCCTTACCCTAGCCCTAATTTGAGTCCTAAACCTAACTGTAAAACTAATAATGACCCTGACATTGATCCTAAAACTAAAATTAGCTCTAAACATCACCCTAACCCTAAACCTAACCCGAACACTAAACCTAGCCCTAACCCTAATCCTAAAACTAGCCCTAATCATAATGCCAAGTCTTACATTAGCAATAGCCTGAACCCTAACACAAAACCTAGCCTTAATCTGAAACCTAACCCTAGCTTTAAGCCTAATGCTAACACTAATCTTAACCCTAACCCTGGCACTAACACTATCCTTTACCCTATGCCAACCCTCACCCTAATGGTACCCTAGACCTAACCCTAATCCTTAGCCTACCCTAAACCCTAGCTCTATTACTAGTTCTAACCCTAGGCCTCATTCTATCTCTAACCCTAACCCAAAACCTAAGCCTATCTCTGAACCTTATTCTGAACCTAACACTAAACCTAGGTCTAAGCCTGACCCTAACACTAAACCAAAAACTAACACTAGCCCTATGGGTAAACCTATACCTAAACCTAACAATAACATTAACACTAGACCTAAACTTAATCCTAAATATAGCCATAACTCTAGTCATAGTACTAAACAAAAACCTAGCTCCAGCACTAACAATAACCATTAGTCTAATGAAATGACTAACAATACCCCTAGAACTAACCTTAGTAATATGGTGTTCCTAACAGTAAATCTAATGCTAACCTGAACACTGATGGTTACCCTAATAGAAACCCTAGCTCTAAACCATATCGTAACCCAAAACATAACCTAACACTAGACCTATCCATAACCCTAAACTTAAAACTAGCCATAACCAATATCCTGGTTCTTATGTTACTCATAGTCCTAACACTAGCCATAATCCTCCCACTAAAACCTAGCCCTAAATGTAGCACTAAAACTAGCTTTAAACCTAATCCTAAACTTAGCCCTAGACCTAAGCCTCAAACTTGCCTAGCCCTAACTTTAGCTCAAACTCTAAATCTTACAATAAATATAACCCTAACCCTAACCCTAACCCTTTTCCTAATCCTAACTGTAACCATAGCACAAATCCTACCTCAAATTCTATGCATTACCTTAAATAAAACCCTAGCACTAATGTTAACCCTAGCCCTAACTCTAACCCTAATTCTAACCATAGCCCTGACTGTAACCCTAACTTCACCCTATCCGTAACCATAAAAACTTAACCTAAACCTAACACTAACCCTAGGCCTAACCGTAATCCTAGTCCTAATCCTAAATTTAACACAAACCCTAACACTAGCGCTAACTCTATCCATTACCCTACACTTAAGCCTATCCTAAATGCTAACCCTAGGCCTAAACCTAGCACTACACATAAAACTAACCCTATATATTACTCTATACCTAAACTGAAACCTAAACCTAATCCTATTCATTACTATAACTCTAACCATAATGCTAATTTGATCCCTAAACCTAAACCTTAACCTAAAGTAAACCCTAAGCTGGAATTTGACCATAATGATACACCAAGCTCTACATCTGACCCTTACCCTAAACCTAACCCTTACACTATACCTAGCCATAAACCTAACCCTAACCATAACCCTAGACCTGACATTAGTCTTAGCCCTAATTCTAGACCTTACCCTAACACAAAACCTAGCCCTCATCCTAGACCTAAACCTAGCCTTAATCCTAATCTAAACCCTCACCCTGGTTCTATCCCTAATTTTAACCCTCGACCGAGACTTGAAACTAACTATAAGCCCATCACATCCCCTAAAAATAACCCTAAACCTAACAATTAGACAAACCCTAACCCTAGCCTTAACCATAGGCCTAACACTAACATTAACACTAGTGCTAATCCTAGCCCTAATTTATCCCTAAACTTAACCCTACCCCTAACCCTAGTTGTCAGACTAACTCATTTTCACCCTAGCCTTATTTTTATTTCTACCCCTATCCATTACCTTAGCCCTAACCTTAGCCCTCATCATAGCCATAGCCCTCACCCTAGATCAAACCATAACTCTAAATCTAACCCTAAACATAAGCCTAAACCTCACGCTACCTCCAGCCCTAATGCCATTGCTAATCCTAAAACTAGCCCTAAACCTAGACGTAGCCCTAAAACAAAACCGAGCCATTGCTCTAACACTAAACCTTAACATAAACCAAACCCTAATCCTACAACTAGCCATAATCCTAGCTCTAATTCAAGTCCTAGGCCTAAAACTAACCATAGCTCTAAATATCACCCTAATCCTAACGCTAATGCTGACACTAGACAAGCCCAAATCCCATCCCTAAAACTAACCCTAATCGTAAACACTGTTCTTACATTGGCCTTAGCCCTAACTCTAGCCTTAACCCTAACACAAAAATAGCCCTAACATGAGCTCTAACACTAAATTTAACCCTAACCCTAACCCTAGTCCTAAACCTAACCCTAACTCTAGCCTTAACTATTTACCTTACCCTAAGCCAAACCCTATCCATAATGCTAACCCTAGTCCTAATCCTAATCCTTAGCCTAACCCTATTTCTAGTCCTTACACAAGCACTCATTCTAGCTCTAATTCTAACCCCAAACTTAACTCTACGCTTCAGACTTATTCTGACACTAACACTAATTATAGGTCTAAACATGAACCTAACCCTAAAATGAACCCTGAAAAAAAAGCCTTATATTAAACTTATACCTGAAGCTCACCCTAACACTAGCCCTAAACCTAAACCAAATACAAAATCTAGCAATAACTCTAGAACTAGACCTAAACAAAACTTAGTCCCAGCTCTAACAATAACCCTTAACCTAAAACAAACCCTAACCCTACCCCTAAACCTAACCTTGTCCTAATTCTGGCTTTCACCCTAACCTAACTCTAACCTAAACACTGACCTTGCCTTTAACAGTAAACCTATGTCTAACCCTGAGTCTAACCAACATCTAAACCTAACACTAGACCTAGCCATAACTCTAACACTAATACTAGCCCTAATCATAACCCTAGCTTTTATATTACCCATAGCCCTAACCCTAGGCCTAAACCTAACACAAAACCTAGATCTTATCCTAGGCCTTAACCTAGCCTGAGGCATAACCAAAACACAAACCATAGCCCTAACCCTACCCTAACCTTCACCTTAGTCCTAACCCTGGCTCAAATACTAACCCTTATCCTAAATATAAAACTACACCTATCCCTAATTCTAACCCTAATCCCAGCCCTAATTCTAACCTTAACTCTAGCACTAAACCTAACTCTAAAGATACCCATTATCCTAAACATAACCCTAACTCTATTGATAACCCTAGGTCTAAACCTAACCCTAAACCTAACCAGAAAACTATTCCTAGAACTAAACCTAAACCTCACCCTCACCATACACTTAACCCCAGCTCAAACCCTAAACCTTATCATAAACCTAACCATAACCAAAGCCCTAACCCTAAGCCTAAACCTCAATCTAACTCTAACCATAACCCTAAACCTATATCTAATTATATCCATTACCCTAACCCTAACACTACCCCCAATGATGACCATAGCCCTAACCCTAACACTAACCCTAACAGTACTGTAATCTTATCCCTAGACCTAACACTAAACCTAACCTTCGCCCTAGACCTAAACCTAGCTCAAGACCCTATTCTTACACTAAACATAACCTTAGTCCTAACCCTAGATCTCACCCTAACCCTAACCCTAACTCAAGACCTATTTATAAACATAAACCGAGCCCTAAGCTTAGCTCTAACCCTATTCATTATCATAACCATAACCCTAACCCTAATGCTCACTCTAGACCTATTGCTAAGACTAACCTTATCAATTACCCTAAACTTAAACTGAACCCTAAACAAAAACCTATCATTACCCTCACCTGACCCTAAAGCTAAAGAGCCCTGACCCTAAATCCTAACCTCAAACAAACTCTAACCCTGAAACAAACCCTAATAATTCCCCTAGCTCTAAACCTGACACTTACACTATGCCTATCCATTACACTAGACCTAGCCATAAAACATTCTAAATCTATCCCTAACTGTAAACCTAGACCTGACATTAGCACTAGTCCTAATCCTAGCTCTAACCCTAACACAAAGCCCAGGGCTTATCCTAGCCTTAAACCTAGACTTAATCTTAACCCTAACCCTAACCATAACCTTCGGCCAACCCTAACACTAACCCTAGCCCTAATCTTCGCCCTAACCCTAGCCCCAATCTTACCCCTAATTTATGCCTATCCCTAAGCTTAGTCCTAACCCTAGCCCTAACCTTAATGCTAACCCTAAAACTAGCCCTAATCCTAGCCCTAGCCCTAAAACAAATCCCAGACATAGGCCTAAACCAAATCCTTAACCTAAACCAAACTCTAAGCCTAACCCTAAACTTAGCCCTAATTCGAGTTTTAAGCTGAACCAAAAACTATCCCTGACCCTGAATCCGACCATAACACTAACCCTACCTCTAAAGATCACCCTAACCCTAAACCTAAACCTAACACTAAACCTAGTCCCAACCCTAAACCTAAAGTTAGCCTTAAATTTAACCCTGGTACTTCCATTAGCCATAACCCTAACCCTAGCACTAACTTAACACAAAACCTAACCCTAATTCAAGACCTAACCTAAGCTATAACCCTAACACTAACCCTAAACATAGTCCTAATCATAACCATAACCCTAGCCCTAACCCTAGCTTTAACTCTATCTATCACCATAGCTATAACCCTAACACTAATGCTAACCCTAGGCCTAAACCCAAACCTATCCCTAATCCTAAACCTATCCATTACCCTAAACCAAACCTAAATCCTAAACTTCACCCTAACCCTAACCTTCATGCTAATTCAAGACCTAAATTTAAAGCATAGCCTATCCCAAACCCTAAACAAGGCTCTGACCCAATTAATACCCCTAGCTCTAAACCTGACATAAAACTAAACATAACCATTACACTACCTGTATCCATAAACCAACCATAATTCTATCTTTAACCATAACCCTAGACCTGATATTAGTCCTAGCACTAATACTAGCCCTACCCTAAAACAAATCCTAGCCCTCATCCTAGCCCTAAAATCAGCCTTAATCATAACCCTAACCCTAACCATAGGCCTAACCCTAATTCTAACACTCACCCAACCTCTAAACCTAGCTATAATGCCAATCCTTACCCTCAAATTAACCCTAACTCTAAACCTAAGGCTAGGCCTAAGCTGAACAATAACCCTGGCCCTATTTCTAGCCCTAATTTAACCGTATCACTAACCCTAACCCTAGCCCTAAGACTAACTCTAAATTTCACACTAGACCTATCCCTAGTCCTAACCCTATCCATTACAATAACTCTAACCGTAGCTCTAACCCTAGCCATAAACCTTGACCTGTCTTTATTTCTAGCCATTACCCTTGATCTATCCCTAACTCTAAATCTAACACTAACCCTAAGCCTAAGCCTAACATAAACACTAGCCCTAACTCTAAGGCTACTCGTAAAACTAGCCCTAACCCTGACCCTAGAAGTAAATCAAAACCAAGCAATAGCCTTAATACTAAAACTTTAATTAAACCAAATCCTAATACTATACCTAGACCTAACTTTTTAGCTCTAATTCAACTCCTAACCTTGACCTGAATACTAACCCTGACTCTCATATCCTAACACTCACCCTAGCTCTAAACACCATCCTAACATTAAACCAAACACTTACAGTAATCCTAGCTGTAATTTGAGTCGTAACCTTAACCTTAAAACTAACCCTGACCCTGACTACTAACCTAACACTAACACTAGCTCTAAATATCATCCTAACCTTAAAAGTAATCCTAACACTACAGGTCTAACCCCTAACCATAACCCTAAAATTAACCCTAATTGTAACCCTAGTTCTTACATTAGCTGTTACTCTAACCCTATCCCTGATCCTAACACAAAACCTAGCTGTAATCTGAGCTCTAAACCTAGCTTTAACCCTAACCCTAGCCCTAACCCTAGTTCTAATGCTAATCCTAAGCCAAACCCTAACACTAATTCTAATCCTAATTCTAACCTTAATATTCAACCTAACCCAAACCTTAATCCTATTACTAGTCCTAACTCTAGCCCTCATTCTAGATCTAACCATAACCCAAAACCTTACCCTAACCCTGACCCTTATTCTGACCCTAACACTAATTGTAGGTCTAAACCTGAACCTAACCCTAAACCAAACTCTAATACTAGCCCTAGACTTAAACCTAATCCTAAATATAGTAGCCATAATTCTAGCCCTAGATCTAAAAAAAACCTAGCTGTTGCCCTAATAAAAACCATTAGCCTAAGCCAAACACTAATTCTTCCCCTACACCTAACCCTAGTCCTAATTCTGGATTTAATTCTAACCATGATCCTAACCTGAACACTGAACCTGACATTAACCCTTGCTCTCAACATCACCCTAACCCTGAAACTATACCTAGCCCTATCATTAACACTAAAACTAGCCCTAATCATAACAAGTTCTTAATTTAGCCATAGCCCTATCCTTTTGCAAAACCTAGCCCTAATCCAATCCCTACCCTATCTTTAACCCTAAAGCTAACCCTAACGCTAAACATAGGCCTACCCCTAAGCCTAAGCCTAAGCCTAACCTTAGATCCAATACTAAGCATAACCTTATCCGTAACCCTAGCTCTAACCCTATCCATTACCCTAAGGATAACTCTAACCCTTATGCTAAACCTAGACCAAACCTTAATCCTATGCCCATCCCTAACCCTATCCATTACCCTACACATAACTTGAACCTTAAACCTAAAACTATCGTTAACCTATCAATAAACCTAATGCTAATTCGAGCCCTAAACATAAACCATAACCTAACCTAAACCCTAACTCTGATCCTAATAATACCCTAGCTCTAAACCTGACCCTACCCATAAACCTAACCCTTAATAGACCTATATATAAACCTAACTCTAAAACGATCCCTAACTCTAAACCTAGACCTGACATTAGCCCTAGCTCTAATCCTAGTCCTAATCCTAACACAAACCTTAAACCACATCCTAGACATAATCCTTGCCTTCATCATAACCCAAACCCTAACACGAATTCTAACCCTCACCCCATCCCTAAAACCCTATCCCTATAAACTCATCCCTTACCCTAAACCTAACCCTAATCCACACCCTTACATTAAACCTAGCTGTAACCCTAGGCCTAACTCTAACATTAACACTTGCCCTAATCCCAGACCTAACTTAGCCCTATCCCTAAAACTAAACATAACCCTAGCACTAAGACTAACTATAACTTTTGCCTTAGACCTATAGGGTAGTTTTAAACTTTTCCTTTACCCTCACCCTAAACATAGACCTAATCTTAGCACTAACTGTAGCTCTAGCCTTAAAACAAAACCGAGTTATAGCCCTAATCTTAACCCTTAACATAAACCAAACCCTAAACTTACACATAGCCCTAACCCTATCCATAACCCAATCCCTAATTCTAGTCCTAACCTGAAAACTAACCCTGACCCTGACTCTGACCCTAACAGTAAACCTAGCTCTAAAATCATTGTAACCATAAATTTAACCCTAACTCTAGATCTAGCCTTAACCCTAACCTTATAACTAGCACTAAGCATAACCTTACTTTGTACATTATCCATAGTCTTAATCCTAGCCCTAACCTAACCCAAAACCTAGCCTTAATCAGAGACCTTATCCTAGTTTACCCCTTAACTTAAACCTAACACTCACCAAACAAAATCCCTAATTCTATACATAACCCTAGCCCTAAAATTACGTCTAACTCTATCCATTACCCTAATGATAACCCTAACCCTTCTGCTAACCCTAGGACTAACCCTAACCCTACCCATTAACTAAACCACAAATAAATTCTAAACCTAACCCTGTCATTACCCTAACCCTGAATCTAATGCTAATTTGAGCCCTAACCTTAAATTCTAACCTACCCCACACCCTAAACTTGATTCTGACCCTAATAATAACCCTAGCTCTAAAATTGACCTTTAACCTAAACCTACACTTACCCTGGACAAAGCCATAAATCTAACACTAAATGTATCCCTAATTGTAATCCTAGAACTGACATTAGCCCTACACCTAATAACTAGCCCTAAACCTAATACAAACACTAGCCCTCATCCTAGCCCTAAACACTAGCCTTAATCATAACCTTAACCATAACCCTGGCCCTAACCCTAATACTAACCCTCACCAAGCCCTCAATTTTGTTATAACAGATTCTTTTAAAGTAAACATAACCCTAAATCTAACCCTAAACCTAGGCCTAAACCTAACACTAACCCTAGCCCTAATTTAGCCCTTTCCCTAACCATAACCCTAAACCTAGCCATAAGACAAACTATAATTCTCAAACTAGCCCTATCACTATTTCTAAACCTATTCCTTACTATAAACATAACTCTAGCCCTAACTATTGTCCTAACCCTTGCCCTATCCTTAGCCCTAGCACTAACCCTAGATAAACACCTATCTCTAAATCTAACCCTAATCTGAAGCCTAAGCCTAAACCAAACACTAGCCCCAAGCCTAACACTAATCCTAAAACTAGCCCTAACCCTAGCCCTAGCCTAAAACAAAACTGAGCCATAGCTCTAACACTAATCCTTAAACTAAACGAAACCCTAACCATACATCTACACCTAACACTAGACCTAATTTGAGTTTTAAGCCGAACCCTAAAACTATCTGTGACCCTGACTCTGACACTAATATTAACCCTAGCTCTAAAAATCACCATGACCTTAAGGCTAACCTGAACACTCAATCTAGCCCTAAACTTAACCCTAAAATTAGCCCTAAATATAACTCTAGTACTTATAATAGCCATAACCCTAAGCATAGCACTAACTTAACCTGAAATCTAGCGATAATCTGAGCTCTATCCTGAGCTTTAAACCTAACCCAAGCCCTAATCACAATCCAAGCCCTAAATATAACCATAAACCTAGCCCCAAACCTACTTTAACACTGTCCATTACTGTAAACATAACCCTAACTCTAATACTAACCCTAGGTCTAAACCTAAGGCTATCTCTAATCCTATTTCTATCCATTTACATAAACCTAACCTGGGCCCTAATACTAACCCTATCATTACTCTAACCCCAACCCTAATGCTAATTGAATACCTAAATTTAGACCTTAACCTATGTGAAATGTTAACCCAGACCTTGTCCATAAAAATACCCCTAACCCTAAGCCTGACCATACCCCTAACACTTACACTAGACACAGCCATAATCCTAAACATAAAATTATCTTTAAACATAATTCTAGACCTGAAATTAGCCATAACCCAAATCCTAGCCCTAACCCCAAAACAAACACAACAAACACTAGCCCTGATCCCAGCACTAGACCTACCCTTAATCATAACCCTAACCATAACCAAAGCTCTAACCCTAATTCTAAATAACACCATACCTCTAAACATAGCTATAATATTATTCCTTAAACTAAACTTTATGCTAACTCAGACCCTACTGTATATTTAAGCTGAACACAAACCATAGCCCTAATCCTAACCCTAATTTATCCATTTCCATAACCCAAGCCCTAAGACTAACTCTATCTCACACTACCCTATCCCTAGTTCTAACCCATTACATACCGTAATCTAACCCTAGCCCTAGCCCTTGCCCTACCTCAGTCCTAAACCTAAAACTAGATGTAACTCTAAATCTAAATCTATCCCTAAACCTAAGCTTAAGCCTAACACTAACACTAGCCCTAACCCTAACAGTAATAATAAAATTAGCACTGACCCTAACCTTAGCAGTAAAACCAAAGCAAGTAATAGTCCTAAAACTAAACCTTAACTTAAACCAAAGTAACACTACATCTAGACCTAACCCTAGCTTTAAATTCAACTCCTAACCCTAACCTTAAAAGTAACCCTGAAACAGACTCATATCCTAATGCTCACCCTAGCTCTAGACCCCATCCTAACCTTAAACAGAAACCTACCATTAACCCTAACCCTAATTCGAGTCCTAATCCTAACTCTGACCCTCATTCATATCCTAACACTAACCCTAGATCTAAATGCAACTCTAACCTTAAACCTAACCCTAAAAGTAGACCTACCCTTAACCCTAACCCTAAATCAAACCATAACGGTAACCCTAGATCTTACATTAGCCATTGCCCTAACCCTAGCTCTAACCCTACAACAAAAACTTTCCCTAATTAAAGCTCTAAACCTAGCTTTAACCCTAAACCTAACCGTAACCCTAGCTCTATCCCTATCCTTTACCTTAAGCAAAACTAACGCTAATGGTAACCCTAGAATTATTCCTAATTATTAGGCTAACCAAAATATGAACCCTTTTAAAAGTCCTGACTAGCCCTCGTTCTAGCTCTAATAATATCCCAAAACCTAACGCTAACCTTCACCTTTATTCTGACACAAACAATAACCCTAGGTCTAAACCTGAACCTAAGCATAGAGCAAACCCTAACACTGGCCCTACGGGTAACCTTATAATTAAACCTAACCCTAACCCTAGCACTAAGACTAACTCTAACTCTCACACTAGCCCGATCCCTAGTTCTAACCCGATTCCTTACCAAAACCCAAAACCTAGCCGTAAACTTAGCAGTAATGTTGCCCTATCCTTAGTCCTTTCCCTAACCCTATTTCTAACCCTAACTCTAAATCTAACCCTAAACCTACGCCTAAGCCTAACACTAACACTAGCCTTAACTCTAATATTAATTGTAAATCTAGCCCTAACCCTAACCCTAGAAGTAAAACAAAACTCAGCAATGGCCCTAACCCTAAACCTTAACATAAACCACACTAAAACTACATCTAGACCTAACCCTAACACTAAATTCCACTTCTAACCGTAACCTTAAATCTAACCCTGAAACAGACTCATATCCTAATGCTCACCCTAGCTCTAGACCCCATCCTAAACTTAAACCAAAATCTAACAGTAATCCTCTCACTAATTTGAGTTCTAACCTTAACCCTGACCCTGATTCATATCCTAACACTAATCCTAGCTCTAAATATCCCCCTAACCCTAAACCTAACCCTAATATTAGACCTAGCCCTAACCCTAACCCTAAAACAAACCCTAATTGTAACCCTAGTTCTA
Source organism: Marmota monax (assembly GCF_021218885.2). Taxonomy (NCBI): domain Eukaryota; kingdom Metazoa; phylum Chordata; class Mammalia; order Rodentia; family Sciuridae; genus Marmota; species Marmota monax. The sequence goes on from NW_026691959.1 coordinate 101,704, forward strand.
ACATTAGCCAATGCCCTAACCCTACCACAAAAAACAAGCCCTAATCCAAGCTCTAAACCTAGCTATAACCCTAACCCTAACTCTAACCCTAACCTTAGCTCTAACCTTATCCCTTACCCTAAATAAAACCGTAAACCTAATGGTAACCCTATACCTATCCCTAATCCTTAGGCTAACCAAAATCCTAACCCCATTAATAGTTCTGACCCTAGCCCTCATTTTAGCTCTAATCCTATCCGAAACTCTAATGCTAACCCTGAACTTTATTCTGATCCCAATACTAAACTTAGGTCTATACCTGATCCTAACCCTAGACCAAACTCTAACACTGGCACTACTGATAAACTTATTCCTAAACCTAACTCTACACTAGCCTTAGACCTAAATCTAATTCTAAATCTAGCCTTAACTCCAGCCATAGGTGTAAACAAAAACCTAGTCCTAACCCTAACATAATCCTTAACTTAACCCAAACACTACCCCTACCCCTATACCTAAACATAGTCCTAATTCTGGCTATAACCTTAACTCTAACTCTAACGTGAACAATGAGCAGCCTTTAACAGAAAACCTACCTCTAAACCTTACCCTAACCGAAAATATAAACCTAACACTAGACCTAGCCATAACCCTAAACCTCAAACTAGCCCTACTCATATCCCTAGTTCTTATATTACCCACAGCCCTAACCCTAGGCTTAAACCTAACACAAAACCTAGAGCTAATCCTAGGCCTTAACGTAGCCCTAAGCATAACCCGAACCCTATCCCTAATCCTAACTTAACCCTAGCCTTTGTCCCAACCCTAGCTCAAAGCCTAACACTTACCATAAACATAAACCTAGAAATATCCGTAAATCTATCCCTAACCCTAGCCCTAATCTGAACCTTAACCCTAGACCTAACCCTAGCTCTAAACCTACAAAATACAATAAACCTAACCCTAAACCTATTGGCAACCCTAGCCTTAACCTTAACCATAACCCTACCTCTAACCAGAACACTAAACCTAGACCTAACCCTAAACCTAACACTCGCTATAACCCTAACCATAGCTAAAAACCTAAACCTTACCATAAACCTAAACATAGCCATAGCCCTAACCTTAACCCTAAACTTAAATCTTACCCTAACCCTAAACCTAAACCTAAATCAAAATGTATACATTACACTAAACCTAACCCTAACGCTAATGATAATCCTAGCCCTAAACCTAACTCTAACCCTAAAACTACCATAATTCTATCTCTAGACTTAACCTTTAACCTAACACTTGCTCTAGCCCTACCCATAGCTCATAACCTAACCCTTATGCTAAACATAACCCTAATCATAACCCTAGTTCTAACCCTCTCCCTAACCCAAACTCAAGACCTAATCCTAACCATAACCCTGGCCCTAAAATAAACTCTAACTGTATCCATTACCCTAAACATAAACCTTACTCTAATGCTAACCCTAGGACTAACACTAACCCTATCACTAGCCCCAACACTATCAATTATCCTAAACCTAACCTGAAACCTAAACCTAATATTACAATAACCCTAAACCTAATGCCAGTTTGATCACTAACCCTAAACTCAAACCTAAATGAAACCCTAACTCTGAACATGATCCTAATAATTCCCCTAGCTCTAAAACTGACCCTTTCCCTAAACCTAACACTTAAACTAGACCTAGCCAAAAACCTAAGCTTGAAATTATCCCTAACGATAATCTTAGACCTAACATTCACACTAACAATAACCCTAGCCCTAACCCTAAAACAAACCCTATCTCTTAGCCCTAAATATAGCCTTAATCATAACCCTAACCCTAAACCTGGGCCTAACCCTAACACTAACCCTAGCCCTAATCTTAGCCCTAATTTAGCCATATCCCTATCCCTAATTCTAACCTAGCCCTAATACTAAGTCTAACTCTCACCCTTGCCCTAAAACTAGTTCTAAACCTATCCCTTACTAAAACCCTAATCCTAGTGCTAACCCTAGGCCTAAACCTAGACCTTTTCTTAGCCCTGGCCCTAAATCTAGCCCTAACTATAAGCCTAAACCTAAACCTAACACTAGCCCAAACTCTAACCCCAATGCTAATCCTAAAACCAGTCCTAACTCTAGCCCTAGCCCTAATACAAAAACAAGCCATAGCCCTAACCCTGAACCTTAACGTAAACCAAACCTTAACCCTACACCTAGCCCTATAGGGTTAGTGTTAGCTTTATATTTAAGGTAAGGGTTAGAGTTTGAGCTAGGTTTAGGGCTAGAGCGAGTGTAGGATTAGGCTTAGGTCTAGAATTATAGTTAGGGTTACGATTAAGGCTAGGTTTAGGTCTAGGAGAAGGGCTAGGTTTTGTGTAAGGGTTAGGGCTAACATTAGGGCTATGGGAAATATGAGAGCTAGGAATATGTTTATGGCTAGTTTTAGGGTCAGTGTTATGGAAATGTCAATTGTTAGGGTTAGGTTTTGGGTTAGGATAAGGTTTAGAGGTAGAGTATGTTTAGGGTTAAGGGTCATTTTTCAGGATAGGGTTAGGTTTAGGGTGAGTGCCAGAATTATGACTAGCATTGGGTCTAGGGATAGGGTTAGTCTTTAAGTTAGGTTAACGGTTTTTGTTAGGGCTAGTGCTAGGTTTTTGTTTAGGACTAGGGCTAAATTTATGACAATATTTAGAATTAGGTTTCATCTAGTGCTATTGTTACTGTTAGGTTTAAGTATAGATTTACTGGTAAGGGTCGTGTTAGGGTTTGTTTTATGGTTAGGGTCAGATTTAGATCTAGGGTTAGTGTTAGGATCAGAATAAGGGTCAGGGTTAGGATAAGGTTAAAGCTAGAATGAGGACTAGGATAGGAATAGTAATAGAGTTAGGGTTTGGGGTAGGCAAAGGATTAATTTTAGTACTAGGGTAGCATTAGGGTTAAAGTTTGACTTAGGGAAAGGAATAGGGTTTAAGGTAGGGTTAGGGTTAGGGTTAGGGTAAGCTTTAGGGCTAGGGTTAGGGTTAGGGTTAGAGTTAAAAACTAGGGTTTGGTCTCAGATTCCGGCTAGGTTTGTGTTATCATTAGGGCTATGGCTAATGAAAAAACTAGGTTTCTGTTTAGGGTTATTTCTAGGGTTACTGTTAGGGCAATGTTTAGAGCTAGGGTTAGTTTAGGGGCTGAGTTAGTCTCCGGGTTATTTCTAGGGTTTGGATTAGGACTCAAATTAGGACTAGGTTTAGGACTAGGTGTAGCTTTAGGGTTTGGATTAGGTTAAGGGTTAGGGTTATGGCTCAGTATTGTTTTAGGGTTAGGGTAGATTTAGGGCTAGTTTTCCAATTAGCTTTAGGGTTAGGGCTAGTGTTAGGGTGAGGTTTATACTTAATTTTTGTTTTAGATCCAGGTTTAAGCCTTGGGCGAAGGATAGGGATAAGTTTGGGGCTAGGGATAAGGCTAGCTTTTGCGTTATGGTAAGTAATAGGTTTAGAACTAGGGATAGGGCTAGGGCAAGAGTTAAAGTTAGTCTTAGGCATAGGGATAGGGTTAGGTTTACTGTTAGGGCTAAATTAGGACTAGGATTAGTGCTAGGGTTAGTGTCAGATTTAGGCCTAGGTTTAGGGCTATGGTTAGGGTTAGCATTAGGGTTAGTATAAGGTATGATGTTACAGCTATGTTTAGTGCTAGGACAAGAGATAAAATTAAGGTTAGGGCTAGGGTTAAAATTAGGGATAGGATTAAGGCTAGTATTAGAACTATGATTAGATCTAGATATAGGGTTAATGTCAGGTCTTGTGTTAAGGTTAGGCTAGGTTTAGGGATACGTCTATGGCTCAGTTTTGTTTTAGAACTAGGCCTAGGTTTAGGGCTAGTTTTATGATTAGTGATACTGTTAGGGCTACTGGTAGGGTGAAGTTTAGGCTTAGATTTATTGTTATGGTTAGATCTAGGTTTAGGGCTATGGCTAGGGTTAAGGTTAAGGTTAGGGCTAGTGTTAGGGTTATGGTAACAGATAGGGTTAGAACTAGAAATAGGGCTAGGTTGAGAGTTCGAGTTAGTTTTGGGGCTAAGGTTAGGGGTAGGTTTAGGGTTAGGGCTAAAATAGGGCTAGGATTAGTGCTAGGGTTAGTGTTAGGGTTAGGCCTAGGGTTAGAGTTAGGGTTAGTGTTAATGTTAGGGTTAGGATTAGGTTTAGGGGAAAGGATAGGGTTATAGATTTAGGGCTAGATTTAGGGATATAGCAAGGGTTAGAATTAGGGTTAGGACTCAGGTTAGGGTTTGGGTTAGGATTAAGTCTAGATTTAGGGTGAGGCTGAGTGTTTGTGTTAGGGCTATGACTAGGATTAGGGCTAGGCTAATGTTAAGTCTAGGTTCATGGTTAGTATTAGTTTTAGTATTAGGTTATGGCTATGTCTACTGTAAGGTTTAGGTGTAGGGTAAGGTCAATTTTAGACCCAGGTGTATTATTAGGGTCATGGTACAGTTTGGTTTAGGTTAAGATTTGGGGTTTATGCTTGAATTAGTGGTGGGTTTGGGTTATGGTTTGGGTAATGGATAGAATTAGGTTTATGGTTCCAGTTAGGTTTAGAGTAATGGATAGGGTTAGTGTTAACGATAGGGTTATCGTTAGGCCTAGGGTTAGTATTTGGGTTATACATTTCTTTAGGGTAATGGATAGGGTTGGAGCTAAGGTTAGGACTAGGGTTAAGGTTAGAATTAGGGTTAGGGTTAGGCCCAGGGTTAATGTTAGGGTTAAGGTTAGGGTAAGTGTAGGCATTTAAGCTAGGGATAGGACTAGGGCAAGGGTTAGGTTTTGAGTCAAGGCTAGTGTTAGATTTAGGGTTAGGGTTATCTTTAGGCTAAAGATTAGAATTTGAGCTAGGGTTAGGGCTAGGGCGAGGGTTAGCATTAGGGTTAGGTCTAAGATTATGGTTAGGGTTATGATTAGGGCTAGGTTTACGGCTAGGATAAGGGCTAGGTTTTGTGTGATGTTTAGGGCTAACATTGGGGATTGGGTAATATAAGAGCGACAGATATGGTTATGGCTAGTTTTGGGATAAGGTTAATGGATAAGTCTAGTGTTAGGGTTAGCTTTTTGTTTAGGATAAGGTTTAGAGCGAGGGTTTCTATTAGATTAAGGGTCATTGTGGGGTTAGGGTAGTTTTAGGTTTAGAGCCACATTAGGACTAGCATTTGGTCAAGTGAGAGATTTAGTCTTTACGTTAGGTTAAGGGTTATTGTTAGGGCTAGTGCTAGGTTTTTGATTAGGGCTAGGGCTAGATTTATGATTCTATTTAAAATTAGGTTTGTCTAGTGCTGGTTATACTCTTCGGTTTAGGTATAGGTATACTGGTAGAGGTAGTGTTAGGGTTCAGTTTAGGGTTAGGGTCAGGTTTAGATCTAAAGTTAGTGTTAGGGTCAGAATAAGGGTTAGAATTAGGGTTAGGGTTAGAGCTAGAATGAGGGCTATGTTTAGGACTCAGAGTTAGGGTTTGGGGAAGACTAACAATTATGGTTAGGACTAGGGTAGCATTAGGGTAAAGATTTGGCTTAGGGTAAGGGATAGGGTTAGAGTTAGCGCTAGGGTGATCATAAGGGTTAGGGTTAGTGATAAAGTTAAGGTTAGGGTTAGCGTTAGTGTTTGGGTTTGGGTTATAATTAGGTTAAAGATTAGTGTTAGGGTTAGGGTTAGGGTTAGTGTTAGGTTTAGGGTTAGGATTAGGTGAGTGTTAGGGTTAGTGTTAGGGTCAGGGTTAGGGTGAGTATTTGAGCCCTAAACCTAGATTTAACCCTAACTCTAACCCTAACCATAGCCCTAAACCTAGCTCTCAACCAATCCCTTACCCTAAGCAAGCCCCTAAACCTAAAGGTAACCCTAGACCTATCCATAATCCTTAGGCTAACCAAACCCTAACTCTATGAATAGCCTTAACTCTAGCTCTCATTCTAGCTCTAACCCTATCCCAAATTCTAACCATAACCCTGACCCTTATACTAACTCTACCACTAATCCTAGGTCTAACTCTAACACTAACTCTAACCCAAAACCTATGGTAATCCTATCCCTATACCTAACATTGAAGCTAACTCCCAGGCTAGCCCTAACCATAGTTCAGAACCTAACTCTTACACTAAACATAACTCTAAACCTAACCCTAGTTCTAACCCTCACCCTAACTCTAACTCAAGACATAATCCTAACCATAAACCTAGCCATAACCTTAACTCTAACTGTATCCATTACCCTAAACATTACCCTTACGCTAATATGACCCTAGGCCTAACCCTAACCCTATCACTATCCCCCAAACTGTCAATTATCATAAATCTAACATGAACCCTAAACCTAACCTTATCATTACCCTAATTCTAACCCTAATGCTAATTCAAGCCCTAACCCTAAACTCAAACCTAAACCAAAACCCAACACTGACTCTGACATTAATAATTCCCCTAACTCTAAACCTGACTATTACCCTATACGTAACCCTTACACTAGACCTAGCCATACACCTAACCCTAAAACTATTCCTAATGTAACCATAGACCTGACATTTGCCATAGCTGTAATCCTAGCCCTAACCTTAACACAAACCTTAGCCCTAACCCTAACCCTAAACCTAGCCCTAATCCTATGCATAACCCAGCCCAAAACTTAGCTCTAACCCAATCAATTAGCCTAAACAAAGCCCTAATTCTAATACTAACCATAGGCCTAAATCTAAACCTATGCCTAACTGTAACCCTATCCATTATGCTAAACCTAACCTGATCCCTATACCTAACCCTATCATTACCCTAACCCAAATCCTAATGCTAATTTCATCCCTAACCCTAAACCCTAACCTAAACAAAATGCTAAACATGACCCTGACCATAATAATAACCCTAGCTCTAAATTTGACCCTTCCCCTAAATCTAACCATTACACTAAACATAATCATAAACCTAACCCTAAAACTATCCCTAACTATAACCCTAGAACTGACATTTGCCCTAACACTAATCCTAGCCCTATCCCTAACACAAACCCTAGCCCTCATCCTAGCCCTTAACCTAGCATTAATCATATCTCTAATGAAACCCTAGCCCTAACCCTAATTCTAACCTTTGTCCTAGCCCTAAACCTAGCTCTAACCCAATATTTACATTAAATATAAACCTAAGCCCAAAACTAACCATAGGCCTAAACATAAACATAAACCTAGCCCTATTCCTAGTCCTAATTAAACTCTATACCTAACCAAACACTAAGCATAGCCCTAAGACTAACTCTCACTCTCACCATAGCCCTATCCCTAGTTCTAATCCTATTTTTATCATAACCCTAATCCTAGCTATAAACCTAGAACTTATGCTAGCCATATCCTTAGCCCTAGACCTTACCCTAGATCTAATCCTAACTCTAAATCTAACTCTAAACCTAAGACTAGTGTTAGGATTAGGTTTAGAAATAGGTTTATTTTTACTGCTAGTCTAGGTTTGGAGTTAGATTTAGAGTTAGGATTACTGCACTAGTCCTAAACCTAATGCTAATATTAAAACTAGCCTTAACCATGCCCTAGCCCTAAAACAAAACCGAGATAGCCCTAACTTTAAAGCTTAACCTAAACCAAAACCTAACTCTACACCTAGCCCCAACCGTAGCCCTAATTCGAGTCCAAACCCTAACCCTAACAATACCCCTGACCTTAATTTTGACCCTAATACTAACCCTAGCTCTAAACATCACCCTAATGTTAAACCTAACCCTAACACTAGACCTAGTCCTAACCACAATCTAATAACTAGCCCAAATCATAACTCTACTGCAAACAGTGGCTGTAACTCTAAACCTAGCCCTAACTCTAACCAAAATTTAGCCCTAATTGGAAACCTAACCCTAGCTTTAACACTAAACCTAATCCTAAGACTACCCCTATAACCCTACCCTAAATGTAGTCCTAACCCTAGGTCTAAGCTTATCCACTACCCTAAGCCAAACCTAACCCTAATGCTAACCCTAGTCCTAAGCCTAGCCCTCATTCTAGCTCTTACCATAACTCAAACCTGGCACTTATTCTGACTCTAATGGTGACCGTAGTTATAAACCTGACTGTAACCGTATACTGAATCCTAACACTAGCACTAGAAATAAACCTATTCCCAAACCTAATCCTAAATCTAGCCATATCTCTAGCCCTAACCATAAACAAAAACCTAACCCTAGCCCTAATAATAAACCTTAACCTAATCCAAACACTAACCCTACTCCTAGACCTAACCCTAGTGATAATTCTGGCTTTAACCCGAAAGCTAACTCTAACCTAAACAGTGACCTGACCCTAACACTAACTCTAGCTCTAAATATCATGCTAACACTAACCGTAAACCTAACACTTGACATAGCCATAACACTAACCCCAAACTGGCCCTAATCATAACCCTAGTTCGTACATTAGCTGTAGCCCTAATACTAGCCTTAACCTAACCCAAAACCTGGCCCTAATCTGAGCACTTACCCTAGCTTTAACCCTAACACTAACCCTAGCCATAAACCAGTCCCTAACCCTTCCCTAACCCTAGATCTTATCCTATTTGTTACCTTAAGCCAAAGCATAAACCTAATGCTAACCCTTGTCCTAACCTTAATCCATAGCCTAACCCATATCCTAACCCTATTACTAGTCCTAACCCTAGCTCTCATTCTAGCTCTAACCATAACCCAAACCCTAATCCTAACCCTGAAACATACTAACTTTAACACTAACAGTAGGTCTAAACCTGACCCTAACCCGAACCCAAAACCTAATGTTAGTCCTATTGGTAATCCTATCCCTAAACCTAAACCTAACACTAGTCTTAGACCTAAGCCTAATCCTAAATCTAGCCATAACTCTAGCCCGACACCTGAACAACAACCTTGCCCTAGCCCTAACAATTACCCTTAACATAATCCAAACACTAACCCTACTTCTAGACGTAAACCTTGTCCTCATTCTGACACTAACCCCAACACTCACTCTAACCTGGACACTGACCCTGACCCTAACATAAACCTAGCTCCAAAGCTCACCCTAACTCAAAACCTAATCCTAACATTACACCAAGCCATAACCCTAACTCTGAAACTAGCCCTAATCATAACCCTAGCTCTTAACTACCCATGGCCCTAACCCTAGGCCTAAAATAACACAAAACCTAGCCCTAATCCTAGGCCTAAACCTAGCCCTAAGTGTAACCCTAAACTAACCATAGCCCTATCCCTAACCCTAACCTTCCCCTTAGACCTAAACCTTGCTCAAAGCCTAACCTTGACCTTAAACATAACCCTAGCCCTATCCCAAACTCTAACCTAACCCTAGCCCTAATCCTATCCTTAACCATAGCCCTAACCATAGCTCTAATTCTATACACTACAATAACCCTAGCCCTAATCCTAACCATAATCCTAGCCCTAACCCTGGCTCTAATCCTATCCATTACACTAAACATAATCTTAACACTAATTATAACATAGGCTCAACCCTAACACTATCACAACCTCTAAACCTATCCATTACCCCCAAACTAACCTGTACCCTAACCCTAGTTCTAAACCTAACTCCACTTCTTAACCTAACCCTAAGCCTAAACCTAACAAACACTAGCCCTAATCTCTCTCTCTCTAAAAAAAAAAAAAAAAAAAAAAAGCAATAGTCCTAATCTTGAATCTTAACTTAAACCAAACCCTAACACTACACCAAGACCTAACCCTAGACCTAATTCGAGTCTTAACAAAAACCTAAAACTAACCCTAAACCTGAATCATATCCTAACACTCACCCTAGGTCTAAACACCACCCTAAACTTAAACTCAACCCTAACAGTAACCCTAGCCTTAATTCAAGTCATAATCCTAACCTTAACACTAATCCTGATGCTGACTCATATCCTAACAGTCACCCTAGCTCTAAAGACCACCCTCACCTAAATCTGAACCCTAAAATAAATCCTAGCCCTTATTAGAGGCCTAACCCTCACCCTAAAACTAAAACTTTCTCTGAATTATATTGTAATACTAACCTAGCTATAAATATCACCTAACATTAAACCTAAACCTAACACTAGACCTACCCCTACCCCTAACACTAATTGTAACCTAGTTCTTACATTATCCATTGCCATAACATAAGCCCTAACCCTAACACAAAAATTATCCCTAATCTGACCCCTAAACCTAGATTTAACCCTAAGCCTAACCCTAACTCTAGCCCTAAACCTAGCTCTAAGCCTATCCCTTACCCAAAGCAAAACACTAACCCTAATGGTAACCCTAGACTTATCCCTAATCCTTAAGCTAACCAAAGCCCTAACCCTATTAATAGTCAAAACCCTACCCTCACTCTAGCTTTTACCCTATTCCAAACCCTAATGTTAACCCTGACCATTATTTTCACCTTAAAACTAACCCTAGGTCTAAACCTGGCCCTAACCCTAGACCAAACCATAATAGTAGACCTAGACATAAACCAAATTTTAAATCTAGCCTTAACCCTAGCCCTAGACCTAAACAAAAACCTATCCCTAGCCCTTAAAGTAACCCTTAACCTAAAAATACCCCTAGACCTAAACCTAGTACTAATTCTGCCTGTAACCCTAACTATAACTCGAACCCAAACACTGACCCTGCCTTTAATAGTAAGCCTACCTCTAAACCTGACCCTAACCAAAAATCTAAACCTAACACTAGACCTAGCCAAAATCCTAACCCTCAAACTAGCCCTAATCATAACTCTAGCTTTTACATTACCCACAGCCCTAACCCTAGGTCTAAACCTAACACAAAACCTAGAGCTAATCCTAGGCCTAAGCATAACCCTAACCCTAACCCTAACCTAATACTTGATTAGTCCTAACCCTAGCTCAAACCTGACCCTTTTCCTAAACATAAACCTAAACCTATCCCTAAATAAACCCCTAACACTAGCCCAAATCCTAAAGTAAACCCTAGCCCTAAATCTAGCTCTAAACCTACCCATTACCCTAAAACTAACCCTAAACCTATTGATAACTTTTGGCCTAACCCTAACCCTAAACCTAACCAGAAAACTAACACTAGACCTAACCCTAAACCTCACACTTGCCATATATCTAACTCTAGCTCAAACCCTAACACTTACCATAAACCTAAACATAACCATAACCATAACCTTAAACCTAAACCTCAATCTAACACTAACCATAACCCTAACCCTACATCTAAACATATCCATTACTCTAACCCTAACCCTACCCCTGATGATGATGCCAGCTCTAATCCAATCCTAACCCTAACCATACTCTAATCTTATCCCTATACCTAACTTTAAACCTAACCCTCGCCCTAGCCCTAACCCTAGCTCAAAACCTAACCTTTATGCTAAAAATAACCCTAACCCTAACCCTAACTCAAGACCTATTCCTGACCATAACACTAACCCTAACCTTAGCTCTAACCCTATCCATTATCCTAACCATTACCCTTACCCTAATGTTAACCGTAGGCCTAACACAAACCCTATCACTAAACCTAACCCTATCAATTACCGTAAACCTAACCTGAACCCTAAACAAAATGTATCATTACCCTTAACCGGACCCTAATGCTTACTTGAGCCCTAACCCTAAACCCTAACCTCAACCAAACTCTAAGCTGATCCTGACCCTAATAATTCCCCTAGCTCTAAACCTGACCCTTAACCCTAAACCTCACCCTTAAACTAGACCTAGCCATAAACCTAACACTAAAATTGTCCTCTTCTCAACTGTAACCTAACACCTGACATTAGCCTAGCCCTAATCCTAGCCCTAACCCTAACAAAAACCCCAGCCCTTATCCTAGCCCTAAACCTAGATTAATCCTAACCCTAACCCTAACCCTAGCTCTAACCCTAATACTAACCCTAGCCCTAATCTTAGCCCTAATTTCACCCTCTCTTTAAACTTAAGCATAAACCTAGACCTAAGAATAAATCTAACTATCACACTATCCCTATCACTAGTTGTAAACCTATACCTTAATGTAACCCTAACCCTAGCCCTAAACTTAGTATTAACCCTTGCCCTATCCATAGCCCATGCACTAACCTTAGATCATAATCTATCTCTAAATCTAACCCTGACCCGGAGCCTAAGCCTAACCCTAATACTAGCCCTAACCCTAACACTAATCATAAAACTAGCCTTAATCCAACCCTAGCCCTAAAACAAAACTGAGCCATAAGCTCTATCCCTAACCCTTAAAGTAAACCAAACCCTAACCATACACCTACCCATAACCCTAGCCCTAATTCGAGTTTTAAGCTGAAACCTAAAACTAACCCTGACAGTGACTGTGACACTAACACTAATTCTAGCTCTAAACATCACCCTAATGCTAACACTAACCTTAACACTAAACCTAGCCCAAAACTTAACCCTAAAATTAGTCTTAATTTTAACCCTTGTACTTACATTAGCTGTAATCCTAACCCTAGCACTAACTTAACCCAAATCCTAGCCCTAATCTGAGCCCTAACTCGAGCTTTAACCCTAACCCTAACTCTAACCCTAGCCCTAGACTTAATCATAACCATGACCCTAGCCCTAAGCCTATACATTACCATATCTATAACCCTAACCATAATGCTAACCCTAGGCCTAAACCTAACCCTATCTCTAATCCTATCCCTATCCATTTCCATAAACCTAAAATGAACCCTAATCCTAAGCCTATCATTAACCAAACCCTTAGACTAATATTAATTCAATCCCTAAATTTAAGCTTTAACCTATTCCAAACCCTATCCTAGATATTCACCTTAATAATACCCCTAGCTCTAAACCCGACCCTAACCCTAAACCTAAATATTACACTAGACGTACCCATAATCCTAACCCTAAAACTATCTTTAAACATAATTCTAGACTTGAAATCAGCCATACTCCTAATCCTTGCCCTAACCCTACAGCAAAACATAGCCCTCAATCTAGCCCTAAACCTAGCATTAATCCTACCCCTAATCCTAACCCTTATTCTAAACATCACCCGACCTCTAAAACTAGCATAGCACCATCCCTTACCCTAAACTAAATCCTAAATCTAACCCCAATTCTATGCTTAAAGTGAACATAGACTTAATCTAAGCCCTAATTTAGCCCTATTCCTAACCCTAACACTAAATTTAGCCCTAAGACTAACAATAATTCTCACACTAGGCCTAAGACTACTAGTTCTATTCCTAGCCCTTACCATAACCCTAACCCTTGCCCTAACCCTTGCCCAATCATTAGTCCTAGCCCTAACCCTAAGCCTAAGCCTCAAACTACAACTAAACCTAATCCTAACGCTAATCATAAAACTAGCCCTAACCCTACCACTAGCAGTAAAACAAAACCAAGCAATAGCCCTAACCCTAAAACTACCTTAAACCAAAACCTAACACTACACATAGTCCTAACCATATCCTTAATTTGAGTCCTAACCCTAACATTAAAAGTATACCTGACACTGACTCATATGCTAAACTCACCCTAGCTTGAAACACCATCCTAAAATTAAACCAAAACTTAACAGTAACCGTAGCCCTTGTGTGAGTCCTAACACTAAAACTGACCATGGCTCATATCCTAAAACTAACCCTAGATCTAAATATCACCCTAACCTTAAACTTAACCCTAACACTAAAAATACCCCTAACCCTAAACCTAACCCTAAAACGAACCCTAATAGTAGCCCTAATTCTTATATTAGCGATTGCCCTAACCCTAGTTCTAACCCTAACACAAAACTAGCCCTAATCCGAACCCTAAACCTAACTTTAACCCTAACCCTACCCTAACTCTAGCCCTAAACCTAGCTCTAACTCTCTCCCTTACACTAAGTGAAACCGTAACCCTAATGGTAAACCTAGATCTATCACTAATCATTAGGCTAACCAAAATCCGAACCCTATTAATAGTCCTGACCCTAGCCCTCATTCTAGCTCTAATCCTATCCCAAAACCTTAAGCTAACACTGACCCTTATTCTGACCCTAACATGAACCCTAAGTCTAAAACTGACCTTCAACCTAGAGCAAACCCTAACACTGGCCATACTACTAACTTATACCTAAACCTAAACCTAACCCTAGACCTAAGACTAATTCTAACTCTCACACTATCCCTATCCCTAGTTCTATGTCTATCCATTACCATAAACATAACCCTAGACCTAACCCTTGCACTATCCTTAGTCCTAGCCCTAACCCTAGATCGAACCCTAACTCGAAATCTAACCCTAACCCTAAGCCTAAGCCAAATACTAAAACTAGCCCCAACCCTAATGCTAATGGTAAAACTAGCCCTAACACTAACCTTAGCAGTAAAACAAACTGAGCAATAGCCCTAACCTTAAATCTTAACTTAAACAAATCCTAAACATAACCTTAAAGTTAACCCTGACCCTGACTCACATCCTAACATTCACCTTAGCTCTAAACATCCTCCTAACCTTAAACTAAAACCTAAAAGTAAACCTATTCTTAATTCAAGTCCTAACCCTAACCCTGACTCTGACTCACATCCTAACATGAACTCTAGCTCTTAATATCATCCTAACCTTAAAACTAACCCTAAAATTAGACCTACCCCTAACCTGAAACCTAAAACTAACCCTCATTGAAACCCTAGTTCTTACATTAGCCATTGCCCTATCATTAGCCCTAACCTTAAACCAAAATCTAGCCCTAATCCAAGCCCTAAACTTAGATTGAACCCTAACCCTAACTCTACCCTAACCCTAGCTCTAAGGCTATCCCTTAACCTATGAATAACCCTAACGCTAATGATAGCCCTAGACCTATGCCTAATCCTTAGGCTAACCAAAATCCTAACCTTATTAATAGTCCTGAACCTAGCCCTCATTCTAGCTCTAATCCTATCCCAGATCCAAACACTAACCCTGATCATTATTCTGACCCTAACACAAACCCTAGTTCTAAACTTGACCCTAACACTAGACTAAAACCTAGCACTAGCCCTGGACCTAAACTTAATCCTAAATCTAGCCTTATCTCTAGCCCTAGACCTAAACAAAAACCTAGTCCTAGGCCTAACAATAACCTTTATCCTAACAAAAACACTAACCTTACTCCTAGACCTAAACCTACTCCTAATTCTGGCTGTAACCCTAACTTGAAATCTAATCCAAAAACTGACTCTGCGTTTAACAGTAAACCTACTTCTAAACCTGACCCTAACTGAAAATCTAAACCTAACACTAGATCTTGGCATAACCCTAACCCTAAAACTAGCCCTAATCTTAATGCTAGGTCTTACATTACACTCAGCTTTAACCCTAGGCCTAAACCTAACACAAAACCTAGAGCTAATCCTAGGCCTTAACCTAGCCCTAAGCATAACCCTAACCCTAACACCCTACCCTAACCCAAACCTAAACCTCACCTTAGTCCTTACCCTAGCTCAAAACCTAACCCTTACTATAAACATAAACCTAGAACTATCTCTGAATCTTACCCTAAACCTAGTCCTAATCCTAACCTTAACACAAGCCCTAACCCTAGCTCTAAACTTACCCATTACCCTAACCCTAACCCTAACCCTAATTGGAACTCTAGCCTTAACCCTAATCATAATCCTAACCCTAAACAGAAAACTAACCCTAGACATAACCCTAAACTAATATTCACTATAGCCCAACCATAAATCAAACCCTAACCCTTACCATAAACCTAAACATAACCATAGACCTAATCCAAACCCTAAACTTAAATCTAGCCCTGTCCCTAACACTAAACCTACATTGAACCATATTTATTATCCTAACCCTAAACCTAAACTTAATTATAATCATTCCCCTAACCCTAACCCTAACCCTAAACCTACCGTAATCCTATCCCTTAACATAACTCTTAACCTAACCCTTGCTCTAACCCTAAACATAGCTCAGAACCTAACTCTTACACTAAACATAACACTAACATGAACCCTAGTTCTAACCCATACCTTAACATTAACTCAAGACCTAATCCTAACCATAAGTCTAGCTATAAACTTAGCTCTAACTGTATCCATTACCCTAATCATAACCCATATCCTAATGCTAATGCTAGCCCTAACCCTATCTCAAGATCTAATCCTAACCATAATACTAGCCCTAATCTTAACTCTAACTGTATCCCTTACCCTAAACATAACCCTTTCTCTAATGCTAACCCTAAACCTATCACTAAACCCAACCCTATCAATTACCCTAAACCTAACCTGAATGCTAAATCTAACACTATCATTATCCTAACCTTAACCCTAATGCTAATTTAAACCCTAACCCTAAACTCAAACCTAAAAGAAACACCAACCATGACGCTGACCCTAATAATTCTCCTGACTCTAACCTGACCCTTACCCTAAACCTAACCCTTACATTAGACATAGCCAAAATCTAATCCTAAAACTATCCATAGCCATAACCCTAGACCTGATATTAGCCCAAGATATAATTCTAGCCCTAACCCGAACACAAACCCTAGCCCATATTAGAAATAAACATAGCCTTAATCATAACCCTAACCTTAAACCTAGGCCTAACTTAAAACCAATCCTATCCCTAATCTTAGACCTAACTTAGACCTATCCCTAACCCTAATCCTAACCCTATCCCTAAAAATAAGTCTAACTCTCTCCCTAGCCCTAAAACTAGTTCTAACACTCTCCCTTACTGGAACTCTAAACCTAGCCCTAACCCTAGCCATTTCCTTAGCCTTAACACTGGCCCTAACCCTAGATCTAAACTTAACTCTAAATCTAACCCGAATGCAAAGCCTAAACCTAAACCTAACACTAACACTAACACTAATGCTCCTTCTAAAACTAGCCCTAACTCTAGCCCTAGCCTTAATACAAAACCGAGCCATAGTCCTTTCCCTAACCCTTAACCTAAACAAAACCCTAACCCTACACTTTTCCCTAAACCTAGCCCTAATTCTAGTTTTAAGCAAAACCCTAAAACTAACCCTAACCCTGATTCTGACACTAACACTAACCCTAGCTTTAAACATCACCCTAAACATAACACTAGACCAAGCCCTAACCCTAACCCTAACCCTAAAATTAGCCCAAATTTTAACACTAGTACTTACATTATCCATAAGCCTAACCCTAGCCCTAACATAACCTTAACCCTAGCCTAATCTGAGCCCTAAACCAAGCTTTAACACTAACCCTAACTGTAACCCTAAACCTAGCACTAATAATAACCATAACCTTAGGTCTAACACTAGCTCTAACCTATCCATTACCCTAACCATAATCCTAACCCTAATGCTAACCCTAGGTCTAAACCTTACCATATCCTAATCCTAACCCTATCCATTACCTAAACTTAACTTGAAACCTAAACATAACTATATCATTACCCTAATCCTAAACCTATGTTAATTTGAGCTCTACATTTAAACCTTAACCTATCCCAAATATTAATCATGACCCTGACCCAAACAATACCCTTAGCTCTAAACCTGACCATAACCCTAAACCTAACCCTTACACTACATCTAACCTAACCCTAAACTATGTTCAACTGTAAAGTTGGACCTGAAATTAGCCCTAGCCCTAATCCTAGCCCTAAACCTAGCCTAATTCAAACCCGAACCATAACTATAGGTTTAACCCTAATTCTAACCCTCGCCCTAGCCCTAAACCTAGCTTTTAACCCCATCACTTACCCTAAAACTAACCATAACCCTAAACCTAACCATAAACTTAAACCTAACCATAACCCTTGCCTTAACCCTGGGCATAACCCTAACACTAAGACTAGCACTAATCCTAATTTAGTCCTATTCTAACCCTAAACTTAGCCTTAAGCCTAACTCTAAGTCTTGCCCTAGCCCTATCTCTAGTTCTATCCTTAGCCCTAGCCCAACCCTGGATCTAAACCTAAATCTAAATTTAAACCTAACTCTAAATTTAACCATAACCATAATCCTAAACCAAACCCTAACACTAGCCCTAACAATAATGCTAATCCTAAAACTTGCTTACCCCTAGCCCTAGCCTTAAAACAAAACCAAGGCATATTCTTAACCCTAACTCTTAACCTAAACCAAACCATAAACCTACACCTAGCCCTAACCCTAACTCTAAAAATAACCCTGGCCCTGACAATGATCCTAACACTAATCCTAGCTCTAAATATCACCCTAACTTTAAACTAACCCTAACCCTAAAACTAGCCCTAATAGTAACCCTAGTTCGTACATTAGTCATTTTCATAACCCTATCCCTAAACCTAACACAAATCCTACCCCTAATTCTAGTCATAATCTTATCTTAAATACTAATCTGAACCCTAACACTAGCCCTAAACCTAACCCTAACCCGAGCCCTAACCCTAGCTCTAACCCTATCCCTTACCCTAAGTCAAACCCTAAAACAAATGCTAACCCTCATTTAAACCCTAATTATTAGCCTAACTTAAACACTAACGGTATTACTAGTCCTAACCCTAGTCCTCATTCTAGTTCTAACCCTAACCTGGACCCTTATTCTGATCCTAACAGTAACCCTAGGTCTAAACCTGACCCTAACCCTAAACCAAACCCTAAAACTAGCCCTACCAGTAAGAATATACCTATACCTAAACCTAACATAGATCTGGACCCAAAACTAATCCTAAATATAGTTATAATTCTCGCCCTAGACATAAACAAAATCCTAGCTCTAGCCATAACAATAACCCTTAACCTAAACGAAACTCTTACCCTACCCATAGACATAACACTAGTCCGAATTCTGCTCTAAACCTAACCATAATCCTATCCGGAACACTGACCCTGACCCTAACATTAACCTATCTCTAAACCTGACCATAACCCAAAACCTAGTCCTAACACTAGACTTAGGCATAACCCTAACCCTAATACTAGCCCTAAATATAATCCTAGCCCTAACCCTACTTTAACCCTAATCTTAACACTAACAGTAGCCCTAACCCTAACCATAGTACTAACCCTAGCCCTAAACCTAACACAAAACCTAGCCATAATCCTAGGCCTGCACTTAGACCTAAGCATACCCCTAACCCTGACCCTAGCCCTAACACTAACCCTAACACTAACACTTGCCTTAGACATAACCCTAGCTCAAAGCCAAATTCTTACCCTAAACGTTACCCTAGCCCTATCCTAAATCATAACCCTAAGCCTAGCTCTTATCCTAACCTTAATCCTTGCTCGAACTTTAGTTCTAACATTGTCAATTACCCTCATTATAACCCAATCCCTAACACTAAACCTAATCCTAACCATAAAGGTATCCCAAGACCTAACCATAAACCTAAACGTCACCATAGCCCTAACCCTAGTGGAAATATTAAGCCATATACTAAACCTATTCCTAAGACTAGCCCTTATCCAAACCTTAACCCTAACGCTAATGCTAAATCTAACATGATCCATTACCCTAAACCTAATCCTAACTATAATGAAAACTCTAGCCATAACCCAAACCCTAAACCAAACCCTAACCATAAACATATCCTTAGACCTGAATGTAAACCCAAACCTCACCCTAGCCACTACCCTAGCTCAGACAGTAACCTTAACCTAACCTAACCATAACCCTAGTCCTAAACCTAACCTTTACCATAAAACCAAACCCTAGTCATATCCCTAAAACTAACTCTAATTTTAGTCTTAATCCAAACCATAACCTAGCACTAACCCTAGCTCTAAATCTATCCATTATACTAAACATAATCCTAACCTAATGCTAAGCTTAACCCTATTGCTAAATCTAAACCATCCATTACCCCAAACCTTAACTGAAACCTAAACCTAATCCTATCCATTACCCTAACCCTAAGCCTAAACCTAACACTAATTCAAGCCCTAAACCTAAACTTTGACCAAAAGCAAATGCTAACCCAGACCCTAAACCTAATAATACCCCTAACTCTAAACCTGACCCTTACCCTAAATATAGCTCTGACACTAGACCTAGCCAGACCTAACCCTAAAACTATCCTTAATCATAACCATAGGCTTCACATTAGCCCTAGACCTAGTTCTAGCCCAAAACCTAACAGAAAACCTAGCCCTAAACCTAGCCTTAATCCTAACATAAACACTAACCCTAGCCCTAATCCTAATTCTAACCCTCTCCCTAGTCCTAAAGCTAGCTATAACCACACCCATTCCCCTAAACTTAATCCTAACCCCAATGCTAATCCTAAACCTAGCCCTATCCCTAGGCCTAACCATAACACAAACCCTAGCCCTAAACCTACTCTTATTTTATTTTTAACCCTAACTCTAACCCTAAGTCTAGTCCTAAATCTAAATCTAACTCTCGTCCTAGCCATTTCCCTAGTTCTAACCCTATCCCTTACTGTAACAATAACCTTAGCACTAAAACTATCACTGGATCTAACCCTAACTCTTAATCTAACCCTAACCCCAAGCCTAAACCTCACCCTAACAGTAGCCCTAAACCTAACACTAATTCAAAATCTAGTCCTAAACCTAGCCCTAACCCTAAAACAAAACAGAGCCATATCCCTAACCCTAAAACTAACTCTAAAATGAAGTTAAACTTTAAAACACAAACTGTTCCTGACAGCGAACCTTGAACTGAGAAGGCCCAATCTGGAAAACATAGTAATGCTCAGAAAAAGATGAATCCTTACCAGTATCAAAGAAATTTGAACAAAACTAACTCTAATCCAAACATTAGTTCTAACCCTAGCCCTAACCCTAATCCTAAAACTAAGCCTTTCCTGTTTATAGAGCTTGATCATAAAAGCACCAAACTTGGGGTGCCTAGTAAGAAAAGGTAACAGATGAATCCTGCACAGTATCAAAAATTCTGACCAATAATTGGGGAAGGTGTTGCAGTGCATGCCCATTTCCCCTGTTTTCTCCTAAAGTGATCTTGGATAAATTGTTTTATCATGCTTCAGCTTAAGGTACTTTCACAAGAAACAAAGCAGAGCATGCCCACACCAAAGTGATTGAGTATGTGAAGTTTCAAGCAGTTAGCACCAACCTTGTTTAATTTCCAGCTCCATGTCCATTTACCCATGTACATCAAAATGAAGTGAATCCATAAAATACAAATTGTTCCTGGCAGCAAAGAATTGAACCGAGAAGGCCGAAACCTGGGGAACATAGTAAGGCTAGGTAAAAATGTATCCTTCCCAGTATCAAAGAAATTTGAACAAGACAAACTCTAACTCTAACACTAGACCTAACAATAACCTAACCTGTTTAGAGAACCTTTGATTATAGAAGTCTCAAAGATGAGGAGCCTAGTAGGGCAAGCTAACAGATGAACCCTGCCCAGTATGAAAGAAATCTGACCAAATGATTGGGGGAGGTAGTTCAGTACATGCATATTTTCCTGTTGTCTCCTACAATGCTCTCGCATAATGTTGTTTTTGCATGCTTCATCTTTGGGATACTTTCACGAGGATAAAACCAGATTGTCCTCACAGATAACTGATTGTGTGAAGTTTCAAGCAGCTAGCAAAATCCCTGTTTGATTTCCAGCTCCATTTACATTTACCCATATAGGTCAAAATGAAGTGAAACCTCGAAATGAAAACTGAAATACTGACAGCAAACCAGTGAAACTAGACGGCCCAAACCTTAGGTACATAGTAAGGCTAGGTAAAAGATAAATCCTGCATAGTATCAAAGAAATCTGAGCAAATAATTGGGGGAATTGTTTCAGTACATGCATATTTCCTTGATTTCTCCAAAAGTGCTCTGGGATAAAGTTGCTTTGCATGTTTCAATTGAGGGCAACATTCACAAGAAACAAACCAGAGAGTGCCCACAGAGAACTGATGGAGTGTGTGCAGTTTCGAGCAGCTAGCATCAATCCTGTTTGATTTTGTGCACCATTTCTCTTCAACAAAATAGTTCAAAATAAAGTGAAACCTTAAAATACAAACTGTACCTGTGATTGAGTGTGTGCAGTTTTAAGCAGCAAGCACCCAACCCTGTTTGATTTCAAGTTCCATTTCCATTTACCCATATAGGTCAAAATGAAGGAAATCTTAAAATACAAACTGTTCCCGACAGAAAACCATTGAAGGGATAAGCCCCAAACCTGGGGAAAATAGTAAGGCTATGTAAAAGACGAATTATGCCAAGTATCAAATGAATTTGAACAAAACTCACTCTAACTCTAACACTAGATCTAATCCAACCCTACCTAACTCTAACCTGTTTAGAGTACTTATGATCATAGAAGTCCCAAACTTGGGGAGCCTAGCAACACAACTTAACACATGTATCTTGTGCAGTATCAAATAAATTTGATGAAAAATTGGGGGAGGTATTTTAGTACATTCACATTTCCCTGTTTTTTACTTAAAGTGCTCATGGATAAATTGTTTTTTCATGCTTCAGCTTAAGGTACTTTCACAAAGAAAAAACCAAAGAGTGCCCACAGAGAGCTGATTGAGTGTGTGAAGTTTCATGCAGCTAGCACCAACCCTGTTTGATTTCCAGCTCCATTGCATTCACACCTATAGGCATAATAAAGTGAAACCTAAAAGTTCAAATTCTTCCTGATACTGAACCATTGAACCTTGAAGGTCCAAACGTGGGGAGCCTACTAAGGCTAGGTCAAGGATGAATCCTGTACAATATCAAATTAATTCAACCAAAAAAATTTTTGAAGCTCTTTCATTACATGGGTATTCCGCTTGCTCCTAAAGCACTCAGAGATAAAGCTGTTACTTTCTACCTCATCTTAGCGCTATGCCCATGGCAAACACCAGATTATGCTCACTGAAAATTGATGGAGTGTATGAAGTTTCAAGCAGGTAGCCCAAACCCTGTTTGATTTCCAGCTTTATTTCCATTCACCCCTACAGGGCAAAAAGAAGAGAAACATGAAAATTGAAACTGTTCCTGAAGACAAACCCTTTATGTAGGAGGCCTAAACATTTGGAGTATAGTCAAAATAAAAAAAAAAAAAAAGGTGAATCCTGCATAGTATCATAGAAATTTGAAAAGAAAACAAATTTTCGGGAGACTTATTTCAGTACATACATGTTTCTCTGTTTTCTCCTTAAGGTCCCTCAGATACAGTTTCTTTTGCATGCTTCATCTTTGGCCTACCTTCAAAAGAAAGAAACCAGAGAGTGCCCACTGAGAAATGATTGTGTGAAGTTTCAGGCACCTCCTGCCAATCTGTTTGATTTCCAGCTCAATTTTCATTCACATCAATAAGCCATAATGAAGGGAAACCTTAAAATACAAACTGTTCCTGACAGCGAACCATTGAACCGACAAGGCTCAAACCTGTGCAGCATAGTAAGGCTAAATAAAAGATGAATGCAGCCCAGTATCATATAAATTTGAAGAAAACTAGTGCCGCATGTGTGCTCTCAGTGCAGATGGAAGGCTGGGCTGTGCAGTTTATCTGGGTGCAGACAGCAGTCTCAGCCACACAGGCGCTCTCTTCACAGACAGAAGGCAGCACAAAACACAGAGGCTTTGCTTGTGGGTCACCAGACTGAGCTCTGGACACAGCACAAGGTCACTCCAGAACCACCCACCTCACCAAACACCATACACAAGTAATAGATAAAATCCATCTTGCAAAACATTACTCACCATCTATCAGTGGGCGTGGCTATCAGCTTGGTTCTGCAGCTTATCAGGTACACAGTTTCCAACTCCCTTACCTCCAGCTGTGATAACTCAAGATTTTTCTCACAAGTTTTGGGGGGTGTAGCTATCAATGTGGAACAGCAACTCTACAGGCATCTGGTTTCCAATTCAGAGACTAAGAGTAGGGAGGCTCCAGGTAGAAGATCAAGCCCTCTCACCCTGGCTACCTCCACCACCCTGAGCACAGAGACTCAACCTAGGAATAGGCAACTCCACCTACTGCAAGAAAAGAAAACAGAGTTTGGAGAGACTTTTTTTCTTTCTTACTTTTCTTTTCTTGCTCTTCTCATCCATTCTCCTCTACCCTTCCCCCTCTGTTTCTCACAACCTCAACATATGTGAAACCAAGAACTTTCCATAAAATTGGACTTGAAGAACTGAATAACTAGAATTGTATAATATAGAGGAATTGCATACACCCCACCTCACCACCTCTTTATTTGCTCTTATTTTCTTTCTCCCTCTCTTTCTTTCTTTCCTTGTTATTTTTTCTTCTTTTTTCTTTCTCTCTCTCTATCCTACTTTCAGCCTCCTAACTTTTACTATTTATTTATACATAGGGTAATTTTATGAATACAGATAAGGAGTTTGAATTTATAACTCTTCCATAAATTCCCCCTGTATATTCATTAGAGTTCTCCTCGAAAGTTGCTAAGTTAGATTAATCACATATCCTCATTCCTTTCCCCCTTAACATAGCATCCTAACCCTGACCCTCAGTTCTCTATACACCACCAGCAATGGTATGCCTTTTATAAAACTAATGACTATATTCTAAATAATAACTGAAGCCAAAATATGTAGACACAGAGTCTAAATATAAATGTATTTATAATGGTTAGGCTTAGGCTTCGGGTTAGGGTTAGATTTAGAGTTAGGTTTTGATCTATGGTTAGGGCTAGGGTTAAGGATAGGGCAACCGTTAGGATTAAGGTTTGGGTTAGGTTTAGGATTATGGTAAGGGATAGAGTTAGAACTAGTAATAGGGCTAGTATGAGAGTTAGAGTTAGTCTTAGTGCTAGGATTAGGGTCATGGTTAGGGTTAGGGATAGGGCTAAATTAGGGCTAGTGTTAGTGTTAGGTTTAGGCCTTGGGTTAGGGTTAGAGTTAGGATTATGTTTAGGGTAAGGTATTGGGTTATAGCTAGGTTGAGGGCCAGGGCAAGGATTAATATTAGGGTTAGGGCTAGGGTTATTTTTACAGTTATGATTAAAGGTAGGTTTAGGTCTAGGATGAGGGCTAATGTTTGTGTTAGTGTTAGGGCTAGTATTAGCCTAGGGCTAATGTCAAGTCTAGGATTACAGTTAGGGATAGATTTGGTGTTAGGTTTATGGCTTGTTCCAGTGTAGGGGTTAGGTGTATACTAAGAGTCAGTTTTAGAGCTAGGGTTATTATTAGGGTCAGGATCAAGGTGAGGGTTTGGGTTAGGTTAGGGTTTAGGTTTATGGCTTGCATTATCATTAGGGTTTTGAATTAAGGTAAAGAAAGGTTTAGGTTTAGGGTTTAGGTGTGGCTTAGTGTAATGGATAGGGTTTGGTTTAGGCCTAGGGTTAGCATAAGGGTTATCATTAGAGTAATGTATAGGATTAGAGCTAAGATTAGGGGTAGGGTTATGTATAGAATTAGGGCTTTTGTTTGAGTTAGGGTTAGGGTTTAGGTGTGGTTTAGTGTAATGGATAGTTTTAGGGTTAGGCCTAGGGTTAGCATCATAGAATTAGACCTAAGATTAGGGGTAGGGTTGTGTATAGGATTAGGGCTATTTTTTATGTTAGGGTTAGATTTACATTTATGGTTAAAGCTAGGTTTAGGGGCTGGGTATGTGGCTCAAGAAGTAGCATTCTCACCTGGCATGTGTAGGGTGCTGGGTTCTATCCTCAGCAACACATACCAATAAAATAAAGCTGTTGTGTCCATCGAAAAGCAAAAATATAAATCTTAAAAAAAAAGAAAAACTAGGTTTAGGACTCGGATTAAGGCTAGGTTTTGGGTTAGGTTAGGGCTAGTGTTAAGGCTACGGCTAATGTACAAAGTAGCCTTATGATTAGAGCTAGTGAAAGGATCAGGGTTAGGGCTACATCTAGAGTTAGGGTTAAGTTTATGGTTATGATGATGTTTAGAGCTAGGTTTAATGTTAGGGTCACAGTCAGGGTCCAGATTAGTTTTCAGGTTAGGGTTAGGACTAGAATTAGAGATAGGATTAGGGCTATGTGTAGGGTTAGGGATTGTTTTAGGTTAAGTATTAGTGTTAGGATTATGATTCGGATTTGTTTTGGGGCTAGGGGTAGAGTTAGGGCTAGTTTTCAGATTAATGTTAGGATTAGGGCTAGTGTTAGTGTGAGGTTTAGGCTTAGGTTTAGGGTTAGATTTTAAAGTTAGGTTTAGATCTAGGCTTGAGCTAGGGCTAAGGATAGGGATAAAATTAGGGCAAAGTTTAGGGCTAGGTTTAGGGTTATGGTAAGGGATACGGTTAGAACTAGGTATAAGGCTAGGGAGAGAGTTTGGGTTAATCTTAGGACTAGGATTAGGATTGGGTTAGGGATAGGGCTAAATTATGGCTGGGATTAGGACTAGAGTTAGTGTTAGGGTTAGGCCTAGCTTTAGGGCTAGGGTTAATGTTAGGGTTAGGGTTAGGGTTAGGTTTAGGTTAAGGGATGGGATTATAGCTACTTTTAGGACTAGGGTGAGGATTAGAATTAGGGTTAGGTTTATGATGAAGTGAAGATTTATGGTTAGGATGTGGTCTAAGGTTTGTGTTAGGATTAGGACTAGGATTAGAGCTAGGGCTAATGTCAGGTCTAGGGTTACAGTTAGGGAGAATTTTACGATTAGGTTTATAGCTAGGTCTATTGTAAGTGTCAGGTTTCTTGTTAGTGTCAGGTTTAGAGCTATGGGTATTATTAGGGTCAGGGTCAGGGTTAGGGTTTTTATTAGATTAAGGTTTAGGTTTAAGGCTCGAGTTTTCATTATGGTTAGGGATAGATTAATATTAGTTTTAGGCTTGAAGTTCAGGTTAGGTGTAGGGTAATGGATAGGGTTAGGGT
Organism: Marmota monax; assembly: GCF_021218885.2. Lineage (NCBI taxonomy): Eukaryota > Metazoa > Chordata > Mammalia > Rodentia > Sciuridae > Marmota > Marmota monax. The sequence goes on from NW_026691959.1 coordinate 128,387, forward strand.
TAGGGATAGAATTAGGATTTGACTTAGGGTTAGCAGAAGGGTTAGGGTTATCATTAGGTTAGTTGGTAAGGTTAGAAGTAGTGATAGGGCTAGTGTTATGCATAGAGTTATGTCTAGGGTTAGGCTTAGGTTTAGGGTTAGGGCTAAGGTTAGGTTTATGGTTAGCTTTAGTGTTAAAGCTAGGGTAGGTCTTGGGCTAGGGCTAGGTTTTGCAATAGGTTAGGGCTTTGGCAAATGTAAAAACTTTGTTATAATTAAAGCTAGTTTTAGGGTTAATGTTAGAGCTATGTATAGTTTTAGGGTTAGGTTTAGGGTTAGGGTGATGTATAGATCTAGGTTTCGTGTTAGTGTAAAGGTCAGTGTTCACTTAAGGGTTATGGTTAATGGGAAAGCCAGAATTAGGACAAGGGTTAAGTGTAGGGGAAGGGTTAGTGTTTGGCTTTAGGCTACTGGTTATTATTAGGGATAGGGCTAGGTTTTTCTTTAGGTCTATTGCTAGAGTTATGGATAGATTAGGAGTAGGTTTAGGTCTAGGGCTAGTGTTAGGGTTAGGTTTAGGTATAAGGTTACCAGTATGGGTAGTGTTAGAGTTCAGTTTAGGATTAGGTGCAGTTTTAAACCTATGATTAGTGTTAGGGTCAGAATAAAGATCAGGGATAGGGTTAGGGTTTGGTTTATGGTTAGAGCTAGAATGAGGACTAGGGTTAGGACTACTAATAGGGTTAGAATTTGGATTAGGTTAAGGATTAGGATTAGCATTAGGTTTAGGGTTTGGCATAGGGTAAGGGATAGGACTAGAGAGAGTGTTAGGGCTAGGGTTAGGGTTAAACTAGATTTAGGGTTCAGATTTTGGCTAGTATTTGTATTATGGTTATGGCTCATGTTAGAGCAAAGGCTATTAAAGAACTAGGGTTTTAGGGTTAGTTTTAGGGTATGGTTAGTTGTTAAACCTGTAGTGTTAGGATTAGGTTTAAGGTTAGGGTGAAATTTAGAGCAGTGTTAGTGTTAGGTTAATTATACTCAGGGTCAGGTTTAGTTTTAGGGTTAGGGTTAGGACTCAAATTAAGGCTAGGGTTACTTTAAGGGTTTGGTTTAAGGTTAGGGTGGTGTTTAGAGCTAGGGTGAGTGTTAGGATATGAGTCAGAGTTAGGGTTAGTATTAAGGTTAAGATTAGGACACGAATTAGGGATAGGGTTAGGTCTAGGTGTAGTGTTAAGGTTTGGTCTAAGTAAAGGTTTAGGGTTAGGGCTATTGTTAGGTTTTGTTTTACTGCAAGGGTTAATGTTAGGGCTAGTTTTATGAGTAGTGTTAGGGCTAGGGCTAGTGTTAATGTTAGGCTTAGGCTTAGGGTTAGGGTTAGATTTAGAGTTAGGGTAAGATCTAATGTTAACACTAGAAATAAGAATTAGGCAATGGTTATGGCTCGGTTTAGGGCTAGGTTTAGGATTACAGTAATGGATAGTTTTAGAAGTAGGGATAGGGCTAGTGTTAGAGTTAGTCTTAGGGCTAGGGTTTGGTTTAGGGTTAGGGATAAGTTTAAATTGGGGCTAGAATTAGGGCTAGGGTTAGTGTTCACCTTAGGCCCAGGGTTAGGGTTAGGGATAGGTTTAAATTGGGGCTAGAATTAGGGCTAGGGTTAGTGTTCACCTTAGGACTAGGGTTAGGGTTAGGGTTAGGGTTTGTTTAGGGTGGGGAATGATGTTATAGCTAGATTTAGAGATAGGGTGAGTGTTAGAATTAGCGTTAGGGCTATGGTTAGGTTTAGTGTTATGATTGAGGTTAGGTATTGGGCTAGGATGAGGACTATGATTTATTTCAGGGTTAGGGCTAGAATTAGGGCTTGGGCTGATATAAGATGTAGGGTTATGGTTAAGGATAATTTTAGGGTTAGGTTTATGGCTACATGTAATTTAAGGGTTAGGTTTAGGGTTAGTGTCAGGTTTAGAGCTAGGGGTATTATTAGGTCAAGGTCTGGGTTAGAAGTTTGGGATAGGTTAAGGTTTAAAGTTAGGGCTCAAATTAGCGTTATGGTTAGTGTTAGTGTAATGATAGGGTTAAGTTTAGGGTTTAGGTTTGGTTTAGAATAATGCATAGGTTTAGGTTTAGGGATAGGGTTAGGTTTAGGCCTAGGGTTATGGTTACAACAATGGATAGGGTTAGAGCTAGGGTTAGGGCTAGGGTTATGGTTTAGAGTAGGGCTAGGGTTAGGATTAGGATTAGGGTTAAAACTCAAGTTAGTGCTTGGATTAGGGCTAGATTTTGGGTTAAGTTAGTGCTAGAGTTAGGGGTAAGGCTAATGTAAGTACCAGAGTTAAAATTAGGGTTAAATTTAGAGTTAGGGTTAGTGGTAGGTCTGGTGTTAGGCTTAGGGTTAGGGTTAGGGTGATGTTTAGACTAGGGTTAGTATCATGGTCAGAGTCAGGGTCAGTGTTAGTTCTAGTTTTCAGCTTAAAACTAGAATTAGAGCTAAGGTTAGGGTTATGGTATGCTTTAGGTTAAGGGTTAAGATTACGACTATGGCTTGGTTTTGTTTTAGGGCTAGGGTTAAAATTAGACTTAGAGTTAGGTTTAAGGTTGGCTTAGGGTTAGAGTTTGATTCAGAGATAAAATTAGATCTAGGTTAGGGCTAGAGCTAATGATAGGGCTAGGGTTAGGGTTAGGTTAGGGTTAGGGCTTGGATTAGGGTTCTGGTAAGGGATAGGGTTAGAACTAGGGATGGTGATAGAGTGAGAGTTAGAGTTAGTCTTAGGGCTAGAGTTAGGGCTATGGTTAGGAATAGGTCTAAATTAGGGATAAGATTAGGGCTAGGGTTAGTTTTTGGGTTAGGCCTAAATTTAGGTTTAGGGTTAGGATTAAGGCTAGGTTTAGGGCAAGGATACGGTCTGGGGTTTGTGTTATGTTTAGGGCTAGGATTAGGGCTATGGTAATGCCAAGTCTAAGCTTAGGATTGGGGATAGTTTTAGGATTAGGGTTATAGATAGGTCTAGTGTAAGTGTTATGTTTAGTGTTAAAATCAGCTTTAGAGTTACGAGATTTATTAGAGTAAGGGTCAGTGTAAGAGTTTGTTTGAGGTTAGGGTTCAGGGTTAGGGCTTGAATTAGCACTAGGTTGTGGGTTAGGGTAATGATAGGGTTTTGTTTAGAGTTCACATTAGTTTTAGGGTAAATGATAGGGTTTGGGTTAGTGATAGGGTTAAGGTTAGGCCTAGGGTTTGCATTAGGGTAAGGGTATAGTTAGTATAATGGATAGGATTAGAGCTAAGTTTGGGGCTAGGTTTATGGTTAGGAATAGGTCTTGAATTAAGGTTAGGATTAAAACTAGGGTTAGGCTTAGGTTTATGTTTAGCATAAGGGTTAGGTTTTGAGCTAGGGTTAGGACTAGGGTGAGGGTTAGGTTTAGGGTTACTTCTAGGGATAAAATTATAGTACTCATAGGGTTAGGATTAGGGCTAGGGACATCATTAGGGATAGGTTTAGGGTTAGGGTAATATATATGATTAGATGTAGATTTAGGGCTATGTTTAATGTTAGATTGAGGTTTAGGCTTAGAGTTAGGGCTATGGATATGTTTAGGTTTATAGTAAGGGTTAGGGTTTGAGCTAGGGTTAGGTCTATGGCAAGTGTGAGGTTTAAGGTTAGGTCTAGGGTTAGTTTTCCAGTTAGGTTTAGGTTTAGCATTAAGCCTAGGATTATCAATAAGGTTAGGTTTAGGTTTAAAGAAGTGGGAAATTTTAGAGCTAGATTTAGGACTAGGGTTAAAGTTAGGATTAGGGCGAGGGTAAGGTTTAGACTGAGGGATAGGTGTAGGTTTATGTTTAGAGTAATGTTTAGGCTTTGAGCTAGGATTAGGACTAGGGCAAAGATTACGTTAGAGTTAGGGCTAGGGTTAGGGTTAGGGTTATGCTTAAGGCTTGATTTAGGCCTTCGATTAGCTTTAGGTTTTGTGTTAGGTTTAGGCCTAGGGTTAGAGCTATGGGTAATGTAAGAGCCAGGGTTATGTTCAGGGCTAGTTGTAGGGTTAAGGTTAATGTTAGGTTTAGATTTTTGGGTAGGGTCATATTTAGAGATAGGTTTACTCTAAAGGCAGGATCAGTGTTTGGGTTAGAGTTAGTGTTAGGGCTACAGCCAGAAATCGGACTATGTTTACGTCTAGGGTTACAGTTACTGTTTGAGTTATGTTAAGGATTATTATTAGGGCTAGGGCTAGGTATATGTTTAGGTCCAGGGCTAGAGTTAAGGATAGATTTAGAATTTGGTTTAGATCTAGGGCTAGTGTTAGGATTTGGTCTAGCGTTAGGGTCAGTTTTAGACCTAAGGCTAGTGTTAGGTTCAGAATAAGGGTCAGGGTTAGCATTAGGGTTTGGGATAGGTTTAGAGCTAGAATGAGGACTAGGGTTAGGGCTATTAATAGGGTTAGGGTTTTGGTTAGACTAAGGATTAAAGATAGGTCTACGGTTACCATTAGGGTTAGGGTTGTTCTTAGGTTAAGGGATAGCCTTAGAGCTAGGGTTAATGCTAGATTTAGGGTTAGGGTTAGGGTTAGGATTAAATGTAGGTTTAGAGCTCGAATTAGGGCTGTTTATTTGTTAGGATTAAGGCTAGATTTGGGCATTGTCTATGTAAGAGCCAGGGTTACATTAGGGTTAGTTTTAGGGTAAGAGGTAGGGGTAGGTCTAGTGTTAGGTTTAGGCTTAAGATTAGAGTAATATTTAGATTTAGGGTTATTGTTAGGATATGAGTCAGCATCTGGGTTAGTTAGGGTTAGGTTTAGGACTCAGATAAGGGCTAGGGTTACTGTTATTGTTTGGTTTAAGGTGAGAGCTGTGTTTAGAGCTAGAGTGACTGTTAGGATATCAGTCAGGGTCAGGGTTAGCTTTAAGATTAGGGTTATGACTTGAATTAGGGCTAGAGTTACTGTTAGGGTTTGGTTTAAGTTTAGGGTGGTCTTTAGAGCTAGAATCAGTGTTAGGATATGAGTCAGGGTCAGGGTAAGTTTTAAGGTTACGGTTAGGACTCGAAATAGGGCTAGGGTTATGTCTACGTGTAGTGTTAAGGTTTGTTTTAAGTTAAGGTTTAGGATTAGGGCTGTTGCTCAGTTTTGTTTTAGTCCTAGGTTTAGGGTTTGGGCTAGTTATAAGATTAGCATTAGGGTTAGGGCTAATGTTAGTGTTAGGCTTAGGCTTAGTGTTAGGGTTAGGTTTGGATTTAGTGTTAGATTTAGCATTAGGGCTACATTTAACTATAGGGCAAGTGTTAGGACTAGGGTTATGGTTATGGTTATGGTAACAGATAGGGTTAGAACTAGGGCTGGGCTAGGGTGAGAATTAGGGTTAGTCTTAGGCCAAGGGTTTTGGTTAGTTTTATGGATAGGGCTAAGTTAGGGCTAGGATTAGGGCTAGGGTTAGTGTTCAGTTTAGGCCTAGTGTTAGGGCTAGGGTTATAGTTAATTTTAGGGTAAGGTATGGTATTAGAGCTAGGTTTAGAGGTAGGGTGAGGGTTAGAATTAGAGTAAGGGCATGGGTTAGTGTTAGGGTTATGATTAAGGCTAGGTTAAGGGCTAGGATGAGGGCTAGGTTTTGTTGTAGGGTTAGGTCTAGAATTAGGGCTAGGGATAATGTCAGGTCTAGTGTTACAGCTTGGGGTATATTTAGGGTTAGGTTTGTGTCTATGCCTGGTGTAAGTGTTAGGATTTGGGTAAGCATCAGGTTTAGAGCTGGGTGTATTTTTAGGGTCAGGATTAGGGTTAGGGTTTGTTTTAGTTTAAGGTTTATGGATAGGGCTCAAATGAGCACTAGGTTTAGGGTTAGGGTTAGGGTAATTGATTGGGTTAGGTTTAGGTTTGAGGGTAGGTTTAGTGCAATGGAGAGCTATAGGGTTAGAAAATGGGCTAGGGTTATGCACAGGGTTAGCATTAGGATTAGGGTTATCATAAGGATAATACCTATATATACCTAGTTCATTAGTTAAATCTAATGTTAGGTTAGGGTTAGTGCTAGAGTTAGGTTAGATTTTGGGTTAGGTCTAGTAAGCATAGCTTACGTTTATGTTTTGGGTTATATTTATGGGAAAGTTTAGGTTTTGAGCTAGGGTTAGGTCTAGGACGAGGGTTAGGTTTAGTGTTATGCTCAGGGTTAGGTTTAGGGTTAGGGCCAGGGTTTTCATTAGGGTTAGAATTAGGTTTAGGGTTATAGATTGGGTTAGATGTAAGGTTAACTTTATGGTTAAGGTTATGTTTAGGTTTAAGTATAGTTTTAGGGCTAGGTTTACTGTTGGTTTTAGGGTAAGAGTTAAATTTGAGTTAGGGTTAAGGCTATGGCAAGGTTTAGGTTTAGGTTTAGGTGTAGAGTTAGGTTTATGGATTGGGTTAGAGTTTCAGTTATGAATAAGTATAGGGTTATCATTAAGGTGAGGGTTAGAGTTAGGGTAATGGCTAGCGTTAGAGCTAATATTAGGTCGAGGATTAAGGTTAGAATTAGGGCTATGGTTAGGGTTACGGTTAGGGATAGTGCTAGGGTTATGTTTAGGCTAACAGTCTTTGAGCTAGGGCTAGAACTAAGGTGAGGTTTAGGGTTAGGGTTAGGACTAGGGTTAGGGTTAGGGTGAGGGTTATGCTTAGGGTAGGTTTAGGCCTCAATTAGGGTTAGGTTTATTTAAGTTTTGTGTTAGGTTTAGGCCTAGGGTTAGTGCTTTTTGTTACATAAGATCTAGGGTTTTGATTACAGCTAGTTTTAGGGTTAGGGTTACCGCTAGGTCAAGTGTTAGGTTTAGGTTTTGGTTAAGGTCAGATTTAGAACTAGGTTTAATGTTAGTGTCAGGGCCAGTGTTCAGGTTAAAGTGTGGGTCAGGGTGAAAGCCAGAATAGGACTAGGATTAGGTCTAATGGTAGGGTTAGTGTTTGGTTTAGGTTAAGGGTTATTGTTAGGGCTAGCACTAAGTTTTTGTTTAGGTCAAGGGCTAGAGTAATAGCAAGGTTTATGATTAGGTTTAGTTCTGGGGTAGTGTTAGGGTTAAATTTAGTTATATGTTTACTGGTAGGGCTAGTTTCAGGTTTGGGTTTCTTTTTAGGGTGAGGTTTAGACCTATAATTAGTGTTAGGGTCAGAATAAGGGGGAAGGTTATGGTGAGGTTTTGGGTTAGGGTTAGATGTAGAATGAGGGCTAATGTCAGGACTAGTAATAGGGTTATTGTTTGGGTTTGGCTAAGGATTAGTATTAGTATAGAGTTAGCATTATGAATAGGGTTTGGCTTAGGGTAATGGATAGGATTAAAGGTAGGGTTAGAGCTAGGATTAGGGTTAGGTTTAGGGCAAGTTTTACGGTTAGGGTTAGAGTTAAATCTAATGTTAGGGCTCAGATTAGGTCTATTTTTTTGTTAGAGTTAGGGCTAGGGTTTGGCTAAGGCCAATGTAAGAACTAGGGTTACGATTAGGATTAGTTTTAGGGTTAGCGTTTCAGCTAGGTCTAGTGTTAGCATTAGTTTTAGGGTTAGGGTGATATTTAGAGGTAGGGTTTGTGTTTGGATATGAGTCAGGGTGAGGGTTAGTTTTAGGCCTAGGACTCGAATTAGAGCTTGGGTTATGGCTAGTTATGGCTTAGGGTTTGGTTTAGGTTAAGTTTGAGGGTTAGAGCAATGGCTCGGTTTTGTTTTAGGGCAAGGGCTTGGATTAGGGCTTGTTTTAGGATTAGCAATAGTGTTAGAGCTAGTTGTAGAATGAGGTTTTGGCTTAAGATTAGGGTTAGATTTAGAGTTATGGTTAGATCTAGGGTTAGGGTTTGGCTAGGGTTAGGGCCCATGTTAGGGCTCTTGTGAGGGTTATGGTAATGAATAGGGTTATAAATAGAAATAGGGCTAGGGAGTGAGTTAGAGTTAGTCTTAGGGCTAGGTTTAAGGGGAGGGTTAAATTTAAGGTTTAAATAGGGCTAGGATTAGCACTATGATTAGTGTAAGGGTTAGGCCTATGGTTAGGTCTACAATTAGAGTTAGTTTTAGGGGAAGGGATGTGGTTATATACCTAGTTCAGTGCTAGGGCGAGGGTTATATTTAGGGATAGGGCTAGGGTTCAGGTTCAGGTTAGGATTAGGTCTAGGTTTAGGGCTTGGATGAGGGCTAGGGTTTGTGTTAGTGTTAGGGCTAGGATTAGGGCTAGGGATAATGTCAGGTTTATTGTTATGGTTAGTGATAGGTTTATGGCTAGGTCTAGTGTAAGGGTTAGGTTTAGTGTAGGGGTCAGGCATAGAGCTAGGTTATTACCAAGGTCAGAGTATGGGTTAGGGTTTGGTTTGGGTTAAAGTTTAAGTTTAGGGCTCAAATTAGCATTATATTTATGGTTAGGGTTAGAGTAATGAATAATTTGGTTTACAGTTCAGGTTAGGTTTAGAGTAATGTATAGAGTTAGTGTTAGGGATAGGATTATGGTTAGGCCTTGGTTAGCATTTGCTTTATGCTGATGTTTAGAGTAATGAATTGGTTTAGTGCTAGTGTTAGGGCTTAGGTTAAGGTTAGGATTAGGGCTAGGATTTGGGTTACTCCTAGGGTTAGTGTTAGGGTTTTGTTTAGGGTAAGTGTTAGGGATTGAGCTATGGTTAGGGCTAGGGTGAGGGTTACGGTTAGAATCAGGGCTACAGTTAGGGTCAGGGTTAGGGTTAAGGTTAGGGTTAGGGTTAGCTTTAGCATTAGGGTTAGGGTTATGTTTAAGGTAATGGATAAAGTTAGAGCTAGGATTTGGGCTATGGTTTAGGATTAGGGATTGGGATAGGGTTAAGTTTAGAGCTATGGTTATGTTTAGAGTAAGGGTTAGAGTTTGAGCTAGGGTTAGGGCTAGTGCAAGCATTAGGTTTAGGGTTTGTGCAAGGGTTTAGTTTTTGAATTAGAATTAGGGTTAGGCCTAGTGTTAGGGTGACATTTAGGTTTAGAGATAGGGTTAGATTTAGAATTAGGGTTAGTTCTAGGTTTAGGACTATGGCTAGGGTTAGGACTAAGGTTAGGACTAGTGTTAGGGTTAGGCAGTAGATAAGGTTGGTACTAGATATAGGTCTAGGGCTAGTATTAGGGTTAGTCTTAGGGCTAGGGTTAGAGTTAGGGTTACAGTTAGCAATAAATTAGGGCTAGGTTTAGAGCTATGGTTAGTGTTAGGATTAGGCCTAGGGTTAGGGCTAGGGTTATTGTTAGTGATAGTGTTATGGTTAGGGTTAGGGGAAAAGATGTGGTTATACCTAGGTTCAGAACTATGGAGAGGGTTGAAATTAGGGTTAGGACTAGGGTTAGGGTTTGGGTTAGAATTAAGGCTAGTTTTAGGGCTAGGATGAGGGCTCAGGTTTGTGTTAGGTTTAAGGCAAAAAATAGGTAGAGTGCTAATGTCAGGTCTAGGGTTATGGTTAGGGATACTGTTAGAGTTTGTTTAATGGCTAGGTCTAGTTTAAGGGTTATGTTTAGGGTAAGTGTCACATTTAAAGCTAGGTGTGTTATTAGAGTCAGTGTCTTGTTCAGAGTTTGGTTAAGTTTTGGTTTAGTTTTAGGGGTGGAATTAGCATTAGGGTTTGGGTTACAGTTAGAGTAATTGATAGGTTTAAGTTTAGTGTTCAGGTTAGTTTTAGGTAAGGATAAGATTAGTGTTAGCGATAGTTTTAGGGTTAGGCCTAAATGGATAGGGTTAGATTTAGGTTTAGGACTAGGGTTAGTGTTAGGTTTTGTGTAACTGTTAGGGTTTGAGCTAGGATTAGGACTATAGCAAGGGTTAGGTTTATGGTTAGGTCTAGGATTAGGTTTACAGTTAGGGTTAGTGTAGGTTTAGGGTTAGGACTAGGGTTAAGTTTACAGTTAGGTTTAGAGTAGGTTTAGGGTTAGGGCTAGTGTTATCATGACATTTATAGTTAGGGTTAGGGTAATGGTTGGGGTTAGAACTATATGTAGAGCTATGTTTGGGTTAGGCTTATGTTTAGGGTAGTGGATAGTTTTAGGGCTAGGGTTATGGTTACGATTAGGGCTAGGGTTAGTGTTAGGGTTAGGCCTAGGGTTAGTATTAGGGTTAGGTTTAGGGTAAGTGTTAGGTTTTGATCTATGGTTAGGGCAAGGGCAATGGTTAGGGTTAGTGTGAGGTCTAGGTTTAGGATTAGGGTTAAGTTTAGGGCTGGGATTAGCATTAGGTTAGGGTTATGTTTAGGGTAATGGATAGGGTTAGAGGTAGAGTTAGGGCTAGGATTATGGTTAGGATTAAGTCTAGGGTTAGGTTTAGGGTTAGGGCCAGTTTTAGGGTTAGGGTTAGGTTTAGGGTAATGATTAGGGTTAGGTTTAGCGATAAAATGAGTTATATGGCTCAGTTTAGGGCTAGGTTTTGGGTTAGGTTAGGGCTAAGATTAGGGCTAAGGCTAATGTAACAACTAGAGTTATGATTAGGGCTACTTTTAGGGTTACTGTAAGGGATAGTTCTAGCTTTAGAGTTAGGTATACTTTCAGAGTGATGTTAGAGCTACGGTTAGTGTAAGGTCAGAGTCAGGCTCAAGGTTAGTTTTAGGGTTAGGTTAGGACTGGAATTAGGGCTAAGGTTAGGGCTAGGTGTAGGCTTAGGTTTTGGTTTAAGTTAAGGGTTAGGGTTAGGGCTATGGCTTGGTTTTCTTTTAGGGCTTGAACTAGATTAGGGCTAGTTTTAGGATAAGTGTTAGTGTTGGGGCTAGTGTTAGTGTGAGGTTTCGGCTTAGGTTTAGGGTTGGACTTAGAGTTATGGTTAGTTCTTGGGTTAGGGGTAGGGCTAGTGTTAGGGCTAAGGTTAGGGCAAGTGTTAGGGTCAGGGTAAGGAATAGGGTTACATCTAGGTATAGGGCTAGGTTGAGAGAGTTATTCTTATTGCTGGTTGTAAGGTTAGGGCTAAATTAGGGCCAGGATCAGGTCTAGAATTAGTGTAAGGGTTAAGACTAGAGTTAGAGTTAGGTTTAGATTTGGGGAAGGGATGGGGTTATAGCAAGGTTCAGATCTAGGGCAAGGGATAAAATTAGGGATTGGGCTAGAGTTAGGGTTAGGATCAAGGCGAGGCATAGGTCTAGGATGAGGGCTAGCATTTGTGTTAAGATTTATGGCTAGAATTAGTGCTAGGACTAATATCAGGTCTAGGGTTATGGTTAGGGATAGTTTTCGGGTAAGATTTATGGCTAGGTCTAGTGCCAGAGTTAGGTTTAGGGTGAGGTTCAAGTTGAGAGCTAGGGGTATTGTAATATTCAGAGTCAGTTTTGGGTTTGGGTTAGATTGAGGTTCATGGTTATGGATCAAATTAGCATTAGGTTTGAGTTAGGGTTAGGGTAATGTATAAGGGTAAGTTTAGGCTTCAGGTTAGGTTTAGGGCTCAGGTTAGTTTTAGGGGAATGGGTAGGGTAAGGGTTAGGCTTAGGGTTAGCATTAGGTTTATGGTTAGCATTAGGGTAATGGATAGGGTTGGAGCTAGGCTTAGGGCTAGGGTTATGTTTAAGATTAGGGCTAGAGTCAGGGTTAGGGTTAGGGTTAAGGCTAGGGTTAGGTTTAGAGTATGGGTTAGGGTTAGGGGTAGATCTAATGTTAGTGTTAGATTTAAGGTCAGGGTGATATTTAGAGCTAGAGTTATTTTTAGGATAGGAGTCAGGGTCAGGGTTAGTTTTAGGGTTTGAGTTAGGACTCCAATTACGGCAAGGTTTACTGTTAGGTTTTGGTTTAAGGTTAGTGTCGTGTTTAGAGCGAGGGTGAGTGTTAGGATATGAGTCAGGGTCAGGGTTAGTTTTAAGGTTAGGGTTAGGACTAGATTAGGGCTAGGATTAGTTCTTGGAGTAGTTTAGGGTTTGGTTTAAGTCAAGGTTTAGGTTTAGGTCCATTGCTCGGTTTTGTTTTAGTCCTAGTGTTAGGGCTATTTTTACAATTAGTATTAGGGTTAGGGCTAGTGTTAGTGTTAGGGTTAGGGTTACATTTATAGTGAGGTTTAGATCAAGGATTGGGCTAATATTAAGGATAGGGCAAGGGTTAGGGCCAGCATTAGCGTTATGGTAAGAGATAGGGTTAGTACTAGGAATAGAGCTAGTGTGAGATTTAGAGTTAGTGAAAGGGCTAAAATTAGAGTTAGCGTTTGGGATAGGGTTAAATTAAGGCTAGAATTAGGGTAGAGTTATTGTTCAGCTTAGGCCTAGCAATAGGGATAGGGTTAGGTTTAAAATTAGGATAAAGTACAGCACTATATCTTCTTTAAATGTAGGGTAAGTGTTAGAGTTAGCGTTAAGGTTACGATTAAGTTTAGGGTTATAATTAAGGCTAGATTTAGGGCTAGGATGAGGCTAGTGTTTGTTTAGATTCAGGGCTAGGATTAGTGCTAGGGCTAATATCAGATCTAGGGTTATGGTTAAAGATAGTTTTAGGGTTAGGCTTATGGCTACATCTAGTGTAAGGGTTAGGTTTAGGCTAAGGGTCAGATTTAGAGCTCAGGGAATTATTAGGATTAGGATTTGACTTAGGTAAGGATTTAGATTTATGGCTCAAATTAGCATTACCGTTAGGGTTAGTGTAGAGTTAGGGTTCGTTTAAAGGTCCAGGTTTGGTTTAGGGTAATTAATACAGTTAGCTTTAGTGATAGGGCTAGGGTTAGGCTTAGGGTTACCATTAGAGTAAGAGTTATGGTTAGCTTAATTGATAGGTTTAGAGCTTAGGTTAGAACTAGAGTTATGTTTAGGAATATGCCTTGAGTTAGGGTTAGAGTTAGTGTTAGAACTAGGGTTAGGGTTAGGTTTAGGGTTATGTTTAGAATAAAGGTAGGTTTTGAGCTAGGGTTAGGGCTAGGTTTAGGGTTAGGACTAGGGATAGGATTACGATAGGTTTAGAGTTAGGGTTAGAGTTAGGGCTAGGGTTATCATTAATGTTAGGGTTAGGGTTGAGGTAATGGATAGTGTTAGGTTAGGTTTAGAATTTGCTTTAGAGTTAGAATTAGTGATAGGGTTAGGATTAGAGCTATGGTTATGTTTGGGTTTATGGTTAGGTTTATGGTTTGATCTAGAGTTAGGGCTATGCTGAGTGTTAATTTTGGGGTTATGTCTATGGTTAGTTTTCCAGTTAGGGTTAGGGTTAACATTAGGGTTTGGGCTAGAATTATCAATAAGGTTAGGTTTAGGGTTAGGGTAATGGGTAGGTTTAGAGCTAGGTTTAGGGTTAAGTTAAGTTTAGGATTTGGGCTAGTGTTAGGGTGAGAGTTAGGGACAGGTCTATGCTTATGTTTAGGGTAAGAGTTAGGCTTTGAGCTATCTTAGGACTAAGGCAAAGGCTACGGTTAGATATAGGGCTAATATTAGGTTTAGGTTATGCTTAGGGCTAAGTTTAGGCGAAAATTAGCTCCATGTTTAGTGTTACGTTTAGACCTAGGAATAGGGCTATGGGTAATGTAAGATTTAAGGTTATGATTAAGGGTAGTTTTAGTGTTAGGGTTATGGCTAGGTCTAGAATTAGATTTAGGTTTTTGTTAGTTTCAGGTTTAGAGGTAAGTTTAGTGTTAAAGGCATGGTCAGTGTTTGGGTTAGGGTTAAAGTTAGGGTTAAAGCCAGAATTAGGACTAGGTTAAGGTCTAGTGTAGAGTTAGTGTTTGGGTTAGGTAAAGGTTTTTGTTAGGGCTAGGACTTAGGATTATGTTTAGTTCTAGAGCTAAAGTTCAGGCTAGATTTAGGATTAGGTTTAGGTCTAAAGCTAGTAATAGGGTTAGGTTTAGGTATTAGGTTACAAGTAGGCCTAGTGTTAGGGTTTGGTTTAGGGTTAGGGTCAGGTTTAGATCTAGGGTTTATGTTATGGTCAGAATAAGGGTCAAGGTTAGGGTTAGGGTTTGGGATAGCATTAGAGCTAGAATGAGATCTAGTGTTAGGACTATTAATAGGGTTAGGATTTGGTTAGCCTAAGGATTAGGGATAAGTCTAGGGTTACCATTAGGGTTAAGGTTTTTCTCAGTGTAAGGCATAGGGTTAGGGCTAGGGTTAGGTTTATGGTTAGGGTTAAAGCTAGGTTTAGGGCTCAGATTTGGGCTAGTTTTTGTGTGAGGTTTAAGGCTAGGGTTAGGGCAACAGCTAATATAAGAACTAGGGTTACAATTAGGGTTAGAGGTAGGGGTAGGTCAAGTGTTAGGTTTAGGTTTATTATTACGGTGATATTTACAGCTAGGGTTAGTGTTAGGATAACAGTCAGGTCAGGGTTAGTTTTAAGGTTATGATTAGGACTTGAATTATGGCTAGGGTTAGATCTAGGTGTAATGTTAGGGTTAGGTTTAAGTTAAGGTTAGTGTTAGGCCTGTTGCTCAGTTTTGTTTTAGAGATATTGTTAGGGTAAGGGGTAGTTTTATGATTAGCTTTAGGTTTAGGGCTAGGGTTATGGTTATGTTTAGGATTAAGGATAGATTTAAGGCTAGGATTAGGGCTAGTTTTTGTGTTAGGTTTAGGGCAAAAATTAGATCTAGGACTAATGTCAGGTCTAGGTTTATAGTTAGTGATATTTTTAGGGTTAGGTTTATGGCTAAGTCAAATTAAAATGTCATGTTTATGGAAAGGGTCAGATTAAGAGCTGTGGTATTATTAGGGTCAGGGTCAGGCTTCGGGTTTGGGTTAGGTTAAGGTTTAGAGTTAAGGTTCAAATTAGCATTAAGGTTAGAATTAGGGTTAGGGTAATGGATAGTGATAGGTTTAGGGTTCAGGTTAGGTTTAAATTAATGGATATGGTTAGGGTTTGTGATATGTTTAGGGTTAGGCCAAGGGTTAGTATTAGGGTTATTGTTATTGTTAGGGTAATTTATAGTGTTAGATCTAGGGTTAGGGCTAGGGTTATGGTTAAGATTAGGGCTACAGTTAGGGTTATGGTCAGGGTTAGGGCGAGGGTTACACTTGGGATTAGGTTTAGGGTACAGTTTAGGGTATGAGCTGGGATTTTTGGTATGGCTAAGGTTAATTTAGGGTTTGGTCTATTATTATGGTCATGGTTAGTCTTACAGTTATGGATAGAATTATCATTAGGTTTAGGGTAATAGGTTTAGATGTCAGGTTAAAGATAGGGTTAGGTATAGGTTAGCCTTAGGTTTAGGTTTATGATTAAGGTTAGGGTTTGAGCTAGCTTATATTTAGGATTAGGGTTAGGTTCATTGTTAGTTCTAGGGTTAGTTTTATGTTTAGGGTTAGGGTAGGTTTAGCTTTAGGTCTAGTGTTATCATTAGGGTTAAGTTTAGTGTTAGGGTAATGGGTATGGTTCGAACTAGGGTTAGGACTAGGGTTAAGGTTAGGATTAGGGCTGGGGTTAGGTTTAGGTTTAGGCCTTGGGTTAGTGTTAGGGTTAGGTTAAATGTAAGGGTTAGAGATTGAGCTAGGTTTATGAGTAAGCCAAGGGTTATGATTACAGTCTGGGCTAGGTCGGGTTAGGGTTAGGTCTAGGGCTAGGGTTAGCATTAGTTTTAGGGTTATGGTTAGTTTAATGGATAGAGTTAGAGCTTGGGTTTTGGCTATGGTTACAGTTAGGATTAGGGTTAGATTTAGGGTGAGGTTTAGGGTTTGGGCTAGGGTTATGTTTAGGGTACGTTTTAGGGTTTGAGCTAGGGTTAGGGCTAGAACAAGGGTTAGGGTTAGGGCTAGGTTTAGTGTTAGAGTTGTGCTTAGGGATAGGTTTAGGGCTGCAATTATGGCTAAGTGTTCTGTGAGGTTTAGGGCTATTGTTAGGTATATGGGTAATATAAGAGCTAGAGTTATGGTTATGGATAGATTTAGAGTTTCTCTAGTGTTATGATTAGTTTTGGGGTTAGAATAGGGTTTAGAGCTAGGGTTTTTGTAAGGGTAAGTTTCAGGGTTCAGATTAGTATTAGGTTTAGGGTTAGGTCCAGAATGAGGACTAGGGTTAGGTCTAGGGATAGAGTTAGTGTTTGGTTTAGGTTAAGGGTTATACTCAGGGCTAAGGCTAGGGTTATGGCTATATTTAGGATTAGGTTTAGGTCTAGGGCTAGTGTTAGTGTTAGGTTTAGGATTAGGGTTACTGGTAGGGCTAGTGTTAAATTTCAGATATAGTTTAGGATCAGGTTTAAACCTAGGTTGAGTGTTAGGGTCATAATAAGGGTCAGCATTTGGGTTAGGGTTTTGGTTAAGTTTACAGCTGGAATGAGGGCTAGGGTTAGGAGTAGTAATAGAGTTAGGTTTGGGATAGGCATCGAATTAGGGTTAAGACTAGGGTAGCAATAGGGTGAGGGTTTGACTTATTGTAAGAAATAGGGTTAGAGCTAGGATTAGGACTAGCGATAGGGTTAGGGTTAGGGCCAGGCTTAGGCCTTGGATTAGGGCTAGGTTTTGTTTTAGGTTTAGGGATATGACTAATTTAAGAACTGACATTATGATTAGGGCTTGTTTTAGGGTTAGGTTTATGGCGAGGTCTAGTGTTAGGATAAAGTTTAGGGATAGGGTGATATGTAGAGCTAGGGTTAGTGTTAAGGTCAGAGTCAGGGTTAGTATTACTCCTAGGGTTAGGGTTAGGACTCGAATTAGGAATAGGGTTAGTGCTAGGTGTAGTTTTAGGGTTTGGTTTAGGTTAAGGGTTAGGGTGAGTACTATGGCTCAGTTTTGTTTGAGGGCTAGGACTAGTGTTAGGGATAGTTTTCAAATTAGCATTAGGGTTAAGGCTAGTGTTAGGGTGTGCTTTAGGCTTAGGGTTAGGTTTAGATTTAGAGTTAGGGTTAGATCTAGGTTTAGGGCTACAGTGAAGGTTAGTGCTAGAGATAGGACTAGGGTTTGAGTTATCATAAGTGATAGGGTTAGAACTAGGGCTAGGGCTAGGGCGAGAGTTAGAGTTAGTCTTAGTGTTAGGGTTAGATATAGGGTTAGAATTAGGGCTTAATTATTGCTAGGATTCGAGGTAGGTTTAGTATTAAGGCTGAGGCTAGGTTTATGGCTAGGTTATGGTTATGGTTATGGTTATGGTTATGGTTATGGTTAGGTATGTTGTTACAGCTAGCTTTAGAACTAGGGCGAGGATTAAAATTAGGGTTAGGTCTATGGGTAGGGTTAGGTTTAGGATTAAGGCTAAGATTAGGGCTAGAGTTTGTTTTAGGGTTAGGGCTTCATTAGGGCTAGGGCTAATGTCAGATCTAGGATTATGGTTAGAGATAGTTTTAGAGTTAACATTATTAGTGTTAGGACTAGGTTTTTGGATATGGTTAAGTTTAGAGTTCAGGTTAGTTTTAGGGTAATGTATAGGTATAGGGTTAGGAATTGGTGTATGGTTATCCTAGGGTTAGCATTAGGTTTAGGATGAGGATTAGGGTAATGGATAGGGTTATAACTGGGGTTAGGGCTAGGTTCATGTTTAGGATTAAGGCTAGGGTTAGGTTTTGGGTTATGGCAAGAGTTAGGGTTAGGATTAGGTTTAGGGTAAGGGTTAGGTCTAGAATTAGGGTTTTGATTAGGGTTAAAAGGAGTGTTAGGGCTCCAATTAGGTATATGTTTTGGGTTTGGTTAGGGCTAGGTTTAGGACTATATCTAATGTAACTAGAGTTACAATTGGAACCAGTTTTAGGGTTAGGGTTAGAGCTAGGGCTAGGGTTAAGTTTAGGTTTAGGTTTTGAGTGATGTTTAGAGCTAGGTTTAGTGTAAGTGTCATATTCAGAGTCAGGGTTTGTTTTAGAGTTAGGGATAGGACTCGAATTAGAGCTAGGTTTAGGGCTAGGTGTAGGCTTAAGTTTTGGTTCATGTTAAAGGTTAAGGTTAGGGCTGTGGCTCGGTTGTTTTGTAGGGATAGGTTAGGGCTAGTTTTAGGATTAGCATTAGTGTTATGGCTTGTGTTAGTGAAAGGTTTAGCTTAGGGTTAGGGTTAGATTTAGAGTTAGGGTTAGATATAGGATTAGGGCTAGAGCTAGGGTTAGAGCTAATGTAAAGGCAAGTGATAGGATAATGGTAATGGATAGTGTTAGAGATAAAAATAGAACTAGGGTGAGAGTTAGAGTTAGTCTTAGGGCTAGGGTTAGGTTAGGTTTAGGGCTAAATTAGGGCTAGGATTATGTCTAGCGTTTTTGTTAGGGTTAGGGCTAGTTTTATGCTTAGGTTTATGTTTAGTGATAGAGTTAGGTTTAGGGGAAGGGATGGGGTTAGAGTTAGTTTTAGGGCTAGTTTGAAGGTTAGAATTTTGGTTAGGGCTATTGTTATGGTTTGGTTTAGTAATAAGGCTATGTTTAGGGCTAGGATGAGGTCTAGGTTTTGTTTTAGGGTTATGGCAATAATTAGGGCTAGGACTAGTGTCAGGTCTAGGCTTATGTTAGGGATAGAATGAAGGTTAGATTTATGGCTAGGTCTAGTGTAAGGGTTCAGTTTAGGGTAAGGGTCAGGTTTAGAGCTAGGGGTATTATTAGGCTTAGAATTTGGTTTTGGGTTTGGTTTAGGTTAGGGTTTAGGTTTAGAGCTTGAATTAGCATTAGGGTTTGGTTAGGTAATGATAGGTTTGGGTTTAGGGTTCATGTTAAGTGTAGGGTAATTGATAGGGTTAAAGTTAGCAAAAGGGTTAGGGTTAGGCCTATGGTTAGCCTTAGGGTTATGGTTGTGCTTAGGATAATGGATAGGGTTAGAGCCAGGGTTATGGTTTGTATTAGGGCTAGAGTTAGGATTAGGCCTAGGGGTACGGTTAGGTTCAAGTTTAGTATATGGTTTAGAGTTTGAGCTAGGGTTAGCGCTAGGGTAAGGGTTAGGTTTAGGGTTAGGTGTAGGTTATAGATACAGTTAGGGTCAAGGTTACTGTTAAGGTTAGTGCTAGGGTTATCATTAGGTTTAGAGTATTGGATAGGGTTTGATTTCATGTTAGGGTTAAGGTTAGGTTTTGGCTTATGTTCAGGATTAGGGATAGGCTTAGGTTTAGGTTTAGGGTAATGGTTAGGGTTTGACCAAGGGTTAGCTCTATGGCAAGGGTCAGGTTTACGGTTGTGTCTAGGGTTAGGGTTAGGGTAGATTCAGGGTTAGGGCTAGGGTTATCATCAGGTTTAGGGTTAGGTTTAGGGTAATATGTAGGCTTACAGCTAGGGTTAGTGATAGGGTTAAAGTTAGGATTATGGCTAGGGCTAATGTTAGGTTTAGTTTTAGGCCATGGGTTGGTGTTAGGGTTAGGTTAAGTTTAAGAGTTAGGGATTGAGCTAGTGTTTGGACTAGGATGAGGATTAGAGTTAGAGTCAGTGTGAGGGTTAGGGCTAGGGTTAGCATTAGTGTTAGGGTTAGGGTTAGGGTAGTAGATAGAGTTAGAGGTAGGTTTTGGCCTATGGTGATGGCTAGTTTCAGGGTTAGTGATATGGCTACGTCTAGTGTTAGGGTTATGTGTTTTGTTAGGATAAGGCTTAGAGCTAGGGTTTGTGTTAGGGTAAAGGTCAGTGTTCGGTTTAGGGTTAGGTTTATTGTTAGGGCCAGCGTTAGGACTATGGTTTGGTCTAGGGGTAGGGTTAGTGTTTGGGTTAGGTTAAGGGTTATTATTAGGGCTAGGAGTAAATTTTTTATTAGGGCTAGCCCTAGATTTATCACTAGATAAAGGATTAAGTGTAGGTTTAGGTCTAGTTTTAGGGTAATGTTTAGTTATAGGGTTATAGGTAGTGCCAATATTAGGGGTCGGTTTGGGGTTAGGGTAAGGTTTAGACCTATGGTTAGTGTTAGGGTCAGAAAAAGGGTCAGAGTTAGGGTTAGGGTATGGGATAGAGATAGAGCTAGATTGAGGATTAGGGTTAGGACTAGTAATATAGTTTGGTTTTGGTTTAAGCTAAGAAATAGGTTTAGGACAAGGGTAGGTTTAGGGTTAGAATTTGGCTTAGGGTAAGATATAGGGTTAGCGCTAGGGTTAGGGTTAGAGTTAGGGGTAGGGTTAGGTTTAGGGTTAGGGTTAAAGCTAGGGTTAGACCTTGGATTAGGGATAGGCTAGGTTTTGTGTTAGTTTTAGGGCTACAGCTAATGTAAGAACTAGGGTTACATTTAGGACTAGTTTTAGGGTTAGTATTATGTCTAGGTTTACTGTTTGGTTAGGTTTAGGGTTAGGGTTATGTTTAGGGTAATGTATAGGTTAGAGTTAGTGAATGTGTTAGGGTTAGGCCGAGGGTTAGCATTAGGGTTAGGATTAGGGTTAGGGTTAGAGTAATGGATAGGGTTAGAAGTAGGGTTAGGGCTAGGGTTAGGGTTATGTTTAGGGTAATGTATAGGTTAGAGTTAGTGAATGTGTTAGGGTTAGGCCAAAGGTAAGCATTAGGGTTAGGATTAGGGTTAGGGTTAGAGTAATGAATAGGGTTAGAAGTAGGGTTAGGGCTAGGGTTATGGTTAGTGTTAGTGTTAGGGTTAGTGTTAAGTTTAGGGTTAGTGCAAGGATTAAAGTTAGGGTTAGGTTTAGGGTAAGAGTTAGGACTTGGTTTAGGTTTATAGTTAGGTTTATATTTAAGTTTATAAAGCTAGGGTTGGGGATCGCATTAGGGCTAGATTTTGGGTTACATTGTGGTTAGTGTTAGGGATACAGCTAATGTAAGAACTAGGGTTATGATTCAGGCTAATTTTAGGGCTACAGTTAGGGCTAAGTCTATTTTTATGGTTAGGTTAAGTTCAGGGTGATGTTTTGAGCTAGAGATACTCTTAGGTTCAGAGTCAGGGTCAGGGTTAGTTTTAGGGTTGGGGAAAGGACTCGAATTTGGGATAGGCTTAGGGCTAGATGTAGGGTTAGGATTTGGTTTAGGTTAAGGGTTAGGGTTAGTGCTATGGCTCATTATATTTTAGGCCTAAGGCTAAAGTTAAATGTAGTTTTATGATTAATGTTAGTGTTATTCCTAGTGATAGGGTGAGTTTAGGTTTAGGGGTACACTAAGAGTTATGGTTAATTCTAGGGTTAGGTCTATGGCTAGTTAAAGCTAAGGTTAGGTATACTGTTTGGGTTACAGTAAAGGATAGGATTAGAACTAGGTATAGAGCCTGGGCGATAGAGTTTGTCTTAAGGCTAGGGTTAGGGTTAAGTTTAGGGCTAATTTAGGGCTAGGACTATGTCTAGGATTGGTGTTTGGGTTAGGTCTAGGATTAGTGCTATGTTTAGGATTAGCTTTAGGGTTAGGTTTAAGAGAAGGGATGGGGTTATAGCTAGGTTTAGGGCTAGGGCGATGATTAGAATTAGGTTTAGGTCTAGCGTTTGGTTTGTGGTAGGATTAAGGCTAGATTTGGGGTTTGGATTAGGGTTAGGGTTTGTGTTAGGGTTAGGGCAAGTTCTAGGGATAAGGATAATGTCAGGTTTAGGGTTACAGCTAGAAATAGTTATATGGTTAGGTTCATGGCTAAGTCTAATATTAGGTTTAGTGTAAGGTGTATTTTTAGGGTCAGGGTCAGGTTTCGAGTTTGTGTTAGGTTAATTATTAGGGTGAGGGCTCAAATTAGCTTAGGGTTAGAATTAGGGTTAGATTAATGGATAGGTTTAGGTTTAGTACTCAGGTTAAATTAGGGTAATTGGTTGGGTTAGGGTTAGTGATATGGTTAGGGTTAGGTCTCGGATTATTATTTGGGTTAGGGTTATTGTTAGATTAATGAATAGCATTAGAGTTAGGGTTAGGGCTAAGGTTTTGGATAGAATTAGAGCTAGAGTTAGGTTTATGGTTAGGGCTAGCGCTAGGATTAGGTTTTGGGTTTGGTTTAGGGTACAAGTTAGGTTTTGAGCTAGGGTTAGAGCTAGGGTGAGGGATAGGTTTAGGATTAAGTCTAGGGTTAGATGTTTGGTTAAGGCCAGGATTAGTGTTAGGGTTAGGGCTAAGGTTATTTTTAGAGTTAGGTTAATGGATATGGTTAGATGTCGGGTTAGGGTTAGGGGTAGTTTTAGGTTAGGGTTAGTGTTAGAGTAAGGGTTATGGTTTTATCTAGGTTTAAGTCTACCATGAGGTTTAGGTTTAGGGTTAGGTCTAGGATTAGGATTACATTAGAATTAGAGCTCGGTTTATCATTAGGGTTAAGTTTCAATTTCAGGTAATGGATAATTTTAGAGATAGTATTAGGGCTAGTGTTAACATTATGATTAAGGCTAGGATTAGGATTAGGTTTAGGGATAGGTCTAGGGTTAGGTTTAGGGTTTAGTTTTGGGTTTTATCTAGGGTTAAGTCTAAGGTGAGGGTTAGGGTTAATGTGAGGGTTAGGCTTAGGGCAAGGGATAAGGTTAGGTTAGGGTTAGGGTTACACTTTGGGCTAGATGTAGGCCTAGGTTTAGGGCTAGGTTTTGTGTTAGGTTTAGAGCTAGTTTTAGTGCTATGGTAATGTAAGAGTTATGTTTGAAGTCTAGTGTTAGGTTTATGTTTATGTTTGGGTTAGGGTCAGTTTTATAGCTAGGGTTTCAGGGTCTGTGTTTGGATTAGGGTTAGGGTTAGGGCTAGAGCCATAATTAGGATTGGTTAGGTCTGGAGGTAAGTTTAGTGTTTGGCTTACGTTAAGGGTTATCATTAAAGCTAGTGTAGTTTTTTTTTTTTTTTTTTTTTTTAGGTCTTCTTAAAGATATGGCTAGATTTAAAAGTAGGTTTAATCTAGTGCTAGTGTTAGGGTTAGGTTTAGATATAGGATTATGGGTAGGGCTAGTGTAAGGATTTGATTTAGGTTCAGGGTCAGAATAAAGGTCACGGTTAGGGTTAGGATCTGGTTTGTGGTTATAACAAGAATGAGGGCTAGGTTTAATACTAGTAATATGGTTAGGGTTTGGGTTAGACTAAGGATTAGTTTTAAGACTAGGGTTAACATTAGGGTTGGGGTTTGGCCAGAGTAAAGGTTAAGAATAGAGCTAGGGTTAGAGCTAGGGTTCTGGTTAGGGTTAGGGCTAGTGATAGGGTTAGGTTTAGGGTGAAAGCTAGGTTTAGGTCTCAGATTTGGGTAGGTTTGGGTTAGCATTAGGTTTAAGGTTACAGCTAATGTATGATCTAGGGTTATGATTAAATTAGGATTAGGACTAGGTATAGTGTTATGTTAAGGTTTAGGTTTAGGATGATGTTTAGAGGTAGGGTTAGTGTTAATGTCAGAGACAGGTTCAGGGGTAGTTTTAGGGTTAAGATTAGGACTCAGATTAGGGCTAGGCTTACGGCTAGATGTAAGGTTAGAGTTTCGTTGAGGTAAAAGTTTAGGATTAGTGTTATGGCTCAGTTTTGTTTTAGGGCTAAACCTATGGTAAGGGATAGTTTTAGGATTAGCTTTAGGGTTAGGGCTAGTATTAGGGTTAGGTTTAGATCTAGGGTTAGGGCAATGTGTAAGGTTACGGCTTAGGGCTAGGAATAAGAATACGGTAAGTGATAGGGTTAGAATTAGGGCTAGGGATAGGGCGAGAGTTATAGTTAGTCTTAAAGCTAGGGTTAGGGTTAGGTTTAGGATTAGGGCTAGGGTTAGTATTAGAGTTAGTCCTATGGTTTAGGTTAGGGTTTGGGTTAGTGTTAGGGTTAGAGTTTGGGTTGGTTTAGGGTAAGCAATGGGGTTATAACTAGGTTTAGGGCTAGGGAAAGGGTTAGAATTAGGGTTAGGTTATGATTAAGGCTAAGTTTTGGGCTAGGATGAGAACTAGTGTTCATATTAGGGTTAGGGCTAGGATTAGAGCTAGGGCTAATGTCAGGTCTAGGGTTAAGTTAGGGATAGTTTTCAGTTTGTTTATGGTTAGGTCTAGTGTAAGGGTTAGATTTAGGGTAAGGGTCAAATTTACAGCTATGTGTATTATTAGGGTCAGTGTATGGCTTAAGGTGTGGTTTAAGTTAAGGTTTAGGTTTAGGGATCAATTAGCATTAGAGTTAGGGTTAGGGTAATGAATAGGCTTAGGATTAGGGTTCAGTTTAGATTTAGGGTAATGGATAGGTTTAAGGATTGTGATAGGGTTAGGGTTAAACCTAGGGTTAGCATTAGGGTTAGGATTATGGTTAGGGTAATGGATAGAATTAGAGCTAGGGTTAGGACTACGGTTAGGGTAGTGGATATAATTAGAGATGGTTAAAGTTAGAATTAGTGCTAGTGTTAGTTTAGGGTTTGGGATAGGGCTAGGGTTATGTTAAGGGTAAAGGTTAGGCTTTGAGCTAGGTTTAGGTCTAAAGTGAGGCTTAGGGTTATGGTTAGGGCTAGGGTTAGGTTTAGGGCTACACTTAGGGCTATGTCCAGGTCTAGGATTAGGGCTATGCTTTGTGTTAGTTTAGGCCTAGGATTAGGACCATGGGTTAATGTAAGAGCTAGGGTTATGATTAGGGCTAGTTTTAGATTTAGGTTTATGGCAATGTCTAGTGTTAGGATTAAGTTTTGGGTTAGGGTGAGCTTTAGAGCTAGGATTAGGTTAGGGTCAGTGTTCAGGTTAGAGTTAGTGTTGGTTTTAGGGCCAGAATTAGGACTAGGGTAAGGTCTAGGGGTAGGGTTAGTGTTTGGGTTAGGTTATGGGTTATTGTTAGGGCTAGGGCTAGGTTATTGTTCAGGTCTAGGGCTAGACATATGGTTGCATTTAGGATTAGGTTTAGGTCTAGGGCTAGTGTTAGGTTTAGGTTTATGTATAGGATTATCCATTTAGGTTTAAATATAGGATGAGTGTTCGGTTTGGGGTTTAGGGTGAGGTTTAGACCTATGGTTCGTGTTAGGGTCAGAATAAGTGTCAGGGTTAGGGTTTGGGTTTGGGTTAGGGTTAGATCTAGAACGAAGGTTAGAGTTAGGACTAGTAATAGGGTTAGGTTTTGGGTTAGGCTCTGGATTAGTGTTAGGACTGGGGTTAGCATTAGGTTTAAGGTTTAGCTTAAGGTAATGGATAAGGTAAGAGCTAGGATTAGAGCTAGGGTTAGGGTATGGGTTAGGGCTAGTTTTAGGGTTAGGGTTAAAAATAGGGTTAGTGCTCAGATTAGGACCAGGTTTGGGGTTAGGTTGGGGCTAGTGTTAGGCCTACAACTAAAGTATAAACCAGCGTTATGATTATGGCTACTTTTGGCGTAAGTGTTATGGGTAGGTCAAGTTTAGGGTTATGGTTAGCGTTATCGTGATGTTTAGAACTAGGGTTATTGTTTGGGTTACGGCCAGTGTTCAGGTTATAGTTAGGGTTAGGGTTCAACCCAGAATTATCACTAGAGTTAGGTCTAGTTGTAGGGTTAGTATTTGTATTAGGTTGAGGTTTATCATTAGGGCTAGGGCCAGGTTTTTGTTTAGATCTAGGGCTAGAAATATGGCTAAATTTAGGATTAGGTTTAGGTCTAGAACTAGTGTTAGGGTTAGGTTTAGGAATAGGTTTATTTCTAGTGCTAGTTTTAGGGTTCAGTATAGGGTTAGGGTCAGGTTTAGACCTAAAGTTACCATTAGGGTCAGAATAATTGTCAGATTTGAGTCATGGTTAGAGCTAGAATTGCAGCTAGGGTTAGCACTATTAATAGGGTTAGGGTTTGGGTTAGGCTAAGGATTATGGTTAGTCTTAGGATTAGCATTAGGGTTAGAGTTAGCTTAGGGTAAGGGATAGGATTAGAGATAGGGTTAGGGCTACGTTTAGGGTTAAGGTTAGGGCTAGTGTTAGGTTTAAGTTTAGGGTTAAAGCTAGGGTTGGGTCTTGCATTAAGTCTAGGTTTTGGTTAGAGTTAGGACTAGGTTTAGAGTTATGGCCAATTTATGGACTAGGGTTTTGATTTGGGCTAGTTATAGGATTAGGGTTAGGACTAGGTCTAGTGATAGGATTAGGTATAACATTAGGGTGATGTTTAGAGCTAGGTTTAGTGTTAGGGTCAAATTCAAGGTCAGAGTCGTTTTAGGGTAAGGGTTTGGACTCGAATTAGGGCTAGGGTTAGGGCTTGGTATAAGGTTAGGTTTTGATTTAGGTTAAGTTTTTAAGTTAGGGCTATGGCTTGGTTTTGTTTTAAGGCTAGGGCTATGGTTAGGGGTAGTTTTAGGCTTAGCATTAGGTTTATGGCTAGTGTCAGGTTTAGGTATCGGCTTAGGGTTAAAGTTAGATTTTGATTTAGGATTAAATCTAGGGTTGGGTCTAATGCTAAGGATAGGGCTACTGTTAATTCTTGGTTTATGGCTAGGATTAGGGTTAAGAAAGGGATAGGGTTAGAACTAGGAATAGGGCTCGGCTGAGAGTGAGAGTTAGTCTTACGGCTAGGCTTAGTGTTTTGTTAGGTATATGGCTTCATTAGGGCCAGGAATAGGGCTGGGTTTATGGTTTAGGCCTAGGGTTAGTTTTAGTATTTGTTTAGGCTTATGGTTAGGTTTAGTGTAAGTGATGGGGTTAGAGCTAGGGATAGGGCTAGGGTGAAGGTTAGACTTAGGGTTAGGACTAGGGTTTCATTAGAGTTATGATTAAGGCTAGGTTTAGGGCTAGGATGAGGGCTAGGGTTTGTGTTAGGGTTAGGGCTAGGATTAGTGTTAGGGCAAATATCAGATCTAGGGTTATGGTTAGGGATAGTTTTAGGGTTAGGTTTATGGCTATGTTTAGTGTAACTGTTAGGTTTAGGGGAAGGATCAAGTGTAAAGCTAGGGGTATTATTAAGGTCAGGGTCAGGTGTAGGGTTTTGTTTAGGTTAGGGTTTAGGGTTAGGGCTCAAATTAGCATAGGTTTTGGGTTAGGGTAATGATAGGGTTTTGT
The DNA here is from genome assembly GCF_021218885.2 of Marmota monax. NCBI lineage: Eukaryota > Metazoa > Chordata > Mammalia > Rodentia > Sciuridae > Marmota > Marmota monax. Next base: position 154,927 of record NW_026691959.1, read on the forward strand.
TTAGGGTTGAGCGTAGATTTAGCATAATGGATAGCATTATGGTTAGGGATAGGGTTAGATTTAGGCCTAGGGTTAGCATTATAATTAGGGTTATGTTTATGGTAATTGATAGGGTTAGAGCTAAATTTAGGGCTAGGGTAATGGGTAGGATTAGGGCTAGGGTTAGGGTTAGGGTTATGGGTTTGTTTTTTGTTAAGTTTATGGCTAGAATTACGGCTAGGGCAAATCTAGTATAAAGGTTAGGTTTAAGGGTAGGGTCAATGTTAGAGCTAGGTATATTATCATGGGAAGGGTCAGATTTAGGTTTGGGTTAGGTTAAGGTTTAGGGTTAGGGCTCGAATTAGCATTAGGGTTAGGGTTAGGGTAATTATAGGGTTAGGTTTAGGGTTCAGTTTAGGTTTATGTTAATGAAATAGGTTAGGGTTGGGGATAAGTATAGGGTTAGGCTTAGGGTTACGATTAGAGTTATGGTTATTGTTAGAATAATGGATAGGGTTAGAGCTAGTGATAGGGATAGGGTAATGGTTAGAATTCTGTCTAGTGTTAGGGTAAGTTTTAGGGCTGGTTCTGGGTTAGGGTTAGGTTTAGGGTTAGGGTTAAACTAGGGTTAAGGCTCAAATTAGGGCTTGGTTTGGGGTTTGGTTAGGGCTATGGATAATGTATGAACTAGTGTTGCAATTAGTGCTAGTTTTAGGGTTAATGTTAGGTGTAGAGCTAGGTCTACTGTTACAGTTATGTTTAGGGTTAGGTTGATGTTTAGAGCAAGGGTTATTGTTAGGGTCACTGTCAGAGTCAGGGTTAGTTTTAGGGTTAGGGTTAGAATCCGAATTATAGCTAAAGTTTGTACTAGGTGTACAGTAAGGGTTTGGTTTAGGTTAAGGGTTAGGAATGTAGGTTGATTTTGTATTAGGGCTAGGGCTATGTTATGGCTAGATTATGGATTAGCATCAGGGTTAGGGTTAGTGTTAGGTTGAGGTTTAGGTTTAGAGTTAGTGTTAGATTTAGAGTTAGGGTTAGATTTAGAGTTAGGGTTAGATCTAGGGTTACAGCTAAGGGTTAGTGATAAGTTTATGGCTAAATTAGGGCAAGAATCAGGGATAGTTTTAGTGGTAGGTTTAGGGCTAAATTATGGCTAGTATTAAGTCTAGGGTTAGTGTTGGAGTTAGACCAAGGGGTTTTGCTAGATTTAGGGTTAGTATTGGTTTTCAGTTTAAGTTTAGGGGAATGGGTGGGGTTATAGCTAGCTTTAGGACTAGGGTGAGGGTTAGAATAAGGATTAGGCCTAGGCTTATGATTCAGTTTAGGATTAAGGCTAGGTTTAGTGCTTAGCTATGGACTAGGTTAAGGGCTAGGGTTTCTGTTAGGGTTATGGCTAGGACCAGGTCTAGGGCTCATATCAGGTCCTGGGTTAATGATAAGGATAGTTTTAGGGTTAGGTTATGGCTGGGTCTAGTGTAAGAGTTCGGTTTAGGTTAAAGGTCAGCTTTAGGGATAGGGCTATTATTAGGGTCAGGATCAGGGTCAGGATTAGCATTTGGTTTAGCTAAAGGTTAAAGGTTAGGCCTCAAATTAGCAATATGTTTAGGGTAGGGTTAGCATAATGGATAGAGTTTAGTTCAGATTTCAGTTAAGGTTAGGGTAATGGATGGGTTAGGTTTAGCAATTGGGTTAGGGTTAGGATTATGGTTAGGGTTATGTTTAGTGTAATGGATAGTTTTATAGCTAGGGTTAGGGTTAGGTTTTGGTTTGGATTAAGTCTAGGATTACGCCTAGGTTCAGGGATATTTCTAGGGTGTGATTTGGGATAAGTTTTAGGGTTAGGGTAATTGTTAGGTTTAGGGCTAGGGTTATGGTTAGGTTATGTTAGGATTAATGTTTGAGCTAGGATTAGGGCTAGGGTGAGGGTTAGGTTTAGGATTAGGTCTAGGTTTACATTTATGGTTAGAGTTATGTTTAGTGTTAGACATGGGATTTAATTAGGGTTAGGGTTTGGATAATGGATATGGTAAGAGCTAAAGTTCAGGATAGGTTTAATGTTAGGATTAGGTTTAGGGTTAGGGTTATGGTTAGGGTTTAGTATAGCGCTGGGGTTATGTTTATTGAAAAGGTTAGGCTTTGAGCTAGGGTTAGGTCTAAGGTGAGGCTTAGGTTAGGGCTAGGTTTAGGGCTAGTGGTTAACTGAGTGTTATGCTTAGAGCTAAGGTTAGGCCTAGGATTACGGGTATGTTTTGTGTTAGATTTTGTGTTAGGTTTAGGACAAAGCATAATATAAAAACTAGGGTTATGTTTAGGGCTAGTTTTAGGTTTAGGATTATGGCAAAGTCTAGTGTTAGGTCTAGGTTTTTGGGTTAGTGTCAGGTTTAAAGGTAGGTTCAGTGGTGGAATCAGGGTCAGTTTTGGGGATAGGGTTAGGGTTGGGGTTAGATCCAGAATTAGGACTAGGTTTAGGTCTAAGGGTAGGGTAAGTGTTTGGTTTAGTTTAAGGATAATTGTTAGGGCTAGTGCTAGGTTTTTGTTTAGGGCTTGGGCTAGAATTATAGCTATATTTAGGATTAGCTTTGGGTCTTGGTCTAGTGTTAGGCTTAGGTATAGGTAAAGGGTTTCCAGTAGGGCTAGTGTTAGGATTTCATTTAGGGTTAGGATCAGGTTTAGACCTAGGGTTACTGTTAACGTCAGATGATGGTCAGGGTCAGCTTTAGAGGTAGAATGAGGGCTGGGGGTTAAGACTAGTATTATGGTTAGAGTTTAAGTTAGGCTAAGGATTAGGATCAGAACTAGGGTTAGCATTTGGGTTAGGGTTTGGCTTAGTGTAAGGAATAGGGTTAGAGTTAGGCTTAGGGATAGTGTTAGGGTTAGGGTTAGTTTTAGGGCTAGTATTAGGGTTAAAGCTAGGGTTAGGGCTCAGATTAGGGGTAGAATTTGTGTTAGGGTTAGGGCTACGGTTAGGACAATGACTAATGTATGAACTAGGGTTACAATTAAGGCTAGTTTTATGGTTAGGATAAGGCTAGATATCATGTTAGAGTTAATTTAAGGTTACAGTGAATTTTAGAGCTAGGATTAGTGTTAGGCTCAGTGTTAGGGTCAGGGTTAGTTTTAGAGTTAGTTTTAGGGCTATTAGTATGCTTAGGGTTTAATTTATATTAATTGTTAAGATTAGGGCTATGGCCTGGTTTTGGTTTATGGCTAGGTCTAGGGATAGGGCAAGTTTTAGGATTGCTGTTTTGGATAGGTTAATGTTTAACATTACGGCTCAAATTAGCATTAGAGTTAGGATTAAGGTAAAGAGAGTGTTAGGTTTAGGTTTCAGGTTAGGTTTAGGGTAATGGATAGGGTTAGGATTAAGGATACAGTTAGATTTAGGCCAAGGTTTAGCATTAGGGTTAGGGTTATGGTTAGGGTAATTGATAGGGTCAGAGATAGGGATACAGCTAGGGTCAGTGTTATGATTATTGATAGGGTTAGGCTTAGGCTTAGGGTTAGGGTTAAATCTAGGGCTATGGCTAGGGTTATAGTTACAAATAGTGATAGGGTTATGTTTAGGGGTAAATCTAAGGATAGTGCTCAGAATAAGGCTAGGTTTTGGGTTAAGTAAAGGCTAGGTTTAGGGTTACTGCTAATGTAAGTACCTGGGTGGCAATTAGGGCTAATTTTAGGGTTAGGGTTAGGGTTAGGGCTAGGTCTATTGTTAGGTTTAGGTATAGGGTTAGGGTGATGTTTAGAGCTGGGGTTAGTGTTAAGGTCAGAGTCAGGGTCAGGGTTAGTTTTAGGGTTTGGCTTAAAACTCAAATTAGGGCTAGAGTTATGGCTAAGTGTAGGGTTAGGGCTTAGTTTATATTAAGGGTTAAGATTATGTCTATGGCTTGGTTTTGTTTTAGGGCGAAAGTTAGTGCTAGTTTTAGGATTAGCCTTAGGGTTAGGGCTAGTGTTAGGTTAGGTTTAGGCTAAGGTTTAGGGTTAGATTTAGAGTTAGGGTTAGATCTAGGGTTGTTGTTAAGGCTATGAATAGGGCTAATGTTAGACCTATGGTTTGGGCTAGGATTAGGGTTCCAGTAAAGTTTAGGGTTAGAACTAGGTTGAGGACTAAGGTGAGAGTTAGAGTTAGTCTTTCGACTAGGTTTAGGGTCAAGGTTAGGGATAGGGCTAAATTAGATCTAAGATTAGGGCTAGGGTTAGTGTTAGGGTTAGGTCTAGAATTATGGTTAGGGTTATAATTAAGGCTATATTTAGGGCTAGGATAAGGGCTAGGGTTTGTGTTAGGGTTAGGGCTATTATCATGGCTAGGGCTAATATCAGGTCTAGGGTTATGCTTAGGGATAGTTTTAGAGTTAGTTCTATGACCAGGTCTAGTGAAAGGGTTAGGTATACGGTAAGAGTAAGGTTTATAGCTAGGGGAATTATTAGGGTCAGTGTCAGTGTTAGGGTATGGTTTAGGTTTGAGTTTAGGTTTAGGGCTCGAATTAGCATTAGGGTTAGTGTTAGGGTAATGATTGAATTAGCTCTAGGGTTCAGGGTAGGTTTAGGGTAATTGATAATTTTGGGGATAGTGATATGTTTAGGGTTAGGCCTAGAGTTATCATTATGGTAAGGGTTATGTTTAAGGTAATGATACAGTTAGACTTAAGGTTAGGGCTAGGGTTATGGTTAGGATTAGGTCTTGAATTAGGATTAGGGTGAGAGTTATAACTAGGGTTAGGTTAGTGTTATGTTTAGTGTAAGGGTTAGGTTCTGAGCTATGGTTTGGGCTAGGCTGAGAGTTAGGTTCAGCATTAGGTCTAGGGATAGGATTAAGGAATATTTTGGGTTAGGGTTAGGGTTAGGATTAGACCTAGTATTAGTGGTATTGTCAGTAAAAGGGTCAAGGTTAGTGTTAGGGTTTTGGATAGGGTTAGATCTAGAATGAGGGTAGGGTAAGGGCTATTAATAGGGTTAGTGTTTTGGTCAGCCTAAGGATTAGGGATTGGTCTAGTGTTACCCTTACTTTTATGATTTTGCTTAGGTAAGGAATTGGTTTAGAGCTAGGGTTAGGGCTATGGTTATGGTTAGAGTTAGGGTTAAAGATAGGTTTAGGGCTTGTATTAGGCCTAGGTCTTGTGTTAGGGTTAGGACTAGTGTTAGGGCAATGGCTAATGTAAGAACTAATGTTACCATTAGGGTTAGTTTTAGTGTTAGGGTATGTGTTAGGTTTATTTTTGAATTAGGTTTAAGTTTATGGTGATATTTGTAGCTAGGGTTCATGTTAAGATGATAGTCAGGGTCAGGCTTAGTTTTAGGGTTCTAGTTAGGACTCAAATTAGGGCTAGGGTTACTATTAGGGTTCAGTTTAAATTAAGGGCAGTGTTTAGAGCTAGGGTGAGTGTTAGGATATGAGTCAGGGTCATGCTTGGTTTTAAGGTTAGGGTTAGGACTCGAATTAGGGCTAGGGTTAGGTCTAGTTGTAGTGTTAGGATTTGGTTTAAGTTAAGGTTTAGGGTTATTGCTCATACTCGTTATTTTTTAGTCCTGGGTTAGGGTTAGTTTTAGGCTTAGGCTTAGGGTTAGGGTTAAATTTGGAATTAGGGTTAGATCTAGGTTTAGGGCTAGAACTAAGAATATGACAAGGGTTATGGCTAGGTTTAGGGTTATGGAATTGGATAGAGTTAGAACTAGGGAAAGGGCTAGGGTGAGTTAGTCTTAGGGCTAGGGTTAGGGTTAGGGTTAGAGATAGGGCTAAATTAGGGCTAGGATTAGGGCTAGGTTTAGTGTTTAGTTTAAGCCTAGGGTTAGGCTCAGGGTTAGACTTATGGTTAGGGTTAGGGTGAGGGTTAGAGTTTAGAGTTAGAGTTTAGACTTTAGGTTTAGAGTTAAGGCAAAGTTTGGGGTAAGGGATGGCTTTATAGCTAGGTTTAGAGGTAGGGTGAGGGTTAGAATTAGGATTAGGGCCTGTGGTTAATGTTAGGGTTATAATTAAGGCTAGGTTTAGGGCTATGATGAGGGCTAGTTTTTTTTTTTTTTTTTTTTAGGGTTAGGGCTAGGATTAGTGCTAGGGCTAATTTCAGGTCCATAATTATGGTTAAATATAGTTTTAGGTTATAATTATGGGTATGTCTAGTGTAAGGGTTAGGTTTAGGGTTAGCATGAGGTTTAGAGCTAGGGGTATTATAAGGGTCAAGTTCTGGGTTAGGGTTTGGGACAGGTTAATGTTTAAATGTAGGGCTTGAAGTAGCATTAGGGCTAGGGTTATGGTTATGATAACATAGTTAGAAACCAGTTTAGGGCTAGGGTTATAGTTATGATTAGGGTTAGGTTTGGGGTTAAGTTAGTGTAGGGTTAGGGTAACGGCTAATGTAAGTACTAGGGTTATGACTACAGCTAATTTTAGTGTTTTATGGCTAGGTTTACTGTTAGGTTTAGGTTTAGGGTTAGGGTGATGTTTCGACCTCGAGTTAGTGTTATGGTCAGAGTAAGGGTCAGGGTTAGTTTTAGGGTTTGGATTAAAACTCAAATTAGGGCCGGGGTTAGGGCTAGATATAGGGTTAGGGCTTGGTTTAGGTTAAGGGTTAGGGTTAGAGGTTTGGCTCAGTTTGGTTTAAGGGCTAGGGTTAGGGTTAGTGTAATTTTTAGGATCAGTGTTAGGGTTAGGGCTAGTCTTAGAATTAGGCTTAGGCTCCAGTTTAGGGTTAAATTTAGAGTTAGGTTTTTATCTAACGTTAGTACTAGGGCTAAGGATAGGGCAAGGGTTAGGACTAAGATTTGGTATAGGGTTAGGTTTATGGGAAGGGATAGGATTAGAATGAGTGATAGGGCCAGTGTGAGAGTTAGAGTTATTCTTAGGGCTAGGATTAGGGTTAGAATTAGGGATAGGGCTAAATTATGGCTAGGGTTAGTGTTAGGGCTAGGGTTAGGGCAAGGTTTAGAATTAGCATCAGGTTTAGGGCTAGTTTTAGACTTAGGCATCGAGTTAGGGTTAGATTTAAAGTTAGGTTTCGATCTAGTGTTAAAGCCATGGCTAAGGATAGGGCAATTGTGATGAAAAGGGTTAGGGTAAGAGTTAGGGTTTCGTTTAGGGTAAGGGATGTGGTTTTGGCTAGGTTTAGGGCTAGGGCAAGTGTTAGTATTAGGTTTAGGGCTTAGTTAGGGTTAGGGTTATGTTTAAGGCAGGTTTATGGCTAGGATGAGGTTTACAGTTTGTGTTAGGGTTAGGGATAGTATTAGGGCTAGGCCTAATGTCAGGTCTAGGGTTATCAGTAGGGCTAGATTTAGTGTTAGATTTATGACTTGTTCCAGTGTAAGGATTACATATAGGGTAAGATTTAGGTTTATATTTAGGGTTATTTTTAGGGTCAGGGTCAGGTTTAGGGTTTGGGTTAGGTTAGGATTTAGGTTCAGGGTAATGACAGCGTTAGTATTAGGGTTTAGGTTTGATTTAGTGTAATGGATAGGGTTAGGGTTAGGCCTAGGGTTAGCTTAAGGGTTAGGGTTATTGTTAGGGTAATGGATAGGTTTATACCTAAGGTTAAGGGCTAGGGTTATGTATAGGATTAGGGCTAGTTTGGGGTTAGGGTTAGGTTTAAATTTAGGGTTTAAGCTAGATTTAGGATTCAGATTAAGGCTAGGTTTTGGGTTAGGCAGGGCTAGGGATAAGGCTACCGCTAATGTATGAAGTAGGGTTATGATTAGTGCTAGTTATAGGGTTAGGGTTAGGGCTAGGTTTAGTGTTAGGTTGGGGTATATGGCGATGATGATGTTTAGAGCCAGGGTTAGTGTTAGGGTCAGAGTCAGGGTCAGGGTTAGTTTGGGGGTTAGTGTTAAGATTAGAATTAGGGATATGTTTAGGGATAGGTGTAGGGTTAGGGTTTGGTTTTGGTTAAGGGTTAGGGTTATGGCTATGACTCGGTTTTGTTTTAGGGATAGAGCTAGAGCTAGGTTTAGAGCTAGTTTTACAATTAGCATTAGCATTAGGGCTTTTTCTAGGTTTAGGTTTAGGATTAGGGTTAGGGTTAGATTTATAGTTAGGGTTAGATCCAGGGTTATGGCCAGGGCTATGAATTGGGCTAAGATTACACCAAGGGTTAAAACTAAAATTAGGGTTCTAGTAAGGGATAGAGTTAGAACAAGGGTTAGGGTTAGTGTGAGAGTTAGAGTTAGTCTTTGGGCTAGAGTTAGGGTTAGGATTAGGGATAGGGCTTAATTAGGGCTAAGATTATGGCTATGGTTAGTCTTAGGGTTAGGCCTAGGGTTTGGGTGAGGGATAAAATTAAGGCTATGTTTAGGGTTGGGATAAGGGATAGGATTTGTGTTAGGCTTAGGGCTAGGATTAAGACTAAGGTTAATATCAGGTATAGGGTTAAGGTTAGGAATAGTTTTAGGGTTAGGTTTATGACTAGGTCTAGTGTAAGTGTTAGGTAGGTTAAGAGTCAGGTTTATAGCTAAGGGAATTATTAGAGTCATAGTCAGTGTTAGGGTTTGGTTTAAGTTTGAGGTTAGCTTAGAGCTCGAATTAGCATTAGGGTTAGGGTTAGCGTAATGATTGGGTTAGGTTTAGGGTTCAGGGTAGTTTTAGGGTAATTGATAGGTTTGGGGAAAGCAATAAGGTTAGGGTTAAGCCTAGGGTTAGCATGATAGTAAGGGTTATTTTATGGCTAGGGTTATGGTTAGGATTAGGTCTTTTTTAAGAGAGAGAGAGAGAGAGAGAGAGAGAGAGAGAGAGAGAGAGAGAGAGAGAGAGAATTTTTTAATATTTATTTTTTAATTTTTTGGCGGGCACAACATCTTTCTTTGTATGTGGTGCTGAGGATCGAACCCGGGCCACACGCATGTCAGGCAAGCGAGCTATCGCTTGAGCCATTCCCAAGCCCAAGGATTAGGTCTTGTGTTAGGGTTAAGGTGAGGGTTAGAACTAGGATTAAGTTTAGGATTATGTTTAGCATAAGGGTTAGGTTCTGAGCTATGATTAGGGCTAGGCTGAGAGTTACGTTCAGAGTTAGGTCTAGGGATAAGATTATGGTAAATTGTGGGTTAGGGTTGGGGTTAGGGTTAGACCTAGGTTTAGTGTTAGGGTCAGAATAAGGGTCAGGGTTAGGGTTAGGGTTTGGGATAGAGATAGAGCTAAAATGAAGGCTAGGGTTAGGACTATTAATATGGTTAGGGTTTTGGTTAGTCTAAGGACTAGGGATAGGTCTAGGGTTACTCTGAGTTTTAGGGTTTCGCATAGGGTAAGGGATTGATTTAGATCTAAGTTTAGGGCTATAGTTAGGGTTAGAATTAGAGTTAAAACTAGGTTTATGGCTCGGTTTAGGACTAGTTTTTGTGTTAGGTTTAGGGCTAGGATTAGGGTAACAGCTAATGTAAGAACTAGGGTTACCATTAGGGTTAGTTTTAGGGTTAGGGGTAAGGGTAGGTTGAGTGGTAGGGTTAGGTTTAAGGTTAGGGTAATATTTATATCTATGGTTCTTGTTAGCATAGGAGTCAGGGTCAGGGTTAGTTTTAGGGTTAGTGTTAAGACTCAAATTAGGGCTATTGTTAATGTTAGTGTTCCTTTTGAGTTTAGGGCCGTGTTTAGATCTAGGGTGAGTGTTAGGATATGAGTCAGGGTCAGGATTAGTTTTAAGGTGAGTCTTAGGACTCGAATTAGGGCTAGGTTTAGGTCTAGGTGTAGTGTTAGTGTTTAGTTTAAGTTAAGGTTTAGGGTTAAGGCTATTATTCAGTTTTGGTTAACTGGTAGAATTAGGGTTAGGGCTAGTTTTATGATTAGCATTAGTGTTATGGCTAGTATTAGTTTTGGGATTAGGTGTAGGTTTCAGGTTAGATTTAGAGTTAGGGTTAGGGCTGGGACCAAATTTAGGGCAAGTGTTAGGGCTAGTGTTAGGTTTACAGTAGTGGATAGGGATAGAACTAGGGATAGGGATAGGGCAAGAGTTAGAGTTAGTCTTAGGGCTAGGGTTAGGATAAGATTAGAGATAGAGCTAAATTAGGGCTAGGATTAAGGCTAGGTTTAGTGTTTAGCTTAAGCCTAGGGTTAGGGTTAGGGTTAGGGTTAGGTTTAAATTTAGAGTAAAGGATGACATTATAGCTAGGTTTAGAGGTAGGGTGAAGGTTAGAATTAGGTTAGGTGTAGGGCTAGAGTTAGGGTTATGATTAAGGCTAGGTTTAGGGCTAGGATGAGGGCTAGGTGTGTTTTTAGGATTAGGGCTAGGATTATGGCTAGATCTAATTTCAGGTCCAGAATTATGGTTAAAGATAGTTTTAGGATTGGGTTTATGGCTACATCTAGGCTAAGGGTTAGGTGTTGGGTTATGGTCAAGTTTAGAGCTAGGGGTATTTTTAGGGTCAAGGTATGGTTTAGGGTTTGGGATAGGTTAAGGTTTCAAGTTTGGGCTTGAATTAGTTTTATGATTAGGGTTAGGGTAATGGTAGGGTTAGGTTTAGGATTCAGGTTAGGTTTAGGGTAATGGAACTGTTAGGATTCGGGCTAGGGTTAGGTTTATGCCAGGGTTATCATTATGGTTATGGTTATTGTTATGGTAATGGATAGAGTTAGAGATCAGTTTAAGGCTAGAGTTATGGTTACAATTAGGGATAGTGTTAGGTTTAGGTTAGGTTTAAAGCTAGGGTTAGGTCTTGGATAGGGGTAGGTTTGGGTTATGTTAGAGCTAGGCTTAGGATTACAGCTAGTGTAAGTACTAGGTTTACTATTAGGGCTAGTTTTAGGATTTTGGTGCTAGGTTTAGTGTTAGGGTTACGTTTAGGGTTAAGGTGATGTTTAGAGCTATAAGTGTTAGGGTCAGTGTCAGGTTTAGTGTTAGTTTTAGGGTTTGGCTTCCAACTCAAATTAGGGCTAGGGTTAGGTCTAGGTGTAAGGTTAGGGCTTGGTTTAGGTTAATGTTTAGGGTTAGAGCTATGGCTCGGTTTTGTTATAGGGCTAGGGCTATGGTTAGGGCTCATTTTAGAATTAGTATTGTGGTTTGGGCTAGTGTTAGTGGTAGGCTTAAGCTTCGGGTTAGGGCTAGATTTAGATTATGTCTTGCCTAAGGTTAGTGCTAGGGATAAGGTTAGGGCAAGGGTTAGTACTAGAGTTAGGGCTAGGGTTATGGTTACGGTAAGGGACAGGGTTAGAACAAGTGATAGGGCTAGTGTGAGAGTTAGAATGAATCTTAGGGCTAGGGCTAGGGTTAGGATTAGGGATAGGGCTAAGTTACGGCTAGGGTTATGTTAGGGCTAGGGTTAGGATTAGTTTTAGGATTAGGATTAGGCATCGAGTTAGGGTTAGATTTAGAGTTAGTTTTAGATCTAGGGTTAGTGCTAGAGCTAAGAATAAGGCAAAGGCTACATTAGGGTTAGGATTATAGTTAGGGTTCAGTTTAGGCTAAGAATGTGGTCATAGCAAGGTTTAGGGCAATGCAAAAGTTAGTATTAGGGTTAGAACTATGGTTAGGGTTAGGGTTATGATTAAGGCTATGTTTAGGGCTATGATGAGGACTAGGATTTGTTTTAGGGTTAGGGATAGTATTAGGGCTATGGCTAATGTCAGGTCTAGGGTTAACGTTAGGGATAGATTTAGTTTTAGGTTTACGGCTTGGTCCAGTGTAAGAGTTAGGTTTTTGGTTAGGGTCAGGTTTAGATCTACGGTTATTTTTAGAATCCGGGTGAAGTTTAGGGTTTTGGTTAAGTTAGTGTTTAGGTGCAGGGCTCAAATTAGTGTTAGATTTAGGGTTAGGGTAATGACAGTGTTAGTTTTAGGGTTTAGGTTTGGTTCAGTGTAATGTATAGGTTAGGGTTAGGCCTAGGGTTATCAGAAGGGTTAGAGTTATCATTTGGGTAATGGATAGGGTTAGCCCTAAGGTTAGGGCTAAGGTTATGTATAGAATTAAAGCTAGTATTTGGGTTAGTGTTAGGTTTAAATTTAGGATTAAAGCTAGGTTTAGGACTCAGATTAAGGCTAAGTTTTGGGTTAGTTTAGGGCTAGGGTTAGGGCTACCACTAATGTATGAAGTAGGTTTATGATTACAGCTAGTTAAAGAGTTAGAATTAGGTCTAGGTCTAGTGTTAAGGTTAGGTTTACGGTGATGATGATGTTTATAGCGAGGGTTAGTGTTAGGGTCAGAGTCAAGGTCAGGGTTATTTTTCGGGTTAGGGTTAGACTATAATTAGGGATAGAGTTAGGGCTAAATGTAGGGTTTGGATTTGGTTTAGGATATGGGTTAAGGTTAAGGCTATGACTAGGTTTTGTTTTAGGGCTAGGGGTAGGGTTAGGGCTAGTTTTAAGATTAGTCTTAGGGTTAGGGCTAGTGTAAGTGTGAGATTTAGGCTTATGTTAAGGATTAGGGATAAAAGTAGAGTTATGGTTAGATTTAGTCTTAGGGTTAGGGTTAAATTTAGAGTTAGATTTATATCTAGGTTTTGAGATAGGGCTAAGTATAGGACTAGGGTAGGGCTACGTTTAGGGCTAGGTGTATGGTGATGGTAAGGGATAGGGTTAGAACTAGGTATACGACTAGTTTGAGAGTTAGAGTTAGTCTTAGGGCTAGGGTTAGGGTTTGGGATAGGGATAAATTAGGGCTAGTATTAGGGCTAGGGTTAGTGATAGGTTTAGGCCTAGGGTTAGTGTTAGGTTTAGGGTTAGGGTTAGGTTTAGGGTAATGGATGGGAATATAGCTACTTTTAAGACTAGGGTGAGATTTAGCGTTAAGGTTAGGGCTAACATTAGGGTTAGGGTTATGATTAAGGCGAGGTTCATGGATAGGATGTGGGCTAAGTTTAGGTCTAGAGTTATAGTTATGGCTAGATTTAGGATTAGCTTTATGTCTAGGTCTAATATTAGGGTTAGGTTTAGTTATAAGGTTACCAGTAGGGCTATTGTTAGGTTTCGGTTTAGGGTTAGATTTAGATTTAGACCTAAGATTAGTGTTAGCGTCAGAATAATGGTCAGTGATAAGGTTATTGTTTGGGTTATGGTTAGATCTAGAATGAAGTCTAGGGTTAGGACTAGTTATAGACTTAGTGTTTTGGTTAGGCTAAGGATTTGTGTTAAGAATATGGTTAGCATTAGAGTGAGGGTTTGGCTTAGGGTAAGGTATAGGGTTATACCTAGGGTTAGGACCAGGGTTATGGTTAGGTTTAGGGTTAAAGCTCGTGTTAGGGCTTGGATTAGGGCGAGTTTTATATTAGGGTTAGGGCTAGTGTTTTGGTTATGGCTATTGTAAGAACTAGGATTACAATTACTGTTAGTTTTAGGATTAAGGTTTAGGGATAGGGTCATTATTAGGGTTAGGGGTAGTTTTAGGGTAATGTTAGGGTTAGAGCTAGTGTTAATATTAGGGTTAATGTTAGGATTAGGTCTAAGTTTAGGTTTTTGTTTAGGAATACGGCTAGGGTTATGTTTAGGCTATTATGTATTATTATGTATAGGCTATTTTGCATTAGCGTTAGGTTGAAGGTTAGGGTGATATTTAGAGCTAGGTTTAGTGTTTGTATATGAGTCAGGGTCATGGTTAGGTTTAGGTTTAGGGTTAGGTTTCAAATTAGAGCTAGGGTTAGGGCTGGTGTAGGGTTAGGGTTTGGTCTAAGGTAAATGTTAGTGTTAGGGGTATGGCTTGGTATTGTTTTAGGGCAAGGGCTAGGGTTAGAGCTAATTTTAGGATTAGCATTAGGGTTAGAGCTAGTTTCAGGGTTAGGGTGAGGCATTGGGTTAGGGTTAGTTTTAGAGACAGGTTTCGATCTAGAGTTAGTACTAGGGCTAAAGATAGTGTAAGGGTAATGAGTAGGGTTAGAGTTTGGGTTAGGGTTACTGTAATGCATAGGGTTAGAAGTAGGTATAACTTTTATGTGAGAATTATCATTAGTCTTAATTCTAGGGTTAGGCATAGGGTTAGGAATTGGGCTAAATTAGGGCTACGATAAGGGCTAGGATTAGTGTTAGGGTTAGGGCTAGAGTTAGCGTTATGGTTAGGGCTAGGGCTGGTTTTAGTATTAGGGTAAGGGTTAGGGATTAAGCTATGGTTAGGGCTAGGGCGAGTGTTAGATTTAGTGTTAGGTCTGGTTTAGGTTAGTGTTAGGGTTATGGTTAGGGTTAGGGATAGGTTTGGGGTTAGGACTAAGGTTTTCATTAGGGTTAGGGTTAGTTTTAGAGTAATGTATTGGATTAGATGTAAGATTAGATTTAGGGTTAAGTCTAGCTTATGGTTAAATTAAGGTTAGGGATAGGTTTAGTTTTGATTTATGGTAAGGGTTATGGTTAAGTTTATGGCAAGTGTTAGGTTTAAGGTTAGGTCGAGTTTTAGGTTTATGATTAGGGTTTGGGATAGGGTTAGGTTTAGGGCTAGGGTTATTATTAGGCTTAAGGGTAAGTTTAGGACAATGTTAGCATTAGAGCTAGTGTTAGTACTAGGGTTAAGTTTAGGATAAGGTCTAAGGTTAGGGTTAGGTTTAGGAATAGGGCTAGGGTTATGTTTAGGCTAGGGTTAGGCTTTGAGCTTGGGTTATGTGCAAGGCAAGGGTTAGGGCAAGGGCTACATTTAGCATTATGGTTATGCTTAGGGTAGGATTAGGCCTCAGATTAGGTCAAGGATTTGTGTTAGGTTTAGGCCCAGGTTTAATGCTATGTGTAATTGTAAGGTCTAGGGTTCTGATTAGAGCTAGTTTTAGGGTTAGAGTTATGGCTATGTCTAGTGTTAGGTTTAGGGCTTGGGTTAGGTTCAGGTTTAGAGCTCAGTTTAGTGTTAGTGTTAGGGTCAGTGTTCAGGTTAGAGTTATGTTTAAGGTGAAAGGCAGAATTAGTACTAGAGTTAGGTCTAGGCATAGTGTTATTGTTTGCTTTAGGTTAAGGATTATGTTAAGGCTAGGGCTCCGGGGAATTTTAGTTCTAGGTCTAGAGTTATGGCTATATTTAGGATTAGGCTTAGGTCTAGGGCTACTGTTAGGGTTAGGTTTAGGTCTAGGGCTAGTTTTAGGGTTTGGTTCACGGTTGGTGTCAGATTTAGACTGAGAGTTTGTGTTAGGGTAAGGATTTGATTTAGGGTTAGAGCTACAAAGAGGTCTAGAGTTAGGACTAGTAATAGGGTAAGGGTTTGGATTAGGCTATGGATTAGGATTAGGACTAAGGTTAGCATTATGGATAGGGTTTGGCTTAGGGTAAGTGATAGAGTTAGAGCTAGGTTTAGGGCTAGGTTTAGGGTTAGAGTTAGGGCTAGGGCTAGGTTTAGTTTTCCGTTTACTTCTAGGGTTAGGGCTCAGATTAGGGCTAGTTTTTCTGTTAGTTTTAGGGCTAGGGTTAGGGCTATGGCTAATATAAAAACTAAGGTTATGATTAGAGTTAGCATTTGTTCTAGATCTAGTGTTAGCGCTATCTTTAGGGTCAGTGTGATATTTAGAATTAAGGTTAGTGTTAGAATATAAGTGAGGTTCAGGGATAATTTTAGGACTAGGACATGAATTAGAGATAGAAGATTATGGCTAAGTTTAGAGTTAGGGTTTGGTTTAGGTTAACATTTAGTGTTAGGGCAATGGCTCGGTTTTGTTTAAGGGATAAGGCTAGGGATATGGCTAGTTTTAGGATTAGCGATAGTGTTAGGTCTAGTGGTAGGTGGAGGATTAGGCTTAGGTTTAGGGTCAAATAGAGTTACGGTTAGATCCAGGGTAGGGTCTAGGGCTAGGGTTAGGGCTAAGGTTAGGGCTTGTGTTCGTTTATTGTAATGTATAGGGTTAGAACTAGAAATAGGTCTAGGGGGAGAGTTAGAGTTAGTCTTAAGCCAAGGTTTGGGGTAGATTTAGGGTTGGGGTAAATTAGGGCTAGGATTAGTGCTAGGGTTAGTGTTAGGGTTAGGCCTATGATTAGGGCTAGAGATATGGTTAGTGTTAGGGTTAGAGTTAGTGATAGGGTTAGGGGAAAGGATGGGGTTATACCTAATTTCAGGTCTGGGGCGAGGGTTAAAATTAAAGATAGGGCTAGAGTTAGGGTTTGGGTTAGGATTAAGGCTAGCTATAGGCTAAGATGAGGACTAGTTTTTGTGTCAGGGTTAGGGCTAGGATTAGGGCTGGGGCTAATGTCAGGTCTGGGTTTATTGTTATGATTAGTTTTAGGGTTAGGTTATGGCTAAATCTAGTGTAAGGTTTAGGTTTAGATTAAGTGTCAGGTTTAAAGCTAGGTGTATTATTAGGGTCAGGGTTCGAGTAGGGTTTGGTTTAGGTTAAGATTCAGGGTTAAGGCTTGAATTAGAGTAAGGGATAGGTTTTGGGTCTGGGTTAGGGTAATTGATAGGGTTAGATTTAGGGTTCAGGTTAGGTTTAGAGTAATGAGTAGGGTTAGTATTAGCAATAGTGTTAGCATTAGCCCTACGGTTAGCATTTGGGTTAGGCTTACCATTAGGGTAATGGATAGGGTTAGAGCTAAGGTTAGGGCTAGGGTTAAGGTAAGAATTAGGACTAGGGTTAGGTTTAGGCCTAGGGTTCATGTCAGGGTTAGTTTTGGGGTAAGTGTTAGCGTTTGAGCTAGGATTAGGCTAGCTTGAGTGTTAGGGTTAGAGTGAGGGCTAATGTTAGTGTTAGGGTAATGTTTAGATTAAGGTTAGAGATTGAGTTAGAATTAGGGTTAGGGTGAGGGTTAGGGTTAGGGTTAGGTCTAGGCTTATGACTATGGTTACAATAAGGGTAGGTTTGGAGGTAGGATAAGGTCAATGTTTTGTGTGAGTTTTATGGCTATCATTAGGGCTATGGATAAATTAAGAGCTAGGGATATGGTTATGGATAGTTTTAGGGTTAGGGATATGGATAAGTCTAGTGTTCTAGTTAGGATTTAGGTTAGGATAAGATTTAGAACTAGGGATTTTTTTAGGATAACTGTCATTGTCAGGTTAGGGTTAGGTTTAAGGTGAGGGCCACATTTAGGACTAGTGTTGGGTCTAGGGATAGGGTTAGTCTTTACGTTAGCTTAACGGTTATTGTTAGGGCTACTGCTAGGTTTTTGTTTAGGGCTAAGGCTAGATTTATGACTCTATTTAGGATTAGGTTTAGTCTAGTGCTAGTGTTACTGTTAGGTTTAGGTATAGGTTTACCGGTAGGGGTAGGGGTACGGTTCGCTTTAGGGTGTCAGGTTTAGACCTAGGGTTAGTGTTAGGGTCAGAATAAGGGACATGGTTAGAGATAGGGTTAGAGCTAGAATGAGGGCTAGAGTTAGGACTAGTAATAGAGATAGTGTTTGAGGTAGGCTAAGGATTATGGTTAGGACTAGGGTAGCATTAGGTTGAGGGTTTGGCTTAGGGTAAGGGGGATAGAGTTAGAGGTAGATTTAGGGTTAGGGTTAGGGTTAAATCTAGGTTTAGGGCTCGAAATAGGGATAGGATTTGTGTTAGCATTAGGACTACAGCTAATGAAGGTACTAGGATTCCGATTAGGGCTAGTTCTAGGGTTAGCATTAGGTCAATGTTTAGAACTAGAGTTACTGTTAGGGTCCAAGTTACTTGGGTTACTTCTAGGGTTAGAGTTAGGATTCAGATTAGGACTATGTTTAGGGCTAGGTATAGGGTTAGGGTTCGGTTTAGGTTAAGGGTTAAGGTTAGGGTTATGGCTCAATTTTGTTTTAGGGCTAGGGTAGTGTTAGGTCTAGTTTTCCAATTAGCATTTGGGTTACGGCTAGTATTAGAGTGAGCTTTAGGCTAAAGGTTAGGGTTAGATCCAGTTTTAGGGCTCCGGTGAAGGTTAGGGCTAGGGTTGCGGCTAGGGATAGGGATAGATTTTGGGTTATGGTAACACATAGGTTTAGAACTAGGAATAGGGTAGGGCAAGAGTTAGAGTTACAATTAGGCTAGAGTTAGTCTTAGGGCTAGGAATAGTATTAGGTTTAGGATTAGGGCTAAATTAGTGCTAGATTAGAGCTATGGTTAGTGGTAGGTTTAGGCCTAGGTTTAGGACTAGGGTTAGGGTTAGCATTAGGTTTAGGGTAAGGTATGATGTTACAGCTACATTTTGGGCAAGGGCATGGGATAAAATTAGGGTTTATTGCTCTGGTTAATGTTAGGATTAGGATTAAGGCTAGTCTTAGGGCTAGGATTAGGTGTAGGGTTTGTGCTAGGGTTAGGGCTAGGATTAGGTGTATGGCTTATGTCAGTTCTAGGGTTATGGTTAGGGATAGTTTTAGGTTTAGGTTTATGATCTATTGTAAGTGTTACGTTGAGGGTTAGGGTCAGGTTTACAGCTAGGGGTATTATTAGGGTCAGAGTCAGGGTTAGGTTATGGGTTATATTAAGGTTTAGGGATAGGGCTAAAATTAGCATTAGGTTTAGGGTAATGGATATGATTAGGCTTCAGGTTCAGGTTAGGTTTAGTATAATGGACAGGGTTAGGTAAGGCATAGGGTAAGAGTTAGGCCTAGGAATAGAATTTGGTTAAAGATATGGTTCAGGTAATGGAAAGAATTAGAGCTACAGTTAGGACTCGGGTTTTGGTTATGTTAGGGCTATGGTTAGGGTTAGGCCTAGGCTTAGGGTTATGGTTAGCGTAATGGATAAAATTATATCTAGTTTGAGGGCTTGTGTTATGGTTAGGAATAGGGCTATGATTTGGTTTAGCTTTCGGGTTAGGACAAGGTTTAGGTTTTGGGTTAGGTTTAGGTTAAGTGTTAGGACTAGGAATAGGGTTAGGGCTATGATTAAAACTAGAGTTAGGACTCAGGTTAGGGCTAGGTTTTTGGTTAGGTTAGGGCTAGTGTAGAACTATGGCTAATGTAAGAACTTGGGTTATGATGAGAGATAGCATTAGGTCTAGTCAAGGTCTAGTGTTTAGATTAGGTTTAGGTTTAGGGAGATGATTAGAGATAGGGTTAGTGTTAGGGTCAGAGTCAGGATCAGTGTTACTGATCAGGGTTAGGGATACAACTCTAATTAGGGCTAGGATTAAGGCTAGGTGAAGGTTAGGTTTTGTGTTAGGGTTAGGGTAAGAATTAGGGATAGGGGAAATGTCAGGTCTAGTGTTACAATTAGGCTAGGGTTATGTTAAGGCTATCGCTCAGTTTTGTTTTAGGGCTAAGGCTAGTTTTAGGGCTAGTTTTAGGATTAGCAATATTGTTAGGGATAGTGGTATAATGAGTTTTAGGCTTAGATTTATTGTTATGGTTAGATCTAGGTTTAGGCTTGGGGTCTTCTTTAGGGTTAAGGTTAGGGCTGGTGTTAGAGTAACGGTTAGGGTTAGAACTAGAAATAGGACAGGGGTGCGATTAGAGTTATTCTTTGGGCTAGGGTTAGGGGTAGGTTTAGGGTTAGGGCTAAATTAGGGGTAGGATTAGTGCTAGGGTTAGTGTTAGGGTTAGGCCTAGGGTTAGGGCTAGGGTTATGGTAAGTGTTAGTGTTAGGGTTAGGGTTAGATTTAGAGCTAGGGTTCGGGTTAGAATTTGATTTATGGCTATGTTTAGGGTTCGGGTTAGGATTAAGGCTAGGTTTAGTGCCAGGATGAGGGTATGTGTTAGGGCTGGGGCTAAGATTAGGGCTAGGGCTAATGTCAGGTCTAGGTTCAAAGTAAGTGGTAACTTTATGGTTAGGTTATGGCTAGGTCTAGTGTAAGGGTTAGGCTTTGGATAAGGGTCAGGTTTAGAGCAAGGTGTTTTATTAGGGTAAGTGTCTGTGTATGGTTTGGTTTAGGTTAAGGTTTAGGGTTAAGGCTTGTGTTAGCATTAGTGTTTGGTTTAGGATTCGGGTAATGGATAGGGTTAGGTTTAAGATTCAGGTTAGGTTTAGAGTAATGGATATGGTTATTGTTAGTGATAGGGTTAGTGTAAGACCTAGGGTTAGCATTTGGTTTAGGCTTATCTTTAGGGTAATGAATAGGGTTAGAGCTAAGGTTAGGACTAGAGTTAAGGTTAAGTTTATGGCTAGGGTTAGGGTTAGGCCTAGGGTTAGTGTCAGGGTTAGATTTAGGGTAAGTATTAGGGTTTGAGCTAGGGCAAGGATTAGGGTTATTGTTATGATTAGGCAAAGAGTTTGAGCTAGGTTTAGGACTATGTCGAGGGTTAGGGTTAGGGTTAGGTCTAGGGTTACAGTTGGGGTTACAATTAGGGCTAGGTTTAGGTCTAGGATAAGTGCTAGGTTTGTGTGATGTTTATGGCTAGTGTTAGGGCTATGGGTAATGTAAGAGCTCGGGTTATGGTTATGGCTACTTTTAGGGTTAGGGTTATGGATAAGTCTATTGTTAGGGTTAGGTTTTGAGTTAGGATAAGATTTAGAGCTAGGGTATGTTAGGGTAAGCGTCAGTGTTTAGATTAGGATTAGGGCCAGAATTAGGAATAGCGTTGGGTCTGGGGATAGGGTTAGACTTTGTGTTAAGTTAAGGTTATTGTTAGGGCCAGTTCAAGGTTTTGTTTAGGGCTAGGGCTAGATTTATGACTCTATATAAGATTAGGTTTGGTCTAGTGCTAGTGTTACTGTTAGGTTAAGGTTTAGGTTTACTGGTAGGGGAAGAGTTAGGGTCCGGTTTAGGGTTAGTGTCAGGTTTAGATCTAAGGTTAGTGTTAGGGTCAGAATCAGGGTCAGTTTTGGGTTAAGGCTAAAGCGAGAATGAGGCCGAGGGTTAGAAGTAGTAAAAGAGTTAGGGTTTGGGATAGACTAAGGATTAGTGTTAAGACTAGGGTAGCATTAGGGGGATGGTTTGGCTTAGGGTAATGGATAGAAATAGAGGCAGGGTTAGGATTAGGTTAGGATTAGGGTTAGTGTTAGGTTAGGTTAGGTTAGGGTAAGTGTTAGGGTTAGTGTTACTGTTAGGATTCGGTTTAGGGTTAGGGTTAGGGTTGCAGTTTGCAGTTTGAGTTAGTGTTAAGGTTAGAGTTACGATTAGGGATAGCGTTAGTGTTTGAGTTAGGGTTATAGTTAGGTTTAGGATTAGTGTTAGTTTTAGGGTTAAATTAGATGAGTGTTAGGGTTAGCGTTAGGGTTAGATTTAGGGATAATGTTAGGGTTAGGGTTAGGTTCGTATATGTTTAGTTTTAGGGTTAGTGTAAGCTTTAGATTACTGTTAGGGTTAGTGTTAATGTTAGGGTTAGGGTTTGGGTAGGGGATAGTGCTAGGTTTAGGGTCAATTTTAGGGTTAGTGTTAGAGTTAGGGTTAGTGTTATGGTTAGTGTTACGGTTAGGTTTAGGGATAGGGATAGGATTAGTGTTAGGTTTACAGTTATGTTTAGTGTTAGCATTACGGTTAGATTTAGTGTTAGTCTTAGTGTAAGGGTTAGGGTTAGCATTAAGTTTTGGCTTAGAGTTTGGGTTAGGGTTAAGTTTAGGGATAGGTTTAGGGTGAGGGTTAGGATTATGGTTTGGGTTAGGGTTAGGTTAAGGGTTAGGGTTAGGATTAGGTTTAGGGTTTTTGTTAGGGATAGGGTAGGATTAGGGTTAGTGTTAGGGTAAGTGTTAGGGTTACAGTTAGGGTTAATGTTAGGTTTTGTGTTAGGGTTATGGATAGGTTTAATGATAGGGTTAGGGTTGGGGTTAGTGTAAGGATTAGTGTTAGTGTTACATAAAGGTTAGGGTTAGGGTTAGATTAGGTTTAGGTTTATAGTTTGGATTAGGGTTTGTGTTCAGGTTAGAAATTGGGTTAAGGATAAGGTTACGGTTAGTGTTAGGATTAGTGTTAGGATTAAAATTGGAGTTAGGGTTCGTGTCAGAATAAGGGTTAGGGTTAGGATTACTGTTTGGGTTAGGGTTAGAGTTAGGTTTAGGGTTATTGTTAGGTTTAGGGTTAGTGTTAGTGTCAGGGTTAGTGTTAGGCTTAGGTTAGGATTAGGATTCGGGTTAGGTTAAGGATAGGGTTAGTTTTAGGACTAGGGTTAGTGTTAGGGTTAGTTTTAGTGTTAGGATTTGGGTTAGGGTTAGGGTAAGGAAATGATAAGGGTTAGGGTTAGGGGCGTGTTTTGGTTAGATTTAGGGATAGTGTTAGGTTTAGGTTTAGGGTTAGGTTTAGAATTAGGGATAGCGTTATGATTAGGGTTAGGGTTTGTGATAGGTTAGGGTTAGGGTTAGGTTGCGGATTAGGGTAATGGTTAGTGTTACGGTTAGATTTAGGTTTAGGTTTAGGTTCAGGTTTAGGGTTAGTGTTAGGGTAAGAGTTAGTGTTAGGGTTAGGGTGAGAGTTTCTGTTAGGGTTAGGTTAGGGTTAGTGTTAGGGTTCGGGTTAAAATTATGGTTAGTGTTAGGGTTAGTCTTAGTGTTTTGGTTAGTTTTAGTGTTAGAGTTAGTGTTAGGGTTAGAGTTAGAGTTAGTGTTAGGTTATGGTAAAGGTTGGTTTAGTGTTAGGGTTAGGGTTAGGGTTAGTGTTAGGATTAGAGTTTACGTTAGGGTTAGTGTTATTGTTAGTATTAGCATTTTGGTTAAATTTAGGTTTAGGGTTAGTGTTAGGGTTAGGGTTAGTGTTAGGGTTACTGTTGTGGTTAAGGTTAGTGTTAGGTTTAGGGTGAGAAGTGCTGTTAGGGTTAGAGTTAGGGTTAGGGTTAGAGTTAGGGTTAGGGTTAGTGTTAGGGTTAGTGTTAGAGTTAGTATTAGTGTTATGGTTAGGTTTAGGGTTAGGGTGAGTATTAATTTTAGGGTTATAATTAGTGTTAGGTTAGGGTAAGGGTTAAGGTGAGGGTTAGTGTTAGTGTTAGGGTTAGAGTTAGTTTTAGGGTTAGGGCAAAGTTTAGGGTTAGGGTTAGGGTTATGAAAAGAGTGTTAGTGTTAGGGTTAGGGTTAGGGTGAGGGTGAGGTTTAGGGTTAGGGTAAGTGTTAGAGTTAGAGTTTTGTTAGGGTTTGTGTTAGGGTTACGGTTAGGGTAAAATTTAGTGTTATGGTTACAGTTAGGATTTGGGTTAAGGTTAAAATTAGGGTTAGAATTTGGTTAGGTTTATGGTTAGTGTTCAGGTTAGGGTTAGGTTTAGGGTTAGAGTTAGAATTAGTGTTAGGATTAGTGTTAGGATTTATGTTAGGGTTAGGGTAAGCTTAGGGTTAGTGCTACAGTTAAGATAAGGGTTACTGTTAGAATTGGGTTAGTATTAGGGTTAGGGTTAGGGTTACGGTTAAGGTTAGTGTTTGTGATAGGGTTAGGTTTAGGCTTATGGTTCATGTTAGGGTTAGTGTTAGTTTTAGAATTAGGGTTAGGGTTGGCTTAGGGGTAGTGTTAGGGATTGTGTTAGGGTTAGGGTTAAGGTTATCATTAGGCTTAAGGTTAAGTTTAGATTTAGAATAAGGGTTAGGGTTATGGTTACAATTCATGTTAGGGTTAGTTTTAGGTTTAGGTTATTGTTAGGGTTAGTTATAGAGTTAGGGTTAGATTTAGGGTTAGTGTTAGGGTTAGTATTAGTGTTTTGGTTAGGTTTAGTGTTAGGGTTAGTGTAGGGTTAGGGTTAGGGTTAGTGTTAGGTTAGGGTAAGTGTTAGGTTTAGTGTTAGTGTTAGGGTTAGGTTTAGAGTTACGGTTAGGCTTTGGGTTAAGATTAGTGTTAGGGTTAGTATTAGCATTTTTGTTAGTTTTAGGGTTAGGGTTACTTTTAGTGTTAGGGTTTGTTTTAGTGTTACGTTAGGGTTACTGCTGCGATTAGGGTTAGTGTTAGGGTTAGGCTGAGAGGTCCTATTAGGGTTAGGGTTACTGTTAGGGTTTTTGTTAGTGTTGGGGTTAGTTTTAGAGTTAGTATTAGTGTTTTGATTAGATTTAGGGTTAGGGTTAGTATTAGTTTAAGGGTTAGGGTTAGTGGTAGGTTAGGGTAAGGGTTACAGTTAGGGTTAGTGTGAGGGTTAGGGTTAGATTTGGTGTTATGGTAAGGTTTAGCGCTAGGGTTATAGTTATGAAAAGAGTTAGTGTTAGTGTTAGGGTTAGGGTGAGGTGTAGGGTTAGTGTTGTGTTAGGGTTTGTGTTAGGGTTACAATTAGGATAATGTTTAGGGTTAGAGTTACAGTTATGATTCGGGTTAAAGTTACAGTTTGAGTTAAAACTATGTTAGGGTTAGGGTAAGGGTTAGGGTTAGGGTTAGGGTAAGGGTTAGGGTTAGGGTTAGGGTTAGGAGGAGTGTTAGTGTTAGAGTTAGTGTTAGGGTTTTGATTAGGTTTAGGATTAGAGTCAGTGTTAGTTTTGGGTTTAGGGTAGGTGTTAGTTTAGGGTATAGGTTAGGGTCAGGGTTAGGGTTAGTGTTAGGCTTAGGGTTATTGTAAGTGTTTGCATTAGGTTAGAGTAAAGTTTAGGGTTAGGGTTAAAGTTAGTGTTAGGGTTTGGGTTAGGGTTAGGTTTCCAGTATGGTTGGGGTTATTGTAAATTTAGGGTTAGGATTAGGGTTAGGTTAGGTTAGGTTAGGGTTAGGGTTATGGTTAATTTTTTGGTTTATTTTACGGTTAGTGTTAGGGTTAGCATTAGGGTTAGGATTTTGGTTAGAATTAGGGTTAGTGTTAGGTTTAGGGACAGTGTTAGTGTTACGGTTAGGGTTAGTGTTAGGGTTTGGGTCAGCATTAAGGTTAGGTTTAGTTTTAGGTTTAGGGTTATAATTAGAGTTAGTGTTAGGGTTAGGGTTAGGGTGAATGTTTGGGTTAGGGTTAATGTTAGTGTTAGGCTTCGGGTTAGTGTTAGGGTTGGGTTTATGTTTGGGTTTAAGGTTCGTGTTAAGGATAGGGTTAGGGTTAGATTTTGGTTATGTAATGGTTAGGGTTAGGGTTTGTATTAGTGTTATTGTTAGGGTTAATGTTATGATTATGATTAGGGTTAGGGTTAGGTTAGGGTTAGGGATATGGTGACGGTTAGCATTAGTGTTAGGGTTAGGTTTAGGTTTGGGGTTAGGGTTCATGTTAGGGATAAGGTTAGGGTTAGGTTTACTTAGGGCTAGGATTAGTTTTATGGTTTGTATTAAGGTTAGGGTTAGGGTTAGTGTTAGGTTTAAGTTTACGTTTAGGGTTAGGCTTAGTGTTAGTTTTAGGGTTAGGGTTAGGGTTAGCGTTAGGGTTAAAGTTAGTGTTAGGTTTAGGTTTAGGGTTAGTGTTCATATTTGATTAGGGTTAAGGTAAGGTTTACAGTTAGGTTTAGGGTTATGATTACAGTTAGTATTACTATTAGAGTTAGGGTTAATTTGAGTGTCAGGTTTAGAGTAAGGATTAGGGTTAAGTTAAGTGTTAGTTTTAGGGTTAGTGTTATGGTTAGGTTTACAGTTATGATTAGGATTAGGGTAAGGTTTAGGTTTAGGGTTAGGGCTAGGTTAAGATTAGAGTTAGGTTTTGGGGTAGTGTTAAGGTTAGGTTTAGAGTTGGGGTTATGGTTCAAATTCGGATTAGTGTTAGGGTTCATGGTAGGGTAGGGTTAGGATTAGTATTAGGTTTAGGTTTAATTTTAGAGTTAGGGTTAGTGTTAGCATTAGGGTTAGGTTTAGCGTTAGTTTAAAATTAGGGTTAAAGTTAGTGTTAGGGTTAGGATTAGGGTTAGTGTTCATATTTGATTGGGGTTAAGGTAAGGTTTAGAGTTAGGTTTAGGGCTATGATTACAGTTAGTATTACTATTAGAGTTAGGGTTAATTTGAGTGTCTGGTTTAGAGTAACAATTAGGGTTAAGTTTAGTGTTAGGTTTAGGGTTAGTGTTATGGTTAGGGTTAAGGTTATGATTAGGATTACAGTTAGGTTTAGGTTTAGGGTTAGGGTTAGTTTAAGATTAAAGTTAGGTTTTGGGTTAGTGTTAAGGTTAGGTTTAGAGTTGGGGTTATGGTTCGAATTCGGGTTGGTGTTAGGGTTCATGGTAGGGTAGGGTTAGGATTAGTATTAGGTTTAGGTTTAATTTTAGAGTTAGAGAGAGTGTCAGCATTAGGGTTAAGGTTAGTGCTAGTGTTAGGGTTATGGTGAGGTTTAGGGTTAGTGTTAGCGTTAGGGTTAGGTTTAGCGTTAGTTTAAAATTAGGGTGAGAATCAGGGTTAGGGATCAGGGCAGGGTTAGAGTTAGTTTAAGAGTTAGGATTAGGGTTTGGGTTTGGGTTAGGGTTCGTGTTAGGTTTAGGGCTATGGTTTGTGTTATGTGGAGGGGTAGGGTTAGGTTTTGGGTTAGGTTTAGGGTTACGGTTATGTTTGGATTAGGGTTAGAGTTAGGATTATTGTTAGGTTTAAGGGTAGGGTTAGGGTTAGTGTTAATGATAGGGTTAGGGTTAGGTCTAGGGTTAGTATTAGGTAAGGGTTAGGGTTAGTGTTAGGGTACAGTTTAGGGTTAGTTTCAGGAAGAGTTTTAGAATTAGGGTGAGGTTCAGGGATAGGGATGGGGTTAGGGTTAGTTTAAGAGTTAGGATTAGGTTTAGTGTTAGGGTTAGGGTTAGGGTTAGGGTTATGGTTGGCGTTAGGTTGAGGGTTAGGGTTAGGGTTTGTGTTAATGTTAGAGTTAGTGTTACGTTTGGATTAATTTTAGAGTTAGGGTTAAGGTTAGAGTTAGGGTTAGTGATAAGGTTAAGAATAGGGTTAGGCTAAGGGTTACGGTTAGGGTTAGGTTTAGGATTAGGATTAGTGTTTGGGTTGGGGTTCGTGTTATGGTTAGGGTTAGGGTTAGTGTTAGTGTTAGGGCTAGGGTTAGTGTTAGTGTTATGTTTAGGGTTAGGGATAGGTTTAGGATTAGTGTTAGGGTTAAAATTAGGGTTAATATTATGGTTATGGTTAGGGTTCGGGTTGGGGTAGTGTTAGGGTGAGAATTAGGGTTGGGGCTGGGGTTAGTGTTAGTGTTACGTTTAGGGTTAGGGATAGGTTTAGGATTAGTGTTAGGGTTAAAATTAGGGTTAATATTATGGTTATGGTTAGGGTTCGGGTTGGGGTAGTGTTAGGGTGAGAATTAGGGTTAAGTTTAGGGTTAGGGTTAGTATTTGGGTTATGATTCGTGTTAGGGTTAGGGTTAAGGTGAGTGTTAGTGTTAGGGTTAGGGATAGATTTAGAGTCAGGCTTACTCTTATTGTTAGAGTTAGGATTACGTTTAGGGTTAGGAATAGTGTTAGGGTTAGGGATAGGTTTATTGTTAGGGTTAGTGTTCGGTTAGGGTTATGATTAATGTTAGGGTAAGGGTTATGGTTTGTGGTAGGGTTAGGGTTAGGTTTATGTTTTGTGTTAGGGTTAGGTTTAGGGTTAGCAATACTGTTAGTATTAGGGTTAGAGTTAGTGTTAGTTTTAGGGTTATTGTTAGGGTTAAGGTTAGGGTTGAGGTTAGAGTTAGGGTTAGGGTTAGGTTTCAGGATAGTGTTAGTGTTAGTTTTAGTGTTAGTGTTAGTGTTAGGTATAGGGTTAGGTTTAAGCTTAGGTTTAGAAATAGAGTTAGGGTTAGTGTTAGGGTTAAAATTAGTGTTAGAGTTAGGGTTAGGTTTATGTCAGGGTTAGGGTTACAGTTAGGTTATGGTTTGAGATAGTGTTTGGATTACAGTTAGGTTTAATTTTATATTTATGGTTAGTGTTAGTGTTAGGGTTAGGGATAGAGTTAGGGTTAGTGTTAGGGTTAGTGTTTGATTTAGGTTTAGGGTTAGGTTTAGTGTTAGAGTTAGAATTAGGGTTAGTGTCAGGGTTAAAGTTAGGTTTTGACTTAATGTTATGGTTAGGGTTAGTGTCAGGTTTATGGTAAGGGTTGGTGTTAGGTTTAGGGTTACGGTTTTTTTTAGGGTATATTGAGGGTTATGGTGAGGGTTAAGGTTGGAATTATGGTTAGAGGTAGTGTTAAATATAGTGTTTGAATAAGGGTTAGTGTTGAGTTTAGGCTTACTGTTAGGTTAGAGTTAGTGTAGGGGAAGGGTGAGTTTTAAGGTTATGTTAGGGTTAGATTTATGATTAGGATTATGGTTAAGGTAAAGATTAGGTTTAAGGTTAGGGTTAGGGTTAGTGTTAGGGTAATGTTAGGGTTACGGTTAGGGTTACTGTTAGGGATAGGATTAGGTTTAGGTTTAGGTTGTGTTAAGGTTAGGGTTACGGTTAAGGTTAGGGTTAGTGTTAGGGTCAGATTTATGGTTCATGTAAAGGTTAGGGTTAGTTAGAGTTAGGGTTAGGGTTAGGGTTATGGTTATGGTTATTGTTAGGTTAGTGTTAGGTTTAGGGTTAGTTTAAGAGTTAGGGTAGTGTTATGGTTAGGATTCGTGTTAGCGTTAGGGTTAGGGTTAGTGTTAGGTTTAGATTTAGGTTTAAGGTTACATTTCTTGTTAGTGTTTGGGTTAGGGTAGGAATATTGTTAGGGTTAGGTATAGGTTTAGGGTTAGTTTTAGGGTTGGGGCTAGGGTTAGGGGTAGGGTTAGTGTTACAGATAGGGTTAATGTTATTGTTAGGGTTTGTGTTAGGTTTAGGGTTAGGGTTATGGTTAGAGCCATTTTTAGGGATAGTGTTAGGGTTACTGTTCAGGTTAGGGTTAGGGTCAGTTTTAGAGTTAGGGTTAGGGTTAGGGTTAGTGTTAGGATTAGTGTTATGGTGAAGGATATGATTTGTGTTAGGGTAAGGGATAGGGTTAGGGTTTGTGTTAAGTTTAGTGATAGGGTAAGGTTTATGGTTATGGTTAGTATTAGGGTTAGAGTTAGGCTTAGGGTTAGGATTAGGCTTAAGTTTAGGGTTACGCATAGGTTGGGGTTAGTGTTAGGGTTAGGGTTAGGGTTAAGTTTAGAGTTAGTGTTAGGTTTCGGGTTAGAGTTTGGGTATGACTAGTCATAGGTTTGGGGTTGGGTTCTGATGCTAACACTAATCTTAGGTCTGAATCTAAACCTAACCCTAAACCGAAACCTAACACTAGCCCTACTGGTAACCTTATAACTAAACCTAACCCTAATAATAGACCTAGACCTAAACCCAATCCTAAATCTAGCCATAACTATAGCTCTAGACCTAAAGACAAACTAGACATAGCCTTAACAATAACTCTTAACCAACCCAAACCCTTACCCTACCTCTAGACCTAATCCTAGTCCTAATTCTGGCTTTAACCCTAACCATTACCCTACCCGAAAATTGTCCCTGACACTAACACTAACCCTAGCTCTAAACTTCACCCTAACCCTAACACTAACCCTAAAACTACACCTAGCCATAGCATTAACCATTAAACTAGTCCTAATCATTACACTATTTCGTACATTAGCCATAGCCTTAACCTATCACAAAAGCGAGCCCTAATCCAAGCACTACCTTAGCTTTAACACTAAACATAATCCTGACAGTAACCCTAACCCTAACCCTAACACCAACTAACCCTAAACCTAACCCTATCACTAACTCTAACCCTAAACCTAATCCTAAACCTAACACTAACCTTAACACTATCCTTAACACTAACATTAACCCTAAACCTAACACTAACCCTAAAACTCACCCTAACCCTAAAATTAACCCTAACTCTAACCATAACCTTAATACTAATTCTAACCCTAATACTAACCATAATGCTAACCCTAACCCTCACCTAATCTTAACACTAAGCCTACCTTTAACCACAATCAAAACACTAAACCTAAACCTATTCCTAATGCTAACAGTATTCTTTAATCTAATCCTAAATATAAACCCAACACTAACACTAAGCCTAACATTAAATTTAAAGTTAACCCTCACACTAAGCTTAACCCTAACCCTAACACAAGCCCAAATCTTAACTCCAAAACTAATCCTAACACTAACCCTAAAATTAACCCTAAAAATAAAACCAGACCTAACACTAAGCCTAACCATAACCCTACCACGAACCTTAACCCTAACCCTAACTCTAACACAAACCCTAACCCTAAACCTAACTATAACCTTAACAATAAACCTAAACCTAACCCTAACCCTAAGCCTAACGTAAACCTAATCCTAACCAAAAGCATACCCCTAACACAAACCTTAACCAAACCCTAAACCTAACCCTAAAACTAACCTTAATGCTAAACCTAACCTCAATCCTAACACTAATCCTAAACCCAACCCCAAACCTATGACTAGTCATACCCAAACTCTAACCCGAAACCTAACACTAACTCTAAACTTAACCCTAACCCTAACCCTAACACTAACCCCAACCTATGCGTAACCCTAAACTTAAGCCTAATCCTAACCCTAAGCCTAACTCTAACCCTAATACTAACCATAACCATAAACCTTACCCTATCACTAAACTTAACACAAACCCTAACCCTATCCCTTACCCTAACACAAATCATATCCTTCACCATAACACTAATCCTAACACTAACCCTAACCCTAACCCTAACTCTAAAACTGACCCTAACCCTAACCTGAACAGTAACCCTAACACTATCCCTAAAAATGGCTCTAACCATAACCCTAACCCTAAACCTAACACAAACCCTAACAATAACATTAACCCTATCTGTAACACTAACCCTACCCCTAACCCTAGCCCCAACCCTAAAACTAACCCTAAACCTATACCTAACCCTAACAATATTCCTACCCTAACCCAAACACTAACAAGAAATGTAACCTTAAACCTAAATCTAAACCTAACACTAACCCTAACCCTAACGCTAACACGAATCCTAACCATAACACTACCCTAACTCTTAAACTAACCCTAAACCTAACACTAACCTAACAATAACCATAACCATAACCCTAACCCTAACCCTAACTCTAACTAACCCTAACCTTTACATGAACCATAAATCTGACCCTAACACTAACCCTAACCTTAACCGTAACCCTAACCTTAACACAACCTAAACCTAAACCTAATCCTATCCCTAACAGTAACCCTAACCGTAACCCTAACATTACCCTAACACTAACCCTAACCCTAACCTTAAACCTAATCTTTACCTTAACCATAATCCTAATCATAAATCTAACCCTAACATAACCTTAAAACTCACCCTTCCCCTACACTAACTCTAACCTAACAGTAAGCCTAAACTCAACACTAACCCTTATTCAAACACTATATTTAACACTACCTCTAACCATAATTCCAACCTTAACCCTCACCATAACCCTCAATATACCCTAAAAAAAACCGTAACCCTAAACCTAACACCAACCCTTACCATAAACCTGACACTAACCCTAACCATAACATTAAGTCAAAACCTAACTTTAACCCTGACACTAACCCTAATTCTAACTCTAACACTAAACCTAACCCTAAACCTAAATCAAACACTAACCCTAACACTAACCCTAACTCTATCCCTAACCCTAACACTAACACTAACCATAAATATAAAATTAAACCTAACTGTAATCCAAACACTATCTCAAACCATAACCTAACTGTAACCCTAACCCTGACATAAACCTAACCCTAACTCTAACACTAATTTTAACCCTAACACTAACCCTAACTCTATTTCTAAACCTAAGCTTAAACCTAACCCTATACCTAACACTAACACTAACACTAAAACTAACACTAACACTATCCTGAAACCTAACCCTAACCCTAACTCTAACCTCAACCCTAACCTTAACCCTAACAATAACCCTAAAACTAACACTAACTCTAACCCTAATACTAACAGTATTGCTAACCCTAAACCTAACCCTAACACAAAACATAAACCTAACCCTAACCCTACCACAAACCATAACCCTTACCCTAACATTAATCATAACCCTAACCGAACACTAACCCTAACAATAAACCTATCCCTAACCCTAACACTATTCCTAACCCTAAACGTAATCCTAACTCTAACAATAAGAGTAAGCCTGACTCTAAATCTATCCCTAACCCTAACACTAACACTCACCTTAACCCTAACCCTAACACGAATCCTAACCCAAATACTAACCCTAACCCTAAACTTAACCCTAATTCTCACCCTAACACTACCCCAACCCGAACCCTAACCATAACCATAATATTAACCCTAATTTTAACCCTAACACTAATCCTAAACCTATCCCTAACCCTAAACGTAACACTAACACTAACCCCAGCCCCAACCCTAATTCTCACCCTAACACTACCCCAACCCGAACCCTAACCATAACCATAATATTAACCCTAATTTTAACCCTAACACTAATCCTAAACCTATCCCTAACCCTAAACATAACACTAACACTAACCCTAGCCCTAACACTAACACTAACCCTAACCCTAACCATAACACGAACCCCAACCCAAACACTAATCCTAATCCTAAACCTAACCCTAACCGTAACCCTTAGCCTAACCCTATTCTTAACCTTATCACTAACCCTAACTCTAACCTTAACCCTAACTCTAAAATTAATCCAAACGTAACACTAACTCTAACATTAACACAAACCCTAACCCTAACCCTCAACCTAACGCCAACCATAACCCTAACCCTAACCCTAACCCTAACACTAAACCTAATCCTAACTCTTAAACTAACCCTAACCCCATCCCTATCCCTGAACCTCACCCTAATTCTAAAACTCTTCCTGAAACTAACCCTAAACTGTACCCTAACACTAACCCTAACCCTTACCTAATACTAACCCTAGACCTAACCCTAACCCTATCATTAACACTAACCCTAACCCTAC
Source organism: Marmota monax (assembly GCF_021218885.2). Taxonomy (NCBI): domain Eukaryota; kingdom Metazoa; phylum Chordata; class Mammalia; order Rodentia; family Sciuridae; genus Marmota; species Marmota monax. Next base: position 187,315 of record NW_026691959.1, read on the forward strand.
CCTTAAACCTAACAATAATCCTAACTCTAACCCTAATCCAAACATAACCGTAACCCTAAACCTAACCCAAAACCTAACCCTACCCCTCCACATAACACAAACCATAGCCCTAAACCTAACACGAACCCTAACCCAAACCCAAACCCTAATCCTAACTCTTAAACTAACTCTAACCCTGCCCTGATCCCTAACCCTGATTCTCACCCTAATTTTAAACTAACGCTAAACCTAACCCTAACGCTAACACTAACCCTAAACCTCACCATAACCCTAACACTAGCACTAACCTTAACCCTAATGCTGACACTCTCTCTAACTCTAAAATTAAACCTAAACCTAATACTAATCCTAACCCTACCCTACCATGAACCCTAACACCAACCCGAATTCGAACCATAACCCCAACTCTAAACCTAACCTTAACACTAACCCAAAACCTAACTTTAATCTTAAACTAACCCTAACCCTAAACCTAAACCTAACTGTAATCCTAATCATAACCTTAACCCTAACCATAACACTAACCCTAAACCTAACACTAAACTTAACCCTAATTGTTACTCTAAACCAGACACTCAAATTAACCCTAACTCTAATAGTAATACTAACTGTAATCATAGCCCTAAACCTAACTCTAAACCTTACCTTAACCCCAATCAAATATGAACACTAACCCTAATCCTAACCCTAACACTAACTTTAACCCTAATTTTAAACTAACGCTAAACCTAACCCTAATGCTAACACTAACCCTAACTCTAAAATTAAACCTAAACCTAATACTAATCCTAACCCTACCCTACCATGAACCCTAACACTAATCCGAATTTGAACCATAACCCCAACTCTAAACCTAACCTTAACACTACCCCAAAACCTAACTCTAATCTTAACCTAGCCCTAACCCTAAACCTAAACCTTACCCTAATCCTAATCATAACTGTAAACCTAACCATAACACTAACCCTAAAACTAACACTTAACTTAACCCTAATCCTTACTCTAAACCTGACACTCAAATTAACCCTAACTCTAATAGTAATACTAACTGTAATCATAACCCTAAACCTAACTATAAACCTTACCTTAACCCTAATCAAATATGAACACTAACCCTAAACCTAACCCTAACACTAACTTTAACCCTAACGCTAACCCTAACCCTAACCCTAAAACTAACACTAAGCCTAACCCTAAACGTAAACTTAAACCTAACACTAACCCTAACCCTAACCTTAATACAAACCATAAAACTAATCCTAGCCCTAAGTAAACCTAACCCTAACCTTATCCCTAACATGAACCCTAACCCCAAACCTAAACCTAACCCTAACACTAATGCTAACCGTCACCATATCCCTAACCCTAACCTAACCCTAACCCTAATCATAATCATAACATTAACCCTAACAATAACACTAATACAAACCCTAACCCTAACCATTACATAACCAAAATCTAACCCTAACCCTATCCTTAACACGAACCTTAAACCCAAACATAAACCCAACCCTAACACTAACCCTAACCCTAACTTAACCCGAAGCCTAACCCTAACATTAACCCTAACCCAAACATTCACCCTAACCCTAACCCTAACACTAACTCTAATTATAACCCTAAACCTAAAACTAAACCTAACCTTAATGCTGACCCATACCCTAACACTAACCCTAACCGTAACACTAACACTGTCCCTAAACCTAACACTAACCCTAATTCTAACCAAAATCCTAACCCTAATGCTAACCCTAACACTAACCGTAAAATAAACCAAAAAATTAACCATAACCCTAACCCTAACCTAACCTAACCTAACCCTAATCCTAACCCTAAATTTACAATAACCCCAACCATACTGGAAACCTAACCCTAACCCAAACCCTAACACTAACTTTAACCCTAACCCTAAACTTTACTCTAACCTAATGCAAACACTTACAATAACCCTAAGCCTAACACTAACCCTAACCCTGACCCTAACCTATACCCTAAACTAACACCTACCCTAAACCCAAAACTAACACTGACTCTAATCCTAAACCTAATCAAAACCCTAACACTAACTCTAACACTAACCCTAACCCTAACACTCCTCCTAACCCTAACCCTAACCCTAACCCTTACCCTAACCCTAACCCTAACCCTTACCCTAACCCTAACATAGTTTTAACTCAAACTGTAACTTTAACCCGAATCATAACTGTAACTCTAACCCTAAACATTATCCTAATTGTAACCCTAACACAAACCCTAACACAACACTAACCCTACACCTCACCCTAACCCTAACACTAACACTAACTCTTTTCATAACTATAACCCTAGCGCTAAACCTTACCATAACACCAAATCTAACCCTAACCCTCACACTAACCCTAACTGTAACCCTTACCCTAACCTACCACTAACCCTAACCCTTAAACTAATACTAACCCTAACCCTAAATCTAATCAAAACACTAATACTAACTCTAAAACTAACCCCAACACTAACAAAAACCCTAACAGTAACCCTAACCCTAATAGGACCTCTCAGCCTAACCCTAACACTAACCCTAATCGCAGCAGTAACCCTAACGTAACACTAAAACAAACCCTAACACTAAAAGTAACCCTAACCCTAAAACTAACAAAAATGCTAATACTAACCCTAACACTAATCTTAACCCAAACCCTAACCGTAACTCTAAACCTAACCGTAACACTAACACTAAACCTAACACTTACCCTAACCTAACACTAACCCTAACCCTAACCCTACACTAACCCTAACACTAAACCTAACCAAAACACTAATACTAACCCTAACACTAACCCTAAATCTAACCCTAACTCTATAACTAACCCTAACAATAACCTAAACCTAAAACTAACCCTAACATGAATTGTAACCATAACCCTAACCCTTATTCTAAATCTAAACTTAACCTTAAGCCTAATGATAACCTTAACCCTAACCCTAACACAATCCCTAACACTACCCCTAAGCCAACCCTAACCCTAATTCTAAAACTAACACTAACCCTAACATGAACCATAAGCCTAAACCTAACCCTATCACAAACACTAACCTTAACCGTAACCCTAACCCTAACCCTAATACTAACCCAATTCTAACAGTAACCCTTATCTTAACTGTAGCACTAACCCTAAGCTTACCCTAACCCTAACATAAATCCTAACACTAATCCTAACACTAATTCTAACTCTAACCCTAAACCTAACCCTAACCTGAACACTAACCATAAACCTAACCAAATTCTAACCCTAATTTTAACCTTAACCCAAATCCTAACTGTAACCATAACACTAAATTTTACCCTAACCGTAACCCTAACACAAACCCTAACAAAACTCTAACTCTAACACTTACCCTAACCCTAAACCTCACCCTCACCCTAACCCTAACCCTAACACTAACACTCTTTTCATAACCCTAACCCTAACCCTAAACTTTGCCCTAACCCTAAAACTAACTCTAACCCTAACACTAACACTAACCCTCACCTTAACCCTTACCCTAACCTAACACTAATTATAACCCTAAAATTAATACTCACCCTAACCCTAAACCTAACCAAAACACTAATAGTAACTCTAACACTAACCCTAACACTAACCCTAACCCTAACTCTAACCCTAACCCTAACTCTAACCCTAACAGCACTTCTCACCCTAAACCTAACACTAACCTTAACCACAACAGTAACCCTAACACTAACCCTAACCCTAACACTAACCCTAAACCTAAATTTAACCAAAATGCTAATACTAACAATAACACTAACCCTAACGTAAACTCTAATCCTAACACTAACCCTAACCCTAACCCTAACACTAAACCAACCTTTACCATAACCTAACACTAACTCTAACTCTAACCCTAACACTAACTCTAACACTAAAACTAACCAAAACACTAAGACTAACCCTAACACTAACCATAATTTTAACCCGAACCCTAACACTAACCCTAACCTAACCCTAACAGAAACTCTCACCCTAACCCTAACACTAACTCTTACCCTAACACTAACCCTAAACCTGAACCTAAACCTAAACCTAAATCTAACCGTAACACTAACCATTACCCTAATCCGCAACCTAACCCTAACCCTAACCTATCACAAACCCTAACCCTAATCATAACGCTATCCCTAATTCTAAACCTAACCCTAAACCTAAACCTAACACTATCCCTAAATCTAACCAAAACACGCCCCTAACCCTAACCCTTATCATTTCCTTACCCTAACCCTAACCCAAATCCTAACACTAAAACTAACCCTAACACTAACCCTAGTCCTAAAACTAACCCTATCCTTAACCTAACCCGAATCCTAATCCTAACCTAAGCCTAACACTAACCCTGACACTAACACTAACCCTAAACCTAACAATAACCCTAAACCTAACTCTAACCCTAACCCAAACAGTAATCCTAACCCTAACCCTTATTCTGACACGAACCCTAACTCCAATTTTAATCCTAACACTAATCCTAACACTAACCGTAACCTTATCCTTAACCCAATTTCTAACCTGAACACAAACCCTAATCCAAACTATAAACCTAAACCTAATCTAACCCTAACCCTAACCTTTATGTAACACTAACACTAATCCTTACACTAACCCCAACCCTAACCCTATCATTAAACCTATCCATAACCCTAACACAAAACCTAACATTAACCCTAACTGTAACCCTAACACTTACCCTAACACTAACCCTAATCCTACCCTATCCCTAACAAAAACCCTAAACCTAATCCTAACCCTAACCCTTAACCTAACCCTAACCCAAACCATAATCCTAACCCTCACCCTAAACCTATCCCTAAACTTAACCCTAACCCAAACTCTAAGCCAAAACTTAATGCTAACCCTAACCCTTACACTAAGACTAACACTAAATCTAACCGTAATGCTAACACTAAACATAACTGTAAACCTAACACTAATCCTATCCCTATCCCTAAACCTAACCGTAACACTAACCATAACACTAACCCTAACTCTAACACTAACCCTAAAATTGACCCTAAACCTAGCACTATCCCCTACCCAAACCCTAACCCTAACATTAACACTAACCCTAACAGTAATCTAAAGCTTACACTAACCCTAAAACTAAACATATACGAACCTAACCCTAACCCTAACATTATCCCTAAATCTAACCCTAACGCTAACCCTAACACTCATCTAATTTAACCCTAAAACTAACACTAATCCTAAACCTAACTATAACCCTAACTCAAACACTAACGCTATCCCTAATCGTAACTCTAACCTTAACACTAACTCAAACTGCAAACTGCAACCCTAACCCTAACCCTAAACCGAATCCTAACAGTAACACTAACCCTAACACTTACCCTAACCTAACCTAACCTAACACTAACCCTAATCCTAACCTAATCCTAACCCTGCCTCTATTTCTATCCATTACCCTAAGCCAAACCATCCCCCTAATGCTACCCTAGTCTTAACACTAATCCTTAGTCTATCCCAAACCCTAACTCTTTTACTACTTCTAACCCTCGGCCTCATTCTCGCTTTAGCCTTAACCCAAAACTGACCCTGATTCTGACCCTAACACTAACCTTAGATCTAAACCTGACACTAACCCTAAACCGGACCCTAACTCTTCCCCTACCAGTAAACCTAAACCTTAACCTAACAGTAACACTAGCACTAGACCAAACCTAATCTTATATAGAGTCATAAATCTAGCCCTAGCCCTAAACAAAACCTTGAACTGGCCCTAACAATAACCTTAACTTAACACAAAGTCTAACCCTATCCCCAGACCCAACGCTATTCCTAATTCTGGCCCTAATCCTAATCTAAACACTGACGCTTACCCTAACATACCCTAGCTCTAAATCTTATCCTAACTCAAAACCTAACCCTAACAATAGACTTATCCATAACCCTAACCCTAAAAGTAGCCATAACCATAACCCGAGCTCTTACATTACCCATAGCCCTAACACTAGCCATAAACATCACACAAACCTAGCACTTATCCTAGACCTAAACCTAGCCCTAATTGTAACCCCAACTGTAACCCTAGACCTAACCCTAACCCTAACCCTCGACATAGTCCTAAACCTAGCTCAAACTCTTTGCCTAATCATAACAATAACCCTAATCCTTGCCCTAGCTCAAACCCTAATACTTACCCTAAATCTAACCCTGACACTAACCCTAGGCCTAACCCTAACCCTAGCCATAAACTTAACCTTAACTCTAGTCCTAACCTTAGCTCTAACCCTATTCATTACCCTAAAGATAAGCCTAAACCAAATGCTAACCCTAGGTCTTACACTAACCCTATCACTAACAATAACCATATCCATTACTCTAAACCTAACCTGAATCTTAAACCTAACCCTATCCATTACCCGAATCCTAAACCAAACACTAATGCTAACACAAGCCTTAACCCTAAACCTTAACCTAAACCAAACCATACACAGACACTTACCCTAATAAAACACCTTGCTCTAAACCTGACCCTTATCCAAAGCCTAACCCTTACACTAGACCTAGCCATAACCTAACCATAAAGTTACCACTTACTTTGAACCTAGACCTGACATTAGCCCTAGCCCTAATCTTAGCCCCAGCCCTAACACATACCCTCATCCTGGCACTAAACCTAGCCTTAATCCTAACCCGAACCCTAAACATAGCCATAAATCAAATTCTAACCCGAACCCTAGCTCTAAATCTAACCCTAACCCTAACACTAACACTTACCATAACCCTAGCCCTAACCCTAGGCCTAACCCTAACACTAACCCTAGCACTAATCCTACCCCTAATTTAGCCCTAACCCTAAACCTACCCCTAACCCTAGCCCAAAGAATAACTCTAATCGCACCCCTGTCCTATTTCTAGTTCTAACCCTAACCGTTACTCTAACACCAGCCCTAACCTTAACCCTAAAGAAGACCCCAAGCCTAAACCTAGATCTAACCATAACAATAAATCTAAGCCTAAAACTCATTATACCACTATCCCTAACAATATTGCTAATCCTAAAACTAGCCCTAAAACTAGCCTTAGCCCTAAAACAAAACTGAGCGATAGCCTTAACATAACCCTAGCCTAATTGTAACACTAGACCTGACATTTCCCCTATCCCTAATTCTTACCCTAACCCTAACACAAAACCTAACCTTCACCTAGCCTTAATCCTAGCCCTAATTAGAGTTGTATCCCTAACCCTGATCAGTAACACTGATCCTGACTCTGACCCTAACACTAACCCTATCTCTAATCATCTCCCTAAACCTAAACCTAATCTAAACACTAGACCTTGACTAGACCTAATGCTATCTCTCATCATAACCCAAGTTCTTACATTAGCCATAGTTCTACACTAGCCCTAACCTAACCAAAAACCTAGCCCTAACCTGAGTCCTAACTCTAGTTTTAATCATAGCCCTAACCCTATTCCTAGTCCTAACACTTAACCTAAACCTAACCCAAAACCTAAACCTTGTCCTAACCCGAAAGCTAAACCAAATCATAGCCCTATTCCTAACCATAACACAAGCCCTCAAACTAGATATAATTTTATCCATTACGCTAACCATAACCCTAAGCCTAGGCCTAACCCTAACCATAGCCCTAACATAACCAAAACCCGAGTCCTAACTGTAGCTCTAATTCTTTCCATTACCTGAACCATATCTTTAACCAAATTCTATTCCTAGGCCTAACTCTTACCCTATGCCTTACCTAACCCTGTCCATTATACTAAACCTAACCTGAACCTGAAGCCTAATCATATCCATTACCCTAAACCTAATGCTAATTTTAGCCCTATCCCTAAACCTTAATATAACCCATAACCTAACCCTGACTCTGACCCTAATAATACCCCTAGCTGTAAACCTGACCCTAACCCTCAACGTAACACTTACAATAGATCATAAACCTAAACCTAAAACTATCCCTAACCATAACCCTAGAACTGACATAAGCCATACACCTAATCCTAGCCCTAACCCTAGCACAAACCCTACACCTAATCCTAGCCCTAAGACTAGCCTTAATCCTAATCCTAACATTAACCAGAGCAATAAACCCTAATTTTATCCCATGCCCTTGCCCAAAATGTAGCTGTAACATCATACCTTACCCTAAACCTAATGCTAACCCTAACCCTAGTCCTAAACCTAGGCCTAAACCTACCACTAACCATAGCTCTAATCTAGCACTAATTTAGCCCTAATCCTAAACCTAATACTATTCCTAGCCCTAAGACTAACTCTAGCCTAATTGTAACTCTAACTCTTGCCCTACCCTATTCCTAGTTCTAAACCTATGTGTTACCATAACCCAAAATCTATCCCTATCCCTAGCCGCAACCCTAGCCCTAACCTTCACCGGAGCCCTAAAACTGGATCTAACCCTAACCTTTAGCCTAAAGCTCACTCTAATACTAGCCGTAACCCAAATGCTAATTGGAAAACTAGACCTAACACTACCCTAGCCCTAAAACAAAATTGAGCCATAACCCTAACCTTAACCCTTAACCTAAACCGAACCCTAACCCTATACCTAGCCCTAAACATAGTCCTAATCTGAATCCTAACTCTAACCCTAGAAGTAACCCAAGTAACTTGGACCCTAACAGTAACTCTAGTTCTAAACATTGACCTAATGCTAACCCTAGAACTAGCCCTAATCGGAATCCTAGTACCTTCATTAGCTGTAGTCCTAATGCTAACACAAATCCTATCCCTATTTCGAGCCCTAAACCTAGATTTAACCCTAACCCTAACCCTAAATCTACCTCTAACTCTATCCCCCTTACCCTAAGCCAAACCCTCAACCTAATGCTACCCTAGTCCTAACCATAATCCTTAGCCTACCTCAAACACTATCTCTATTACTAGTCCTAACTCTAGCCCTCATTCTAGCTCTAACCCTATCTCTAACCATGTCCCTTATTCTGACCCTAACACTAACCCTAGGTCTAAACCTGACACCCTAAAGCGAACCGTACCCCTACCCCTACCGGTAAACCTATACCTAAACCTAACAGTAACACTAGCACTAGACTAAACCTAATCCTAAATAGAGTCATAAATCTAGCCTTAGCCCTAAACAAAAACCTAGCAGTAGCCCTAACAATAACCGTTAAGCTAACGTAAAGACTAACCCTATCCCTAGACCCAACACTAGTCCTAAATGTGGCCCTCACCTTAAACCTAACCCTAACCTGACAATGACAGTTATCCTAAAAAAATCCCTAGTTCTAAATCTTATCCTAACCTAAATCCTAACTAGAACACTAGACTTATCCATATCCCTAACCCTAAAACTATCCATAACCATATCCCTAGCTCTTAATTTATCCATAGCCCTAATGATAGCCATAAAACTCACACAAAACATTGACCTTATCCTACCTCCAAACCTACCCTTATTGTAACCATAGTCATAAGCCTAGACCTAACCCTAACCCTAACCCTCACCCTAACCCTAATTCTAACTCAATCTCTAACCTTAATCTAAACATTACCCTAACACTAACATTAGCCCTCACTCTAACCCTAACACTCAAGCTAGCCTAATCCTAGCTCAAACGCTAACACTTACCCCAAAACTAACCCTGACATGAACCCTAGGCCTAAACCTAACCCTAGTCCTAATTCTTACCTTAACCCTAGCCCTAACCTTAGCTCTAACCCTATCCATTACCCTAATGGTAAGCCTAACCCAAATGCTAACCGTAGGGCTAATGCTAACACTATTGCTAATACTAACCCTACTCATTACTCTAAACCTAACCTGAACCCTAAATCTAACCCTATCAATTACCCTAACCCAGACCCAAACCCTATCCCTTACTCTAATTCAAGCCTTAACCCTGAATCTTAACCTAAACCAAACCCTACTCGAACCCTGACCCTAATAATACACCTAGCTTTAAACCTGACACTTAATCTAAACCTAAACCTTACACTAGATTTAGCCATAACCTAACCCTAAAACTAATCATAACAATAAACCCAGACCTGACATTAGCCCCAGCCCTAATCCTAGCCCTAACCCTGACACAAAAACTAGTCCTCATCTTAGCCTATAGCTAGCCTTAATCCTAACCCAAACCCTAACTCTAGCCCTATCTTTAATTTTAACCCTCGCCCCAGACCTGAACTTAGGTATAACCCCATCCTTTCCCCTAACCCTATCACTAACTCTAACCCTAACACTAACCATATCTCTAGCCCTAATCATAGGCCTAACCCTAACACTAACCCTAGCACTAATCCTAGCCCTAATTTACCCCAACCCTAAATCTACCCCAAACCTTGGCTTAAGACTAACTCTAACTCTCCCCCTAGACCTATTTCTAGTTCTAACCCTATACATTACAATAAACGAACACAAGCCCTAACCTTAGCCCTAACCCTAGCCCTAGACCCTACCCTGGATCTAACCGTAACTCTATTTGACCCTAAACCTAAGCCTAATCCTCCACCTACCACTAGACCTAACACTATCGCTAATCCTAAAACTAGCCATATCCCTAGCCTTATCCCTTAAACAAAACCGAGCCATTGCCCTAACACTAAATGTTAACCTAAACCAAACCCTAACTCTAAACTTAGCCATAATCTTCTATCTCTAATTCATGTCCTAGTCCTAAAATTATCCCTGAACCTCACTTATATTCTAACACTAACCTTAATTCTAAATATCACACTGACCCTAAAGATAGCGCTAACACTAGATCTAGAACAAATGCTAACTCTAATCATAACCTTAGTTTTTATATTAGCCATAGCCCTAACCCTAGCCCTAAAACTAACAGAAAAACTAGCCCTAATCTGAGCCCTAACACTAGAAGTAAACGGAAAACTAAACCTAGCCCTAGCCCTAACTCTAACCCTAAACCTAGCCCTAAACCTAGCTCTAACTCTATCACTTACCCTAAGCCAAACCCTATCCATAATGCTAACCTTAGTCCTAATCCTAATCCATAGCCTAATCCAAACCCTTACCCTATTACTAGTCCTAACTCTAGACCTCTTTGTAGCTCTAACCCTAAATCAAATCCTTACCCTAACACAAACTCTCAGTCTAAATCTGACACCAACCGTGAACCAAACCCTAAAACTAGCCCTAGACCTAAACCTAACCCTAACAGTAGCCCTAGACCTAAGCCTAATCCTAAATATAGCCATAACTCTAGACCTAGAACTAAAATTCCCCGGAGCCCTAGCCTTAACATAATCCTTAACCTAAAGCAAACAATAACATTATGCCTAGACCTAACTCTAGTACTAATTCTGCCTTTCACCTTAAACATAACTCTAACCTGAACACTGACCCTAACACTAACACTAAACTGAGCTCTAAACCTGAACCTAACCCAAGCCCTAAACCTAACACTAGACATAGCCATAACTCTAACCCTAAAACCAGCTCTAATCAGAAACCTGGATCTTACAATAACACATAACATTAAACCTGGGCCTAAACCTAACACAAATCCTTGACCTAATCTGAGGCCTAATCCTACCCTAAGCATAACCATAATGCTAAATGTAGCCCTTACCCTAACCCTTGCCTTACACATAACCCTAGCTCAAAGCCTAACCCTTAGCCTAAACATAACCCTAGCCCTATTCCTAAACCTAAACCTAACCTTAGACCTAATCCTAACCTTAATCCTAGTACTAACACTTGCTCTAACCCTAACATTACCATAAACCTACCCCTAACCCTAATAATAACCCTAGAACTAAACCTAACCCTATCCCAAACCCTAATCATAAACCTAAAACTCAACCTAACCCTAAACTTAACCCTAGCCATAAACTTAACCATAACCCTTATCATATATCAAAACTAAACCTATCCCTAAACCTAAATTTAACCATAACCTAAACTTATCCCTTAATCTAATCTTACATCTAATCCAATACATTACTCTAAAACTAACCCTAACCCTAATGAAAACCCTAGTCCTAACCCCAAACCCAGCCCTAACCCTAACCATAACCCTAACACTAACCTATACCAGACCTAACACTAAACCTAACACTTGCCCTAGCCCTAACTGTAGCTTAATTCCTAACCCTTACCCTAATACTAAAACCAGCCCTAGCCCTAACCATAACGCTAACTCTAACCCTAACCCTAACACTAATCCTAGCCCTTATCTTAGCCCTAATTTTGCCCCATTCCTATCCCTATCCCTAACCCTAGAATTAAGACTAATGATAATTCTCGCATAAAACTTATACCTACTTCTAACCCTATACATCACAGTAACCCTAACCCAAGCTCTAACCCTAGTCATAACCCTTACACTATCTTTAGCCCTAGTACTAACTCTAGATCGAAACCTATCTCTAATACTAACCCTAACCCAATGCCTCACCCTAACCCTGAAACTAGCTCTAATACTAATGCTAATCCTAAAATTAGCTCTAACCCTAGCCCTTGCCCTAAAGCAATACTGAGCCATGCCCTTAACACTAACACTTACCATAGACCAAACCCTAACCCTACACCAGCCCTAACCCTAGCTCTCCTCCAATTGGTGAGACGTGTCTACCACACCGGCGGACCACTGGGCCTGTTTTGCCGGTCAGTCACAGCTCTGCCTACCTTTCAGGTGCGGGCAGCAGCTCTGCTCTACCCCTCCTCCAATTGGTGTGACTTGTCTACCACACCCGCGGTCCGCTGGGCCTGTTCCAGGTGCGGGCGAAGGCTCTGCTCTGCTCCTACTCCAATTGGGGTGACGTGCCTACCACCCCGGCCGGCCGCTGGGCCTGTTCCACCGGTCGGTCGCAGGTCTGCCTACCTTTCGGGCACGGGTGGCGGCTCTGCTCTGCCCCTACTCCAATAGGCTTAAGTGACTACCACACTGGCGGGCCGCTGGGCTTGATCTGGGCGCGGGTGAAGGCTCTGCTCTGCCCCTACTCCAGTTGGGGTGACGTGTGTACCACGCTGGCAGGCCGCTGGGCCTGATCCGCTGGTCTGTCGCAGGTCTGCCTACCTTGCAGGCACGGGCAGTGTCTCTGCCCTGCCCCTCCTACCACGCCCGCGGATCACTGGGCCTGTTCTGCCGGTCGGTCACAGGTCTGCCTACCTTGCAGGCGCCGGCGGCTCTGCTCTGTCCCTAATCCAATTGGGGTCACGCCGGCGGGCTGTTGTGCCTGTTCCGGGCATGGGCGGCTGCTCTGCTCTGCCCCTCTGGCTTGATGACAAAGTGAGAGAGACTCGGGTGTTTGTGACTCACTTTCTTTACCAGGAAATCAACTGTTTCTGTCACCGCTGGTATCGATGAAGTTCTCTCCTCCGCCGCTTTCTGATGCCATCAGATCTCTGCCATGTTGGTATCCCATGCGAATGGCAGCATTTGGTTCCCTTTGCCGGGTGAACAAAGCAATGGGTGAGTCCTGACCGGCCCTCACAAGCCCCGTCTCAGTCCTGTTGCCACTGCCTATGAAGGCTCGGTTGGTATTTACCTCCACAGTATTCAGCAGGACCCAGACCGAGAAGCAGTTTCCGTGGGTTCTTTATCCCTGGGCCAGAGCAGTTCCGGGAGCCAGAATTTGGCCGCTCCGTGCTCGGTGTATGTCCTGATAGGAGCAGGCTCCAAGAAGCAGTTTCTGCGGGTTATTTAGCACTAAGCCTGAGTAATTTGTCTGTGAGCCGCAGGCGAATGGCAGCCTGAAATTACCTGTTCTATGGCTGAATGAGCTAAACTTAATCTTAAATATAGCCATAACTCTAGCCCTAGTCTTAAACAAAAACCTATACCTCGCCCTGAAATAACCATTAACCTAAAGCAAAGACTAACCCTATCCCTAGACTTAAACCTAGTTCTAATTCTGACCCTAACCAAAACCCAATGCTAGCCCAAACAATGATGCTTATGCTAACACAAACCCTAGCTCTAAACCTTATCCTAACCGAAAACTTAAATCTAACATTAGACATATGTATAACTCTAACACAAAAAGCTAGCCATAACCATAACCCTAGCTGTTACATTATCCATAGCCATAACACTAGCCATAAATCTCACACAAAACCTAGCCCTAATACAAGCCCTATACCTAGACCTAAGCATAACCTTAACCCTAACCCTAGCAGAAACCCTAAACCTAATGCTTGCCCTAGATCTAACTCTAGCTCAAACTCTAACCCTTACTCTAAACATAACCCTAGCTCTCACCCTAATTCTAAACCTATCTTTCATCCTAACTGAAACCATAGCCAAAGTCCTAGCTCTAACTTTGTCCATTACCTTAAAGATAACCTTAAACCTAATGCTAACTCTAGCCCTAACCCTAACCCTAACCCTAACTGTAGCCCTTATTCTAACCATAACTCTTGCCCTAGCCCTAACCCTAGCTCAAACCCTAACACTTACCCTAAACCTAACCCTAACACTAGCCCTAGATGTAACCCAAAACCTAGCCCTAATCCAAACCTTAACCTAAGCCCTGACACTAGCACTAAACCTATTCATTATTCTAAATATAAGCCTAAACCAAATACTAACCCTAGGCCTATCCCTATCCCTAACACTAACACTATACATTACTCTAAACCTAACCTGAACTGTAAACCTAACTTTATCCATTACTCTAACCCTAGCCAAAACCTTAATGCTAATTTGAGCACTAACCTTAAACCTTAACCCAAACCAATCCTTAACCCATACTCTGACTGTAATAATAACCTAGCTCTATACCTGACCCCTATGCTAAACCTAACCCTTACACTTAATCTAGCCATAAACCTATCCCTAACTTTGTCCCTAACCATAATCCTAGATCTGACATTAGCCCTAGCCCTTATCCTAGCCCTAACACTAACACAAAACCTAGCCCTCATCCTAGCCCTAAACTTAGACTTAATCCTAAACAAAACCCTCACCCTAGCCTTATTCCTAAATACAACCCTTGTTCTAGAACTGAACCTAGCTATATAACCCCATCCCTTTCCCTAAAACTAACCCTAAACTTAGTCCTAACCATACGCCAAACCCTAACACTAATCATAGAGCTAATCCTAGTCCTATTTGAATCCTAACATTAACCCTACACCTAACCCTAGCCCTAAGACTAACTCTAACTCACACCCTAGCCCTATTTCTATTCATAACTCTATTCATTACCATAACCCTCACAATAGCCCTAACCTTAGCCCTAACCCTAGCCATAGCCCTAACTCTAGATCTAACAATAACTCTAAATGTAACCCTAAACTTAAGCCTAAACCTCATTCTACAACTAGTTCTAACACTGTTGCTAATCCTAAAACTAGCCTTAATTCAAGCCCTAGCCCTAAACCAAAACCGAGCCATTACTCTAACCATAAACCTTAACCTAAACCAAAACCTAACCCATAACTAGCCATAACCCAAGCTCTAATTCGAGTCCTAGGCCTATTTTTAAACTAACTCTTACCCTGACTCATATTGAAACACAAACCCTAGCTCTAAATATCACCCTAACCCTAAAACGAATGCTAACACTAGATCTAGCTGTAACCCTAACCATAAAACTAATCCTAATCATAACTCTAGTTCTTACATTGGCCTTAGCCAAAACCTAGCCGTAACTCTAACACAAAAATAGCCCTAATTAGAGCCCTAACACTAGATTTAACCCTAACCCTAACCCTAAAACTAGCCCTAAACCTTACCCTAATCCTAGCCCTAACCGTAGCTCTAATCCTATCCATTACCCTAAGCCAAACCCTATTCATAATGATAACTCCAGTCCTAATCCTAATCCTTAGCCAACCCATACAATAACCCTATTACTAGTCCTAACACCAGCCCTCATTCTAGATCTAAACCTAACCTAAATCCTCACCCTAACCTTCACCATTATTCTGACGCTAAAACTAATTATAGGTCTAAATTTTACCCTAAACCGAAACCGAAACCTGAAACTAGCACTATCAGTAAACGTATACCTATACCCAACCCTATCACTAGCCCCATACCTAAACCTAATCCTAAGTCTAGCTATTACTATAGCCCTTGACCTAAACAAAAACAGAGTCCTAGCCCTAACAATAAAACTTACCCTAAACCAAACACTAACCCTGCCACTAGACCTAACCCTAGTCCTATTCTGGCTTTCACCCTAAACATAACTTTAACCTGAAAACTGGCCCTGACACTAACATTAAACCTAGCTATAAACCTGAACCTAACCCAAAACCTAAACCTAACACTTGACCTAGCGTTAAGCCTAACCCTAAAACTAGCTCTAATCTGAACCCTAGATCTTACATTACACATAGCAATAACCCTAGGCCTAAATGTAACACAAAACTTAAATAACCCTAACCCTAATTGAGGCCTAAACCTACCCAAAGCATAACCCTCACCCTTACCCTAACCCCAGTCCTAACCCTAACCCTAATCCTCACATTAGTCCTAATGCTAGCTCAAAGACTAACCCTTAGCCCAAACATGACCCCAGCACTATTCCTAACCATAAGCCTAACCATAGCCCTAATCCTAACCTTAACCCTAAACCTAACACTAGCTCTAACCCTAGGCATTAGCCTACCTCTAACCCTAACCCTAATGATAACCCTATCCCTAACCCTAACTGAAACCCTAACCCAAACCATAAACATATCCCTAGACCTAACCCTAAACCTAAACCTTGCCATAGCCTTAACCCTAACTCAAACCCTATCTTTTACCTTAAAACCAACAGTAAACCTAGCCCTAAAAGTAAACTTAAACCTAAACCTAACCTTAACCATAAAGCTAACCTTAGATCTAACCCAATCTATTACCTTAAACCTAATGCTAACCCTAATAAAAACCCTAGCCCTAACCCTAAAATTAACTGTGACCATAACAATAAAACTATCCCTCATTCTATACCCAACCCTTGCTCAAAACCTAAACTTTAGCCTAAATATAACCCTAACCCTAAGCTAGGTTTAATAGTTCTAACTCAAAAACCTAACCTAACTCCAGCCTTAATCCTAACCTAACCCTAGCACAAAACCTAACCTTTATTCTAAATTGATCCCTAACCCTACGCTAAGCTAGGGTTACTAGCCCTAACTCAAAACCTAACCTAACTCTAGCCCCAATGCTAACCTAACCCTAGCCCTAATCATAGCTCTAACCCTATATATTATCCTTATGATAACCGTAATCCTAATGCTAACCGTAGGCATAACCCTAACCCTTTTGCTAATGCTAAAACTCTCCATTGCCCTAAACCTTCCCTGAAACCTAAACCTAATACAATCAAATACCCTAACCCTAACCTTAATCCTAATGCTCATTTGAGCCTTATCCCTAAACCTTAACATAAAACAAACCCCAACCCTGATCCTGACCCTAAAATACACCTAGCTCTAAACCTGACCCTTACCCTAAGCCTAAAACTTACACTAGACCTAGACACAAACCTAACCATAAATCTACCCCAAACTGTAACACTAGACCTGACATTATCCCTAGTCCTAATTCTAGACCTAAGCCTACAACTAACCCTAGGCCTCATCCTAGCCCTAAACTTAGCCTTAATCATAACCCTAACCCTAGCCCTAACCCAAATTCTAACCCTCACCCTACCTCTAAACCTAGCTATAACAATATATCTTACCCTAAAATTAACTATAACCTTAGCCTTAATACTAGGCCTAAGCTGAACACTAACCCTAGCCCTTAATCCTAGCCCTAACTTACCCTTATCCCTAAAACTAACCAAAACCCTAGGCCTAAGAGTAACTCTAACTATCGCACTAACCCTAGCCCTAACTTAGCCCTATCCCTAAAACTAACCAAAACCCAAGCCTGACTCTTACTCTCACCCTAGTCCTAGCCATAGTTGTAACCCTATCTGTTACTGTAACCATTACCCTATCCCTAACCCTTGCCCTATAGTTAGAGCTAGCCCTAATCCTAGACCTAATGCTAAATCCAAATTTAAAACTAATCCAAAGCCTAAGCCTAACACTAATACTAGCTCTAACCCTAATGCTAATCTTATAACTAATCCAAACCATAAACCTAGGACTAAAACAAAACTGAGCAACAGCCCTAACACTGAACCTTAACTTAAACCAAACACTAACACTCCACCTAGACGTAACCCTAGCCCTAATTCGAGTCCTAACCCTAACCTTAAAACTTATCCTGACCCTGACTCATATCCTAACATTGACCCTAGATCTAAAGACCACCCTAAACTTAAACCAAACCCTAAAAGTAACCCTAGCCCTAATTCAAATCATAAATGTAACCTTAAAGCAAACCCTGACCTGAATGATATCCTAAAAGTCACCCTAGCTCTAAACACAGCCCTCAACTTAAATGGAATAGTAACCCTAGCCCTTATTTGAGTGATAATCCTAACCCTAAAACTAACCCTGATGCTGACTCATATCCTAACAATAACCCTAGCTCTAAATATTACCCTAACCTTATACCTAAAACTAACACTAGACCTACCCTTAACTCTAACACTAAAACTAACCCTAATTGTAACCCTGGCTCTTACATTAGCCAATGCACAAATCTAGCCCTAATCCTAACACATAAACTAGCCCTAATCCGAGCTCAAAATTTATATTTAACCCTAACCCTCACCCTAACTCTAGCATTAACCTAGCTCCAAGGATATCCCTTAACCCAGGAAAAACCCTAATCCTAATGGTAACCCAAGAACTATCTCTAATCCTTAGGGTAACCAAAACTCTAACCCTATTAATAGTCTTAACCCTAGCCCTCATTCTAGCTCTAACCCTATCCCAAAACCTAATGCTAACCCTGACCCTTATTCTGACCCTAACCCTAGGTCTAAAACTGACCCTAACCCTAGACCAAACCCTACTACTAGCCCTAGACCTAAAGCAAATCCTAAATCTAGCCTTAACTCTACCCCTAGACCTAAACATAAACCTAGCCTTAGCCCTAACAATAATCCTTAACCTAACTCAAACACTAACCTAACCCTAGATTAAACATAGTCCTAATTCTGGCTATAACCCTAACACTAACTCCAAAACACCGACCGCGCCTTTAGAGTAAACCTGTCTCTAAATCTGACCCTACCAGAAAATCTAAACCTACCACTAGACCTAGCCATAACCCTAACCCTACAACTAGCCCTCAAAATAACTCTAGGTCTTACATTACTCAAAGCCGTAACCCTAAGGCCTAAACCTAACATAAAACCTACAGCTAATCCTAAGCCTAAATCAAGCCTTAGGCATAACCCTAACCCTAACCCAAGCCCTAATCCTAACCCAACTCTTGCCTTAGTCCTAATCCTAGCTCAAAGTTTAAACATTATTCTAAACATAAACCTACACCTATCCCTCAATCTAACCCTAACACTAGCCCTAATCCTAACCTTAACCTTAGGCTTAAACATAGCTCTAAACCTACCAATTACTCTATTTTTTAATTTTTTTTTATTTTTGACTATTTATTTATTTATTTATTTATTTTTATTATTGGTTGTTCAAAACCAATTACTCTAAAACTAAACCTAACCTTATTGATAATACTAGGCTTAATGCTAAACCTAAACCTAACTGGAAAACTAACCTTAGACCTAACCTTAAATCTCACACTTGCAGGGCTGGGGATATGGCTCAAGGGGTAGTGAGCTCGCCTGGCATGCGTGCAGCCCGGGTTCGATCCTCAGCACCACATACGAACAAAGATGTTGTGTCCGCCAAAAACTAAAAAAATAAATATTAAAAAATTCTGTCTGTCTCTCTCTCTCTCTCTCTCTCTCTCTCTCTCTCTCTCTCTTTAAAAAAATATCACACTTTCCATAGACCTAACCCTAGCTCAAACACTAACCTTACTATAAACCTAAACATAACCATAGCCCTAACTTTAAGCCTAAACCTCAATCTAATGTTAAACATAGTCCTAAATCTACATATAATCGCATACATTAGCCTAACCCTAATTCTATCCCTAATGATGTCACTAGCCCTAATCCTAACCATAACCCTATGAGTACTATGATCTTATCACTTTAAGTAACCCTAAACCTAACCCTCACCCTAACCCTAACCCTAGCTCAAAACCTAACTCTTTTGCTAAACATAAACCTAAGCCTAAACCTAGTTTTAACCCTAACCCTAATTTAAGACCTATTCCTAACCACAAACTTAGCCCTAAACTTAGCTTTAATTCCATCTATTATACTAACCATAACACTTAGCCTAATCGAACCCTAGGCCTAATCTTAACCCTATCACTAACACTAACCCTATCAATTACCATAAACCTAATGTAACCTCTAAACAAAACCCTATCCATACCTATCCCACACACTAGTGCTAACTCAAGCCCTAACCATAAACCCCAATCTCAAGCAAACTCTAAGAATAACCCTGACCCTAATAAGTCTCCTAGCTCTAAGGCTGAATTTACATTAAATCTAAAACTTACACTAGACCTAGGCATGACCATGATCCTAAAATTATCCCCAACTTTAACCTTAGACCTGACATTACCCAGAGCCCTAATACTAGTCCTAAACCTTACACTAACCCCAGCCCTAACACTAGCCATAAACCTAGCCTTAATCCTAACCCTAAACCTAACAATACGCCTAACCCAAAAATTAAACCTAGCACTAATCTTAGCCCTAATTTATTCCTATTCCTAACCCTAGCCCTAACCCTAGCCCTAAGACTAAATCTAACTCCCACCCTAGACCCATCCCTAGTTCGAACCCTATCCCTTACCGGAACCCTCATCCTAGCCCTAACCCTGGCCCTAACTCTGGCCCTATCATTAGCTCTAGCCCTGACCTAGATCTAATTTTAACTCTAAAACAAACCCTAACCCTAATCCTAACCCTAACTCTAAATCTAACACTAGCCCTAAAACAAAACCGAGCCATAGCCCTAACCCTAATGCTTAACCTAAACCAAACCTTAACCCTAACCCTAACCTTAGCTCTAATTCTAGTTTTAAGCTGAAAACCAGAACTAACACTGACCCTGACTGTGACCACAATATTAACCCTAGTCTAAACATCACCCTAACCCTAACACTAAACCTAACACTAGACCTACCACTAACCCTAACCCTAAATTTAACCCTAATTGTAACCCTGGTACTTAATTTAGCCTTACCCCTAACCTTAGCACTAAGTTAACCCCAAACATAGCCCAAATCCAAGCCCTAACCTGAGTTTTAACCCTAACCCTAATCCTAACCCTAGCTCTAATCAAAACCATAAACCTTGCGCTAACCCTATCTCTAACCCTATCCATTGCCTTAACCATAACCCTAGGCCTAAACTGAACCCTATCCATAATCCTAAACCTATGCATTATTCCACACCAAACCTAAACCCTAAACCTCACCCTATAATTACACTAACACGAAAAACAAAGATAATCTGAGCCCTAACTTTAAACCTTAATGTATCTCATATTTCTAACCCAGAACTTGACTCCAATAATGCACCTAGCTCTATACCTGACCCTAACCCTAAACCTAACCCTCACATTACATGTAGCCATAAATCTAACCCTAAAACTATCTTTAAACATAACCCTAGATCTGATATTAGCTTCAGCCCTAATCCTAGCAGTAACACTAAAATAAACCATAGCCCTCATCCTAGCCCCAAACCTAGCCTTAATCATAACCCTAACCCTAATCATAGCCCTAATCCTAATTCTAACCCTCACCCTATCACAAAACCTTGCTATAATGCCATTCCTTACCCTAAACCCTAACCCTAACCCTAACCCTAATGCTAGGCCTAAGGTGAACACTAACCCTAGCCCTAATTCTAGCCCTAATTTAACCCTATCCCTAACCGTAACCCTAACCCTAGCCCAAAGACTAACTCTAACTCACACACAAGCCCTATCTCTACTTCTAACCCTATCCATTACCATAAACCTAACCCTAGCCCTAAACCTAGTCCTAAACATAGCAATAACCATTGCCTAATCTTTATTTCTAGTCCTAAACCTAGATCTAACCCTAACTCTAAATCTAACCCTAACCCTAAGCCTAAGCCTAACATTAACACTAGCCCTAGCCCTAATGCTAATCATAAAATAGTACTAACCCTAACCCTTGCAGTAAAACAAACCTGAGCAATAGCCCTAACACTAAACCTTAACTTAAATCAAACCTTAACACTACACCTAGACCTAACTCTATCCCTAATTTGAGTCCTAATCTTAACCTTGATAATAACCCTAACTCTGACTTATATCCTAACACTCACCCTACCTCTAAACACCACCCTAACCCTAAAACAAACCCTTACAGTAACCCTAGCCTTAATTCGAGTCCTAACCCTAACCCTAAAAGTAAACCTGACCCTGACTATTAATCTAATGCTAACACAGCTCTAAATTTCACACTAACAGGAAACACAATCCTGACACTAGAGGTTTATCCCGTAACCATCACCCTAAAACTAACTCTAAAAAACATCGTTTTTATATTAGTGATTGTTCTAACCCTAGCCGTAATCCTAACACAAAAACTAGACCTAATCTGAGCCATAAAGCTAGCTTTAACCACAACCCTAGCCCTAATCCTACCTCTAACCCTATCCCTTACCCTATGCCAAACCCTAAACCTAATGGTAATCCTAATTGTAATCCTAATCCTAATCCTTAACCTAACCCAAACTCTAAACCTACTAATAGGTTTAGGGTTTGGGTTAGGTTAAGGTTTAGGATTAGGATTAGGTTAGACCTAATTCTTAAACAAACCCAAACCCTAAACCTAGTCCTCATTCTAGCTCTAAACATTAACCAAACCCTAACACTAACCCTGACCCTTATTCTACCCTAACAGTAATCATAGGTCTAAACTTGAACCTAACCCTAATTGAACCCTAACACTAGGCCTACACCTAAACCTAATCCTAATCTATCCATAACTCTATGCCTAGGCCTAAATAAAAACCTAGCCCTAGCCCTAATAATAACCCTTAGCCTAAAGCCAAAAACTGAACTTTCCCCTAATCTTAATCCTGGTCCTAATACTGGCTTTCACATTAACCATAACCCTAAACTGAACACTGACGCTGACACCAACACTAACCCTACCTCTAAACATCACCCTAACCCCAAAACTATACTTAGGTATAACATTAACCCTAAAACTAGTCTTATCATAGTAAAGTTCTTACATTTGCCATAGCCCTAATGTATTGCAAAACCTAGCCCTAACCCAAGCCCTACCCTAGCTTTAACCCTAAAGCTAACCATAACCCTAACCTTAGCTCTAATCCTAAGCATAATATTAGCCCTATCACTAGGTCTAATCCTATCCATTACCCTGATAACCCTAATGCTTCTCCTAACCCTAGGCCAAAACCTAATCCTATTCTTAACCTTAACCCTATCCATTATCCTACACCTAACCTGAACTCTAAACCTAAAACTATCATTAACCTATCCCTAACCATAATGATAACTCGAGCCTTATCCCTAAACCTTAGTTTAATAAAAACCTTAACCCTGACGCTGACCCTAATAATACCCATAGTTCTAAACCTGACCTTAACAAGAAACCTGCGCCTTACAATAGCTATGAACCTAACCCTACAACTCTGCCTAACTGTAACCCTAGACCTGACCTTAGCCATTGCTCTTATCCTAGTCCTAATCCTAACACAAAACTTAGCCCACATTCCAGCCATATACCTCACTTTAATCTAAAACCATATACCCCACCAAATTCATAAAACTATCCCTAACCATAAGCCTAAATCTAATTCTCAACCGAGTCCTAAAAGTAGCTATAATCCCATACCTTAACCTAAACCTAGCCCTAACACTAACACTAACCCTAGCCCTAAATCTAGGCCTACCCCTAACACTAACCCTAGTCCTAATCCCAGCCCTAATTTAGCCCTATCCATAATTCATACCTAACCCTAGCCCAAGACTAACTCAAACTCTCACACTAGCCGTATAGCTAGTTCTAAACATATCCCTTACCATAACCCTATACCTAGCCCTAAACTTCGCCCTAATCCTAGCCCTATCCTTACCACTAGCTCAAAGCATAGATCTAACCCTAACTCTATATCTAACCCTAAACCTAAGCCTAAACCTCACACTAACACAAGCCCTAATCCTAAAAATAACCCTAAAACTAGCTGTAACTCTATCCCTAGCCCTAAAACAAAACTGAATCATAACCGTAACCTTAACACTTAACCTAAACCAAACGCTAATCCTACACCTAGCCCTAAACCTGTCTCTAATTCTAGTCCTAACCCTAAAATGAAAACTACTCTGGAGTCTGACTCTGACCCTAACATTAAACCTAGCTCTATACATCATCATAACCATAAACTTAATCCTAACAGTAGACTTAGACCTAATAGTGAGCCTATCACTAATTATAACCCTCACCCTAGTCATAAAACTATCTGTAATACCAAAACTTACCCTAAATCTAACCCTAACCCTAAACCTAAACCTAACCCTAAACCTAACAATAACCCTAGCCCTAAACCTAGGCCTAACCCTAACAATAACCCTTGCCCTAAGACTAATTCTAATTCTCGCCCTATCCTTATACCAAGTTCTAAACCAATCCCTTACCATCACCCTAACCCTAGCCCTATGCTTCACCCTAGCTCAAACCCTAGATCTAAACCTAATTCTAAATCTAACCCTAAACCTAAGACTAAACCTCACACTAACACTAGCCCTAACCCTAACACTAAACCTAAAACTAGCCATAGCCCTACCCCTAGCCCTAAAACAAAACTGAGTCATAGACCTAATCCTAACCCTTAACCTAAACCAAACCCTAACCTTACAGCGCACAATACACCTATCTCTAATTCCAGTCCTAAATCTAACCTGGAAAGTAATATGGACACTGACTCTGACCCTAACACTAAATCTAGCTCTAAATATTGTCATAACCATTAACCTAACCTAACACTAGTCCAAGCCCTAACCCTAACCGTATAACTAGTGCTAATCATAACCCTACTTTGTACATTACCCGTAGCCTTAACCCTAGCCCTAACCTAACCCAAAACCTAGCCTTAATCCGAGACCTAAATCTAGCTTTAACCCTAAACTTAAACCTAACCTTAACCTAAACGAAAGCGCTAATCCTATACATATCCCTAGCCCTAATCTTAGGTCTAACACTATCCATTACCCTAATGATAATCCAAAACCTTATGCTAAATATTAGGCCTAACCTGAACTCTATCCAATACACTAAACCACATCTAAACCCTATACCTAATTCTGTCATTAACCCTAAACCTAAACCTAATGTTAATTCAAGCCCTAAGCCTTACTTACTTCTAAAATAAACCAAACTCTAAATTTGAACATGATCCTAATAATAACTCTAGCTATAAACCTCACCCTTACCCTAAACCTAACCTTTACACTGGACCAAGCCCTAAACCTAACAGTAATCTATCTTAGCAAATTGGAGGAGAACTGTAATGAATAGACAGGGGTAATTTATGGAAGAATGTATAAATTCAAATTCCTTATCTGTATTCATAAAATTACCCTATGTATAAATAGTAAAATTTTGGAGGTTGCAAGTGGGATAGAGGGAGGAAGAAAAAAGAAAATAAAATAAGAAAGAAAGAGAGTGAGAATGAAAATAATATAAAATAAAGGGGGGTGAGATAGGTCTATGCAATTCCTCTTTATTAAATAATTCTGGTGATTCAGTTATTAAAGTCCAATTTCATGCAAAGTTCTTGGTTTCATGTGTTTTGAGATTGTGGGGGCCAGAGTGGGAAGGGTAGAAGAGAATAGATGAGAAGAGCGAGAATAGAAAAGTCAGAACTCTGTTTTCTTCCAGTAGGTGGAGTTGTCTATTCCTAGCTTGAGTCTCTGTGCTAAGGGTGGTGGAGGTAGCCAGTTTGAGAGGGCTTGAGCTTTTACCTGGAGCCTTCCTACTCTTAGTCTCTGAGTTGGAAACCAGGTACCTGTAGTTGCTGTTCTGCATTGATAGCTACGCCCCCCCCCAAAAAAAAAAAAAAAAAAGCTTGTGAGAAAAATCTTGAGTTATCACAGCTGGAGATAGGTGAGTTTGAAACCGGGTACCTGAGCAGCTGCAGAACTGAGCTGGTAGCCACGGCCACTGATAGATGGTGAGTAAGGTTTTCCAAGATGGATTTCATCTGTTACCTGTGTAGGGTGTTTGTTGAGGTGGGTGGTTCTGGGGTGATTTTGGCCATGTCCAGAGCTTGTCCTGGTGACCCACAAGCAAAGCCTTTGTGTTCTTTGCCACCTATTCTCTGCATTCTCTAATCAGGTTACAGTTAGTTTTAGGGTGAGGGTTAGGGCTAGTTTTAGAGCGAGTGTTAGGGTTAGAGTTAGTTTTGTTCAAATTTCTTTGATATTGGGCAGGAGGCATCATTTACATAGCCTTACTATGTTCACCAGTTTTGGGCCTTCTTGGTTGAAGATTCACTGTCAGGAACAGTTTGAGTTTTAAGGTTTTACTTCATTTGAACCTATACAGATAAATGGAAATGGAGCTAGAAATCAAACAGGGTTTGTGCTAGCAGCTTGAAACTTCACACACTCAATCTGTTCTCTGTGGGAACTCTGTGCTTTCTTCCTTGTAAAAGTAGTTCTAAGCACAGTATGCAAAAACAACTTTATCCAAGAGCACTTTATGAGAAATCAGGGAAATATGCAAGTCCTGAACTACCCCCCCCCCCAATTATTTGGTCAGATTTGTTTGATACTGCACAGGATACATCTGCTAGCTTGCTGCCCAGGTTCCCCATGTTTGGGACTTGTATGATCAAAGCTCTATAAACAGGATAGGTTTAGGGTTAGTGTTAGATTTACGACTAGAGTTAGAACTAGTGTTAGGGTTAGAGTTATTTTTGTTCCAATTTCTTTGATACTGGGCAGGATTTCTCTTTTACCTAGCCTTATTATGTCCCACAGTTTTGGGTCTTCTAATTTCAATTGTTCACTGTCAGGAATAGTTTGTATTTTAAAGTTTCATTTCAAGTTGTCCTATATGGGTAAATGGAAATGGAACTGGAAATCAAACAGGGTTGGTGGTAGCTGCTTGAAATTTCACACACTCAATCAGTTCTCTGTGGCCACTCTCTGGTTTCTTCCTAGTGAAAGTTTTCCAAAGGCCTGGCAATGAAAAGAACATTATCCAAGAGCGCTTTAGGAAAAATACAGGGGAAATAGGCATGTACTGAAACATCTCCCCCAGTTATTTTGTCAGATTTTTTTTTTTATACTGGCAGGATTCATCTGTTACCTTGCCCTACTAGGCACCCCAAGTTTGGGTCTTCTATGATCAAAGGTTCTCTAAACAGGTTAGGGTTAGAGTTAGGGTTAGGTTTAGGGCTAGGTTTAGAATTAGTGTTGGGGTTAGAGGTAGTTTTGTTCAAATTTCTTTGATACCAAAGAGGATTCATCTTTTACCTAGCCTTACTATATTCCCCATGTTTTCGCCTTCTCGGTTTATGGTTCACTTTCAGAACAGTTTGTGATTAGGCTTTCACTTCATCTTGACTTATATGTGTATTTGGAAATGGAGCTGGATAACAAACAGGGTTGGTGTTAGCTGCTTGAAACTTCACATGGGCACTCTCTAATTTTTTTCCTTTTGAATGTAGCCCTATGCTGAAGCATGCAAAGCATAGGTTGAGGGTGAGGGCGATGTATAGGGCTAGGTTTAGTGTTAGGGTCAGAGTCAAGGTAAAGGTTAGTTTTAGGGTTAGGGCTAAAGATAGGTGTAGGTTTTGGGTTAGGGTTTGGTTTAAGTTAAGGTTTAGGGTTTGGGCTATGGCTCAGTTTTGTTTTAGGGCTACGACTAGTGTTAGGGCTATATTTTGGATTAGTGTTAGAATTGGGGCTAGTGTTAGGATGAGGTTTAGGATTAGGCTTAGGGTTAGATTTAGATTTAGGGTTAGATATAGGATTAGGGTTAGGGCAAGGTTAGCATTCCGGAAGGGATAGGGTTAGAACTAGGTATATGGCTAGGAAGAGAGTTAGTTTTAGACTTAGGACCAGTCTTAGGTTAGGGTTAGGGTTACAGCTAAATTATGGCTAGGATTAGGGCTAGGGTTAGTGTTACAGTTAGGCCTAGGAATAGGGCTAGGTTTAGGGTTAGCATTGGGGTCAAGGTTAAGTTTAGGGGAATGGGTGGTGTTATAGCTAGCTTTAGGTCTAGGATGAGGGTTAGAATTAGGATTAGCATTAGGGTTAGTGTTCAGGGTAAGATTAAGGTGTGTTTAGGGCTAGAAGAATGGCTATGGTTTCTGTTAGGTTTAGGGCTAGGACTAGGGCTAGGACTAATGTCAGCTTCTAGGTTTATGGTTAGGGATAATTTTAGGATTAGGTTATGCCTAGTTCTAGTGAGTTAAGTTTAGTGTAAGGGTCAGGTTTAGAGCTAGGGGTTTATATTAGGGTTAGAGTCAGGGTTGGCATTTGATTTAGGTTAAAGTTTATGGTTAAGGATTGAGTTAGTGGTTGGTTTAGATTTACGGTTAGGGTAATGGATATGGTCAGGTTTAGGTTTTAGTTAAGGTTTAGGGTAAAGAATGGGTTAAGTTTATTGATAGGGTAGGATTAGCATTAGGGTTAGGGTTATGTTTAGTGTAATGGATAGGTTTAAAGCTCAGGTTAGGGCTCGGTTATGGTTTGGATTAAGTCTAGGATTAGTGTTAGGTTTAGGGAAAGGAATAGGGTTTGGTTTAGGGTAATTATTAAGGTTAGAGAAAGTGTTAGGGTTACGTCTAGGGTTATGGTTAGGTTAGAGTAAAGATTAGTGTTTGAGCTAATATTAGAGCTAGGTCAGGGGTTAAGTTTATGTTTAGGTCAAGGGTTATGATTAAGGTGATGGTTTGGTTTAGGGTTAGGTCATGGCTAGGGTTTTAATTAGGGTTACGTTTAAGTTTATGGTAATGGATAATATTAGAAGTAGAATTAGGGTTAGGGTTAGGGTATGGGTTAGGGCTAGTGTTAGGATTAGGTTTAGTGTAAGGCTTAATGTTTCAGCTAAAGTTAGGCCTATTGCAAAGGTTAGGTTTTGGGTTAGGTCTAGGGTTAAATTTATTTTTAACATTAGGTTTAGTGTTAGGAATAGTGTTATAATTAGGGTTAGTGTAAGGGTAATATATAGGGTTAGAGCTAAAATTTGGGCTGGGATTAAAGTTATGATTAGAGATAGGATTGGGGTTAGGGTTTAGAATGGGGCTTGTGTTATGTTTAGTGAAAGGGTTTTCCTTTAGCTAGGGTTAGGTCTAAGGCATGGGTTTGGGTTAGGGTTAGGGTTAGTATTAGGGCTTTGATTAGGGATAGGTTTAAACTTAAGACTAAATTTAGGCCTAGGATTAGGGCTAGGTTTTATGTTAGGTTTAGGGCTAGGGTTAGAACTATGGGTAACATAATAGCAAGGGTTATGTTTAGGGCTAGTTTTAGGGTTAGAGTTATATCTATGTCTAGTGTTAGGTCTAGGCTTTGGGTTAGGGTCAGATTTTGAGCTAGATTTAGTGTTAGGGTAAGGGTCAGTGTTCGAGATAGGGTTAGGGTTCGGGTTATAGCCCAAATCAGGGTCTAGGCATAGGACTAGTGTTTGGTTTGGTTAAGGGTTATTGTGAGGGCTATAGCTAGGATTTGTTTAGGTCTAGGGCTAGAATTATAGCTATGTTTAGGAATAGCTTTAGGTCTATGGCTAGTGTTAGGGTTAAATATAGATATAGGCTTACAGGTATGGCTAGTGTTGGGGTTTGGTTTAGGAATAGGGTCAGGTTTATACCCAGGGTTACTGTTAGGGTCAGAATAAGAATCAGGGTTAGAATTGGAGCAAGAATGAAGGCTAGGGTTAAAACTAGTAATATGGTTAAAGTATAAGTTGGGCTAAGGATCGGGGTTGGTATTAGGGTTTGCATTTGGGTTAGGGTTTGGCTTTGGGTAAGGGAAACGGTTAGAGCTAGGGTTAGGGTAAGGGCTAGTGTGAGGGTTAATATTTGCGTTAAATCTCATGTTAGGGCTTAAATTATGGGTAGGATTTGTATTAGGGTTTGGGGAATGGTTAAGATAATGCCTAATGTATGAACTAGGGTTATGATTAGGGCTAGTTTTATGGTTAGGATTAAAGCTAGTTCTAGTGTGTGGCTGAATTTAAGGTTAGGGTGATGTTTAGAGCTAGGATTAGTATTAGGGTCAGCTTCAGGTTCAGGGTTAGTTTTAGAGTTAGGGTTAGGGCTAATTGTAGGGTTAGATCTTGGTTTAGAGCAAGGGTTAGTGTTAGGGCTATGGCTTGGATTTGTTTTATGACTAGGGATAGGTGTAGTTCAAATTTTAGGATTAGCATTATTGTTAGGACTATGTTAGAGGTTAGTTTAGGCTTAAGTTTGCAGTTAAATTTAGAGTTTGGTTTATATTGATTGTTAGGATTAGGGCTAGGACTAAGGATAGAACTAGCGATAGGGCTAGGACAAGAGTTAGACTTAGCGCTAAGTCTAGGCTTTGGATAGGAGTAAACTAGGGCTAGGATTAGTGCTAGGCTTACTGTTATTGTTAGGCCTAGGGTTAGGGTGATTGGTTAGGGTTAGGTTTAGGATTATGGTTAGGTTTACCTTAAGGGATGGGGTTATAGCTAGGTTTAGGGCTAGGGCAAGGGTTAGAATTAGGGTTAAAACTTGGGTTATGGTTTGGGTTAGGGCTAGGGCTAATTTCAAGTCCAGCATTATGGTTAAAGATAGTTTTAGGGTTAGGTTTATGGCTACATCAAGTGTAATGGTAGGTTTAAGGTTAGGGTCAGGTTTAGAGCTAAGGGTGTTATTAGGGTCAGGGTCACTATTAGTGTTTTGGATAGGTTAAGGTTATATGTTAGGGCTCAAATTAGCATTAGGGTTAAAATAAGGGTACTGATAGTGTTAGGTTTAGGTTTCACGTTAGGTTTAGGGTAATGAATAGGGTTATGAATAGGGATAGGTGTAGATTTAAGCCTAGGGTTAGCATTAGGGTTAGGGTTAAGGTTAGGGTAATGGATAGGGTTAGAGCTAAGTTTATGTCTAAGTTTATATTTATGATTAGTGCTAGTGTTATGGTTAAGGTTAGGGTTAGTGTTAATGCTAAGGTGAGGGCAGACATTCTGGCTAGGTTTTGGGTTAAATTAAGGCTAGGGTTAGTTTTACGTTTAATATAAGTACTAGGGTTATGATTAAGGCTAGTTTTATTGTTACGGTTAGGCTAAGTCTAGTGTTAGATTTAGGGTTAGCGTTAGAGGGATGTTTAGAGCTAGGTTTAGGGTTAGGTCAGGGTCAGGGTTAGTTTAGTTTTTCGGCTTAAAACTCAAATTATGGCTAAGGTTAGGGCTAGGTGTAGGGTTAAGGTTTGGTTTAGGTTAAGGGTCATGGTTAGTGCTATGGCTTGGTTTTGTATTAGGGCTTTGGCTAGAGATAGGACTGGTTTTAGGATTAGCATTGGGGTTAGAGTTACTGCTACTGTTCGGTTTAGGGTTAGGCTTATGGTTAGGGTTAGACTTAGATTTAAAATTACATCTAGGTTTAGGGCAAGGGTTAATAAAAAGTCCAGGGTTAGGCCTAGGGTTAGAGCTAGGATTAGAGTTCCAGTAATGGATAGGGTTAGAACTAGTTTTAGGGCAAGGGTGAGAGTTAGACTTAGTCTTAGGGCTAGGTTAGAATTAGTGTTAGGGATATGGTTAGGGTTATGGTTATGTTTAGGTTTATGGTAAGGGTTAGGTTTTGAGCTAGGGTTAGGTTTATAGCAAGTGTTAGGTTTAGGGTTAGATATAGGTTTAGTTTTCTGGTTATGGTTAGGGTTAAGTTTAGGGTTAAGGGTAGGGTTACCAATAGGTTAAGGTTAGGTTTAGTGTATTTTGTAGGTGTAGAGATAGGGTTAGGGTTAGGGTTAAGGTTCGGATAGGGCTAGGGATAGGGTTAGATTTACGGATATTTCTATGTTTATGTTTATGGTATGTGTTAGGCTTTGAGGTAGGGTTGGGAATAAGGCTAGGGTTATGTTAGGATGAGGCCTAGGGTTAGGGTTAGGGTTATGCTTAGGGCTACGTTAAGGCCTAGGATTAGCTCTGGGTTTTGTGTTATGTTTAGGCCTAGGGTTAGGGTTGTGGGTAATGTAAGAGCTAGGCATACGAGTAGGGCTAATTTTAGGGTTAGGGTCATGGCTAGGTCTAGTGTTAGGTTTATATTTTTGGTTAGGTTCAGGTTTAGAAGTAGGTTTACTGTTAAAGGCTTGTCAGTGTTCAGAATAGTGTTAGGGTTAGGGTTAAAATGAAGGCTAGGGTCAGAACTATTAATGGGGTTAGGGTTTTGGTTGGCCTAAGGATTAGGGATAGGTCTAGGGTTATCATTAGAGTTAAGTTTTTGTTTAGGGTAAGGGATAAGGTTAGAGCTAGGGTTATGGTTAGAATTAGGGTTAGGGTTAAAGCTAGGTTTAGAGCTTGGATTAGTGCTTGTTTTTGTGGTAGGTTTAGGGCTAGGGTTAGGGCATTGGCTAATGTTAGAACTAGGGTTAGTTTTAGGGTTAGGATTAGGGGTAGGTCTAGTGTTAGGGTTAGGTTTAAGGTTAGGATGATATTTAGAGCTAGGGTTAGTGCTAGGATATGAGTCAGGGTCAGGGTTAGGTTTAGAACTCGAATTAGCGATAGGTTTACTGTTAGGTTTTTGTTTAAGTATAGGATGTTTTCTAGAGCTAGGGTGAGCATTAGGATATGAGTCTGTTTTAGAGTTAGATTTAAGGTTAGGGTTAGGAGTGGAATTTAGTGTTGGGGTAGGTCTAGATGTAGTTTTAGAGTGGTTTAAGTTAAGGTTTAGGTTTAGGGCCATTGCTTAGTTTTGTTTTACTTCTAGGGTTAGGGTTAGGGGTAGTTTTATGATTAACATTAGAGTTAGGGCTAGTGTAGTGTTAGGCTTAGGCTTACGTTTAGGGTTAGATTAAGAGTTAGAGTTAAACATAGGGTTAGGGTAAGGACTAAGCATAGGGCAAGCATTAGTGCTAGGTTTAGGGCTAGTTTTTGGGTTATGGTAGGGAATAATGTTAGAATTAGGGATATGGCTAGTGTGAGAATTTGAGTTAGTCTTACTGCTAGGTTTAGGGTTAGGTTTAATTATAAGGTTACCGGTAGGGCCAGTGTTAGGGTTTGCTCTATGCTTAGGTTCAGGTTTAGAACTAGGGTTATTGTTTGTGTCAGAATTAGGGTCAGGGGTAGTGTTAGGGTTTGGGATAAGATTAGAGCTAGAATAAGGGCTAGTCAGGACTATTAAAAGTGGTCAAATTTTGGTTAGACTAATAATTATGAATAGTTCTAGGGTTACCATTAGGGTAAAGGATAGGGATAGAGCTAGTGTTAAGGTTAGGTTTAGGGTTAAAGCTAGGTTTAGAGCTTTAATTACAGCAAGATTTTGTGGTAGGTTTATAGATATGGTTAGGGCAATGGCTAATGTAAGTACTAGGGTTACCATTAAGTTTAGTTTTAGTGTTAGGTGTAAGGGTAAGACTATTGATAGGGTTAGGTTTAAGGTTAGAGTGATATTTAGAGCTAGGGTTAGTGTTAGGATATGAATGAGGGTCAGAGTTAGGGTTATGACTGGAATTAGGGACAGGTAGGTTTTGCTTTAAGGTTAGGATGGGGTCTAGAGCCAGGGTGAGCATTAGGATACGAGTCTGTAAGGGTTACTTTTAAGGTTAGGGTTAGAAGTCGAATTTAAGGCTAGGGTTAGGTCTAGTTGTAGTGTTACTTTGGTTTAAGTTAAGGTTTAGGGTTAGGGCTATTGCTTGGTTTGGTTTCACTGCTAGGGTTAGCGTTAGTGCTAATTTTATTATTAGCATTAGGGTTAGGGCTAGTGTTAGTGTTAAGCTTAAGCTTAAATTTAGGCTAAGATTTAGATTTAGGGTTAGGGAAATGGATAAATTAGGGTAGGATTAGGCATAGGGTTAGTGTAAAGCTTAAATACAGAGTAGGGTCTGAGTTAGCATAAAGTTTAGTTTAAGGAATAATGTTATAGCTAGGTTTAGAGGTAGGGTGATATTTAGAATTAGAATTAGAGCTTTGGTTATGGTTAGGGTTATGATTAAGGGTAGGTTTAGTGCTGGGATGAGGGCTAGTGTTTGTTTTAGTGTTAGGGCTAGGATTTGGGTTATGGCTTATTTCAGGTCTAGAATTATGTTTAAAGATAATTTTATGTTTAGGGTTATGGCAACGTCTAGTGTAAGGGTTAGGTTTAGGGTTAGGGTCAGGCTTAGGGCTAGGGACATTTTTATGGAAAAGATCTGGGTTAGGGTTTGGGATACGTTAAGGTCTAAATTTAGGGATTAAATTAGCGTTAGGGTTAGGGTTACAGTAATGATAGGGTTAGTATTAGGGCCCAGGTTAAGTTTAGGTTTATGGATAGAAATAGGATTAGAGATAGCTTTAGCTTTAGACCTACAGTTAGCATTAGGGTTAGGGTTAAGTTTATGGTAATGGACAGGGTTAAACTAGGGTTAGGGCTAGGGTTATGGTTATGATTTCGGCTAAGTTTAGGATTAGGGCTTGGGTTAGGTTTAAAGCTCAGGATAGGGCTCAGATTGTGGCTAGGTTTCAGGTTAAATTAGTGTTATGCTTAGTGTTATGGCTAATGTAAGTACTAGAGTTACATTTAGGGCTAATTATAGGGTTAAGATTTGGGCTTATTTGAGTTTTAGGGTTAGGTTTAAGGTCAGGGTGATATTTAGAGCTATGGTTAATATTAGTGTCAGAGTCAGGGTCAGAGTTAGTTGTAGGGTTCAGCTTAAAAATCGCATTAGGCCTAGGGTTAGGAGGTAGGTGTATGATTAGGCTTTCTTTAATTTAAGGATTAGTGTTAGAGCTATGGCTCAGTTTTGATTTAGGCTAGGGCTAGGGTTAGGGCTAGTTTTAGGATTAGTGTTAGGCTTAGGGCTAGTGTTTGGGTTAGGCTTAGGCTTCAGATTAGGGTTAGATTTAGAGATAGGTATTGATCTAAGGTTAGTGCTAGGGCTAAGGATAGGGCAAGGGTTTGGACAATGGTTAGGGCTAGGGTTATGTTTGTGGTAAGGAATAGGTTTAGAACCAGTGATAGGGCTAGTGTGAGAGTTAGAGTTTGTCTTATGGCTAGGTTTAGGGTTATGGTTAGGGATTGGGCTAAATTAGGGCTATGTTTAGTGTTAGGTTTTGGCCTAGGTTTAGGGTTCGAGTTTTGCTTAGGTTTAGTTTAAAGGAATGGGTTATAGCAAGATTGAGGGCTTGGTGAGAGTATTATGGTAAGGGTCAGGGTTAGGGTTAAGGTTATGATTAAGGCTAGGGTTTAGGGCTAGAATTAGAGCTAGTATTTGTATTAGGTTTAGGGCTAGTATTAGGTCTAGGGCTAATGTCAGGTCTAAGGTTACAATTAGGGATATATTTAGTGTTAGGTTTATGGCTTGGTCCAGTGTAAGGGTTTGGTTTATGATAAGGTTCAGTTTTAGAGATAGGGTTATTATTAGGGTGAGAATCAAGGTTAGGGTTTGGGTTAGCTTAGGGTTTAAGTTTAGAGCTCAAATTAGCATTAGATTCAGGGATAGGGTAATGACTGGGTTAGGTTTAGAATTTAGGCGTGGTTTAGGGTAATGGGTAGGGTTAGGGTTAGGCCTAAGTTTAGCAGAAGGGTTAGGGTTATCATTATATTTATATATATTAATGGATAGAGTTAGACCTAAGTTTAGGGATAGAGTCATGTATAGAATTAGGGTTTTTGTTTGGGTTAGTGTTAGGTTTAAGTTAAGGGTTAAAGCTAGGATAAGGACTCTGATTAAGGCTAGGTTTTGTGTTAGATTAGTGCTAGGGTTAAGACTATGGCTAATGTACAAATTAAGGTTATGATTAGCGCTAGTTATAAGGTTAGGGTTAAGGCTAGGTCTAGTGTTAGGGTTAGATTTACAGTTACAATGATTTTAGAGCTAGGTTTAGTGTTACGGTCAGAGTCAGGGTCAGGGTTAGTTTTCAGTTTAGGACTAGAATTAGAGATAGGGTTATGTATAGGTTTAGGGCTAGGTGTAATGTTAGGGTTTGGTTTAGGTTAAGGGTTAAGATTACGGCTATAACTCTGTTTTGTTTTAGGGCTAGGTGTAGGTTTAGGGCTAAGATTAGGTCTAGGTTTAGGGTGATGGTAAGGGAAAATGTTAGAACTACCCTATAGGTCTAAGGCAAGAGTGATAGTTAGACTTAGGGCTAGGGTTATGTTTAGTGTTAGGGATAGGGCTAAGTTAGGTCTTGGATTGGGGCAAGTGTTAATGTTAGATTTAGGCCTAGGGTTAGGGCTAGGTTTAGTGTTAGGGTTTGGATTAGAGTTAGGTTTAGGGTAAGGGATGAGTTTATACCTAGTTTTAGGGATAGGGTGAGTGTTAGAATTAGGGTTATGGTTAGGGTTAGGGTTATGATGAAGGAAAGGATTGTGTCTAGGATGTGGTTTAAGGTTTGTGTTAAGGTTTGGACTAGGATTAGAGCTAGGGCTAATGTCAGGTCTAGGGTTAGAGTTAGGGATCTTTTCAGGGTTAGGTTTATATCTTGGTCTATTATAAGGGTTAGGTTTATGGTTTGGGTCAGGTTTAGTGCTAGGGGTATTATTAGGGTCAGGGTTAGGATTTAGGTTAGGTTATGGTTTGTTTTTTGGGCTCAAATTAGCATTATGTTTAGTGATAGGTTAATGATAGTTTTATGTTTAGGGTTCAAGATAGGTGTAGGGAAATGGATAGGATTCGGGATGGGCATAGGATTACAGTTTGGTCTAGGTTTAGCATAAGGGTTAGAGTTATCCTTAGGGGAATGGATAGGGTTAGAGGTAGGGTTAGGGCTAGGTTTATGCTTAGGATTGGATCTAGTTTAGGCTTAGGCTTAGGTTTAGGGGTATGATTAGCGTTAGGGTTAGCTTTAGGGTTAAAATTAGGGTAGGTAATGGATTAGGGCTAGGTTTTTCAATAGGTTAGGGCTATGGGTAAATTAAGAACTTGTTATGATTAGGGATAATTTTAGGGTTAGTGTAGGGCTAGTTATAATTTCAGGGTTAGGGTGATGTCTAGAGCTAGTTTTAATGTCAGGGTCAGTGTTCAGACTAGGAATATGGTTAGAATTAAAACCAGAATTAGGACTAGGTTTAGGTCTATGTGAAGATTTAGTGTTTGGCTTAGGCTAAGGGTTATTACTAGGCCTAGGTCTAGTTTTATCTTTAGGTCTAGGGCTGGATTTATGACTAGACTCAGTATTAGGTTTAGGTCTAGGACTAGTGTTAGAGTTTGGTTTAGGGTTAGTTTCAGGTTTAGACCTATGATTAGTTTTAGGGTCAGAATAAGGGTCAGGGTTAGGGTAAGGGTTTGGGTTATGTTAGATCTTGAATGAGGCCTAGAGTTAGGACTAGTAATAGGATTAAGGTTGGG
Organism: Marmota monax; assembly: GCF_021218885.2. Classification (NCBI taxonomy): domain Eukaryota; kingdom Metazoa; phylum Chordata; class Mammalia; order Rodentia; family Sciuridae; genus Marmota; species Marmota monax. The sequence goes on from NW_026691959.1 coordinate 224,745, forward strand.
GTTAGGTTAAGGATTAGTGTTAGAATTAGGATTAGAAATAGTGTTAGGGTTTGGCTTAGGGTAAGGGATAAAGTTAGAGGTATGATTAGGTCTAGGGTTAGGGTTAAAGCTAGGTTTAGAGTTCAGATTATGTCTAGTTTTTGTGTTAGGATTAGGGCTAGGGTTAGCATAACAGCTAATGTAAGAACTAGGGTTAAAATTAGGGTTAATTTTAGGGTTATGATTAGGGAGTAGACCTCTAGTGTTAGGATTACTTTTGAGGTTAGGGTGATATTTATAGCTAGTTTTAGTGTTAGGTTAGTAGTCAGGGTCAGGGTTAGTTTTAAGGTTAAGGTTAGGACTCAAGTTACAGCTAGGGTTACTGTAAGTGTTTGGTTTAAGGTTAAGATGGTGTTTAGAGCTAGGGTGAGTGTTAGGATATGAGTCAGAATCAGGGTTAGTATTCAGGTTAAGGTTAGGCCTTGAATTAAAGTTAAAGTTAGGTCTAGGTGTAGTATTAGGATTTGGTTAAAGTTAAGGTTTAGTATTAGGGCTATTTCTTGGTTTTGATTTACTTCTAGGGTCAGGGTTAGGACTAGTTTTGTGAGTAGTGTTAGGGTTAGGGCTAGTATTTATGTTAGGCTTAGGCTTAGGGTTAATGTTAGATTTACAGTTAGGGATAGATCTAGGGAAACGGCTGGGTATAAGGACAGGGCAAGGTTTATGGATAGGGTTAGAGCTAGGGTTAGGGTTATGGTAATGGATAGGATTACGTCTAGGTATAGGGCTAGTGTGAAAGTTTGAGTTAGTCTTAGGGCTAGGGTTAGTGTTAGGGATAGTGTTAAATTAGTGCTAGGATTAGGGATAGGGATACTGTTCAGCTTACGCCTAGCATTAGGTTTACGGTAATAATTGGCATTATAGCTAGGTTTAGAGGTTTGGTGAGTGTTAGAATTAGTGTTAGGCCAATGGTTAGTGTTAGGGTTATGATTATGTGTGGTTTTAGGACTAGAATATTTTTAGGATTTGTTTTAGGTTAGGGCTAGTTTTAGAGCTAGGACTAATAACAGGTGTAGGGTTATGGTTAAAGATAGAATTAAGGTTAGGTTTATTGATACAGGTAGTGTAAGGGTTATGTTTAGTTTTAAGTCAGGTTTAGAGAGAGGGGTATTATTAGGGTCAGGGCCATGTTTAGGGTTTGGGATAGGCTACGGTTTAAATTTAGGGCTTGAATTAACATGAAGGTTAGTGTTAGGGTAATGATAGGGTGAGGTTTAGGGTTTAGGTTTGGTTTAGGGTAATGGATAGGGTTAGGATTAGGTATAGGTTTAGGTTTAGGCAAAGGATTAGCATTAGTGTTAGGGTTATAGTTATGGAGATAGATAGGGATAGAACTAGGGTTAAGGCTAGGGTTATGGTTATGATTATGATTAGGCTTAGGATTAGTTTTAGGGTTAAATCTTGGTTTAAGTCCTGAATAAGGTCTAGGTTTTGTGTTAAGTTATTCCTAGGGTTAGAGTTAGAGCTAATATAAGTATCGGGGTTACATTTAAGGCTAAATTTAGGTTTAGGGTTGGGGCTAGGTCTAGTGTTAGGTTTAGTTTTAGGGTTAGGGTGATCTTTAGAGGTAGGGTTAGTGTTATGATCGGATTCAGGGTCCGAGTTAGTTTTTGGTTCAGCTTAAATCTTGAATTAGGGCTAAGTTTAGAGTTAGGCTTAGGGTTTGGTTTAGGTTAAGGGTTAGGTTTAGGCCTATGTCTGGGATTTGTTTTGTGTCTAGGGCTCAGATTAGGGCTAGTTTTAGGATTAGCATTATGGTTAGGGCTAGAGTTATGTTTAGGTTTATGCTTAGGTTTAAAGCTAAATTTAGAGTTACAGTTAGATCTAGGTTAGGGCTGGGGCTAAGAATGCAGCTAGGGTTGGGCTAGGATTATTGCTCCAGTAAGGTATAGGTTTAGAACTAGGGATGGGGCAAGGGTGAGAGTTAGAGTAAGTCTTAGGATTAGGGTTAAGGCTAAGATTAGGGCTAGTGTTATTGTTAGGTTTAGGCCTAATTTTATGGTTAGGGTTAGGATTAAGGCTAGGTTTAGGGCTAGATTAAACCCTGGGGTTTGTGTTAGGGTTAGTGCTAGGATTAGGTATAGTGCTTATGTGCGTGCTAAGGTTACAGTTGGGGATAGATTTAGAATATTTTATGGCTAAATGTATTGTAATGGTTATGTTTAGATTAAGGGTCCGGTTTGGAGGTAGGGGAATTATTAGGTTAAAGTTCAGGGTTAGAGTTTGTTTGAGGTTAGGGTTTCCATTTAGGGCTCTAATTAGCTTTAGGGTCAGGGTTAGGGTAATGATAGGTTTTCATTTAGGGTTCAGTTTAGGTTTAGAGTAATTCATAAGTTTAGGGTTAGCAATAGGTCTAGAGTTAGCATTAGGGTCAGGGTTATGGTTAGGATAATGGATAGGGTTAGAGCTAAGCTTGGGCTAGGTTTATGTTTATAAATAGGTCTTGAGTTAGGCTTAGGGTTAGGGTGAGATCTAGGGTAAGGGATAGGTTTATGTTTAGTGTAAGAGTTGGGTTTTGAGCATGGTTTAGGGCTAGGGTGAGTGTTAGGTTTAGATTTAGGTCTAGGGATAAGATTACAGTACAGTTAGGGTTAGGGTTAGGGTTAGTGTTATGGTCATCTTTAGGGGTAGTGTTAGGTTTAGGGTAATGGATACAATTAGATGTAGGTTTAGGTTTATGATTAGAGTTAGATTGAGGTTTAGGCTTAGGGTTAGGGCTATGGTTATGGTTAGGTTTATGATAAGGTTTAGGGTTTGAGCTGGGGTTAGGTCTATGGTGATGGTGGGTTTTAGGGTTAGTTCTAGGATTAGTTTTCTGATTAGGTTTAGGGTTAGGGTTAGGCCTAAAGTTATCAATAGAGTTAGAGTTATGTTTAGAATAATGTGTATCTTTAGAATTAGGTTTAGTACTAGAGTTAAGGTTAGGATTAGGGCTAGGTTTAGGGTTAGATTTAGGAATAGGTGTAGATTTATATTTAAGGTGAGGGTTAGGATTTGAGCCAGGGTTAGGACTAAGGCGAAGGTTAGGGTAGGGTTAGGGCTACAGTTTGTGTTAGGGTTACACCTAAGGCTAGGTTAAGGCCTAGGATAAGATCTAGGTTTTGTGTTAGGTTTAGGCCTAGGGTTAGGGTTATGGGTAATATAAGAGCTAGGGTTATGATTAGGGCTAGTATTAGGGTTAGAGTTATGGCTAGGTATAGTGTTAGGTTTAGATGTTGGTTAGGCTCAGGTTTAGAGATAGGTTTACTGTTAAAGGCAACATCAGTGTTCAGGTTAGAGTTAGGTTAGGGTGAAAGCCAGAGTTAGGACAAGTTTAGGTTTAGGGGTAAGGTTAGTGTTTCTTTTAGGTTAAGGGTTTTTGATAGAGCTAGGACTAAGTTTTGTTTAGGTGTAGGTCTAGAGTTATTACTAGGTTTAGGATTTGGTTTGCGTTTAGGTCTAGTGTTAGGGTGAGGTTTATGTATAAGGTTACTATAAGGCTAGTTTCAGGGTTCGGTTTAGGGTTAGGTTCAGGTTTAGACCTATAATTAATGTTAGTGTCAGAATAAAGTTGAAGGTTAGGGTTAGGTTTTGGGTTAGAATTAGAGATAGAATTAGGGCTTATGTAAGGACTAGAAATAGGGTTAGGCTAAGGATTAGGATTAGGACTAGGGTTAGCATTATGTATAGGGTTTGGCTTAGGTTAAGAGATACGTTTAGGGCTGGATTTAGGGTTAGGTTTAGGACTAGGGTTAGGGTTAGGGTTAAATCTCGTGTTAGGCCTCAGATTAGGGCTATATTTTGTTAGGGTTAAGGCTAGAGTTAGGGCTAAGGCCAATGTAAGAACTATGTTTACGATTAAGTTTAGGGTTTACTATAGGTTAAAGTTTAGGGTTAGGGCTCAAATTAGCATTAGGGTTAGGTTTAGAGTAATGAATAAGATTAGGTTTAGGGTTCAGGTTAGGTATAGAGTAATATATGGGGTTAGTTTTAGGGATATTGCTAGGTTTAGGCCTAGGGTTAGCATTTTGGATAGGCTTATATGTAGGGTAATGGATAGAGTTAGGGTTAAAGTTAGGATTAGGACTAGGGTTAGGGTTAGGCCTAGGGTTAGTTTTAGGGTTAGGTTAGGTTAAGTGTTTATGGTTATGGATAGGGTGAGGTTTAGAGTTACAGTCAAGGCTATGGTTAGAATTAGGGTTAGAGTTAGGGCTAGGGTTAGCATTAGTGTTAGGGTTATATTTATGGTAATGGATAGAATTTAAGGAAGTATTTGTGCTATGGTTAGAGTTAGGATTAGGGCAAGGGTTAGGGTTAGGGTTAGTGTTAGGATTAGATTTAGGGTAAGAGTTAGAATTTGAGCTAAGTTTAGGGCTAGGCAAGTGTGAGGGTTAGGGCTCGGGCCAAGGTTAGGATTAGGCTTACAGCTAGTTTTAGTGCTACATTTAGGCTGGGTTTTTTGAGGAGGTTTATGGCTAGTGTTAGGACTGTGAGTAATGTAAGAACTAGGATTATGGTTATGCCTAGTTTTAAGGTTAGGGTTATGTATAGGTCTAGTGTTGGGGTATGTTTTGGGTTAGGATAAGGTTTAGAGCTAGGGTTTTTGTTAGGGTAAGGGTCAGTGTTCAGGTTAGCATTGTATTTACGGTTAGGAGCACAATTTTACTGGGGTTAGTTCTAGGAGTATTTTTAGTCATTGTGTTAGAGTAATGGTTATTGTTAGTGCTGGAGGTAGGTTTTTGTTTAGGGCTATGTCTAGAGTTATGGGTATTTTAGGATTAAGTTTAGGTCTAGTGTTAATGTTATAGTTAGGTTTAGGTATAGGTTTACCCATAGGACTAGTGTTAGTGTTTAGTTTAGGATTAGGGTCAGGCTTAGACCTAGGGTTAAGTTTAGGGTCAGAATAAGGGTCAGGGATAGGCTTAGGTTTTGGGTTAAGGTTAGAGATAGAATGAGGCCTAGGGTTAGTAATAGTAATATTGTTAGGGTTAGGGGTAGGCTAAGTATTAGGGTTAGGTCTAGGGTTGCATTAGGGTGAGGGTTGGCATAGGGTAAAGTGATAGGGTTAGAGCTAGGTTTAGGATTATGTTTAGTGTTAGCATGAGGGTTAAAGCTAGGGTTAGGGTTCAGACTAAAACTAGGTTTTGTGATAGGGTTAGGGCTATTGCTAATGTAAGACCTAGCATTACGATTAGGGCTAGTTTTAGGATTAGGGTTAGGGCTAGCTTTAGTGTTAGGGTTAGGTTTAGGATTAGGGTGATGTTTAGAGTTAAGGTTAGTTTTAGAATCAGAATCAGGGTCATTATTAGTTGTATGATTAGGTAGGTCTCAAATTAGGGCTAGGGTAAGGGCTAGGCATAGTGTTAGGGTTTGGTTTAGGTTAAGCTTAGGATTAGAGCTGTAGCTCAGTTTTGCTTGAATGCTATGGCAATGGTGAGGATAGTTTTTAAATTAGCATTAGGATTAGGGCTAGTGTTAGGGTCAGGTTTAGGTTTTAGGTTAGGGTTAGATTTAGAGTGAGGGTTAGATCTAGGTTTAGGGCTAGGGCTAAGTTTGGGGCTAGGGTTCAGTATTGGCTTTCAGTCATGGGAAAGGATAATGTTAGAACTAGGGCTAGGGCTAGGTCAAGAGTTAGAGTTACTCTTAGAGTTAAGGGGACATTATGTCTAGTATTAGAGCTAGATTCAGTATTAGGGCCAGGCCTTGGTTTAGGGCTAGGCATTGGTTTAGGTCTGGGCTAGAATTAGAGTTAGGGTACAGTATGATATTAAAGCTAGGTTAAGGGTTAGGGTGAGGGTTCAATTTAGGGTTAGGCCTAGTGATAGGGTTATGGTTCAGATTAAGTCTAGGTTTAGTGCCAGGATTAGGGCTAAGGCTAATTTTAGGTCTAGAGTTATGGTTAGGGATAATTTCATGGTTAGGTTTATGGCTATGTATAGTGTAAGTTTTAGGTTGAGTGTTAGGGTCATTTTTGGAGATAGCAGTATTTTTGGGGTCAGAGTAAATGCTAGGGTTTGTTTAGGTGAAGGTTTAGGGTTAGGGCTCAAATTAGGTTAGGATTATATTTAGGGTTTGGATAATGGATATGATTAGGTTTAGGGTTCAGGTTAAGTTTATGGTAATGAATATGGTTAGGGTTATATTTAGAGTTAGGTTTATACTAGGATTAATATTAGAGTTAGGTTTAAGGTTAAGGTAATAGATAGGATTAGAGCTAGATTTAGGCCTAGGGTTATAGTTAGGATTAAGGCTAGGGTTAGGATTAGGTTTAAAGTTATGTTAGGTTTAAAGCTGGTGTTAGGGTTAGGATTAGGGCTACATTTTAGATTAGGTTAGGGTTAGGGTAGGGCTATGGCTAATATAAGAACTAGGGTTATGATTTGGGCTAGTTTTAGGGTTAGGTTTAGGGCTACATCTAGTGCTAGGGTTAGGTTATGATTAGAGTGATGATTTGAAATAGGGTTAGGGTTAGGGTCAGAGGCAAGGTCAGTGTTAGTTTTGGGTTAGGGATAACACTAGAAATAATGCTAGAGTTCTACGTAGGTGTAGGGTTAGGTTTTGTGTTAGTGTTATGGCAAGGATTAGGGCTAGATCTAATGTCAGGTCTGAGGTTACAGTTAGGTTAGTGTTTTGGTTAGGGCTAGGGCTCAGTTTTGTTTTAGAGGTACAGTTAGGTTTTTAACTAGTTTTAGGATTAGTGATAGTTTTAGGGCTACTGGTAGGGTGAGGTTCTGGCTTAGGTTTAGGGTTTTATATAGAGTTATGGTTAGATCTAGGGTTAGGACTTGGGCTAGAATAAGGGTTAGGTTAGGGCTAGTGTTAGGGTTATGGTTACAGATAGAGTTAGTACTAGAAATAGGTCTAGGGCAAGAGTTAGAGTTAGTCTTAGGTGTAGGGTTAGAGTTAGGGTTACAATTAACACTAATTTAGGGCAAGAATTAGAGCTAGGTTTAGTGTTAGAGTTAGGGTTAGCGTTAGTGTTAGTGTTGGATTTGGGTTAGGGTTAGGGTTAGAGGCAGGGATGCGGTTATACCTAGGTTCAGAACTAGGGTGAGGGTTGAAATTAGGGATTGGGCTATGGTTAGGGTTCATGTTAGGATTAAGGCTAGGTTTAGGGCTAGGATGAGGTCTTGGGTTAGGGTAAGTTTTTTGTTTGTGTTTGGTTTAGGTTATGGTTTAAGTTTAGCACTTGATTCAGCATTAGGGTTAGGGATTGGGTTAGAGTAATTAATAAGGTTAGGTTTATTGTTCAGGTTAGTTTTAGGAAATGGACAGGGTTAGTGTTAGATATAGGTTTAGAGTTAGGACTAGGGTTAGCATTTGGATTAGGCTTATGTTTAGGGTAATGGATAGGTTTAGGGCTAGGTTTATGGTTGGGATTAGGGCTAGGGTTAGGGTTAGGGTTAAGCCTAGGGTTAGTGTTAGGGTTAGGTTTAGGGTAAGTGTTAGGGTTTGAGCTATGTTTAGGTCTATGGCAATGGTTAGGGTTAGTGTGACATCTAGGTTTAGCATTAGGGTTAAGTTAGAGCTAGTGTTAGCATTAGGGTTAGGTTGTGTTTAGAGTAATGGATAGAGTTAGAAATACGGTTTGGCCTTGGTTATAGTTAGGATTAGGACTAGGGTTAGGGTTAGGTTTAGGGTTAGGTCTAGATTTGTATTTGGGCAAGAATTAGTGTTTGAGCTAATGTTAGGTTTAAGGCAAGAGTTAGGGTTATTGTCAGGTCTAGGTTTAGGGTTTATGCTTAAATTAGTATTATGGTTAGAGTTATGGTTAGTGCAAGGGATAGGATTATGTTTTGGCTTCAGGTTAGTTTTAGGGTTCATTTTAGGTTTAGGTAAATGGATAGAGTTAGGGTTAGGCCTAGTGTTAGCATTAGGTTTATGGTTATTACTTGGGTAATTGATTGATTTAGATCTATGGATAGGGCTAGGATTATTTTTAGGATTAGGGCTGGCGTTAGGTTTAGGGTTATGGTCAAGGCTAGGGTTAGGGTGGTTAAGATTAGGATACGGATTAGGGTTTAAGCTAGTGTTAGTGCTAAGTCTAGGGTTAGGTGTAGGGTTAGGTCAAGGGTTAGGGTTAGTATTAGGTTTAGGGCTAGGGTTAGGGTTAATGTTAGGCTTAGTTTTTTCTTACCGTTAGGTTAAGTGTAAGGCTCATGGATTTAGTAAGTGTTAGGTCTAGGTTGAGTGTGGGCTAGGGTTAGTTTACCATAAGGATTAGGGTTTAAGCTAGGTTAGGGTTTGAGCTAGAGTTAGAGCTATGATAAGTGTTAGGTTTAGTGTTGGGTCTAGGGTTAGTTTTCTGGTTAGGGTTAGGGTTAGGGTTAGAGTTATGGCTAGGGTTATCAATAGGGTTAGGTTTAGGGTTACAGTAATGTGTATGTTCAGAGCTAGGTTTAGGGATAGGGTTAAGTTTAGGGTTAGGGATATGGTTAGAGTTAGCCCTAATCTTATTTTAAATCTAGTCTTAATCCTAAACCTAACCATAACCCTCAACCTAACCCTAAAGCTAATTATAGAACTAGCCCTAATCCTAACCATAGCAATAAAACCAAACAGAGCAACAGGCCTAACACTAACCTTAACTTAAACCAAACACTAGTACTACACCTATATCTAACCCTAGCCCTAATTCAAGTCCTAATAATAATCTTAAAAATAACCCTGTACCTGACTTATATCCTAACAGTCATCCTCGTTCAAAACACTACCCTAACCCTAAACCTACTGTAAACCTATACGTAGTCTTAACCCAAAACCTAGCCCTAACTCTAGCTCAAAACCTAAACTTTATGCTAAACATAACCCTAATCCTAACCCTAAACCTAGTTCTAACACCAACTGTAACCCTAACTCAGGCATATTCCTAACCATAACTCTAGTTGTAACCCTATCAATTACCCTAATCATAACCCTTACCCTAATGCTAGCCCTAAGCCTAACCCTAGCCCTATCTCTAATACTTACCAGATCAATTACCCTAAACCAAACCTGAACCTTAAAACAAACTCTAACTATACCCTAACCCTAACCCTAATGCTAATTTGAGCCTTAAACCTAAACCTTTACCTAAGCCAAATCCTAATCCTAATAATTCCCTGAGCTCTAAACCTGACCCTTGCCCTCAACCTAACCCTTACACTAGACGTAGCCATAAGCCTAACCCTAGAAGTATTTTTAACCATAACCCTAGACCTGATATTAGCCCTAGTACTAATCCTAGCCTTGAATCTAAATTGAATACTATCCTTCATCCTAGCCCTAAACCTAGCCTTAATCATAACCCTAACTCCAACCCTAGACCGAACCCTAACTCTAACCCTCACCTTACGTCTAAACCTAGCTATAACGCCATTCTTTATCCTAAATTTAAACCTAACCCTATCCCTGTCGCTAGGCCTTAGCTAACCACTAACACTAGCACTAATCCTAGCCCTAATTTAACCCTATCCCAAACCCTAAATCTAATTTTAGCCCTATCACTAACTCTAACTCTCACACTAGCACTAACCATAATGCTAATCCTAAAACTAGCCCGAACCCTACCATAGCCCTAAAAAAAAAAAAAAACCTGAACCATAACCCTAACCCTAAACCTTAACCTAAACCAAACCCTAACCCTAAACCTAACCCTAATTTGAGTTTTAATCCGAACACTAAAACTAACCATGAACCTCACTCTGACTGTAACACTAATCATAGCTCTAAACATAACCCTAATCCTAAACCTAAACATAACACTATACATAGCCCTAACCCTAACCCTAAATTTAGCCATATACATAACCCTGGTACTTACATTAGCCATAACCCTAACTCTAGCACTAACTTAACACAAAAATTGTCCTAAACTGAGCCATAACTCAAGTTTTAACCCTAATCCTAACACTAACGATAGCCCTAATCATAAACATAACCCTATCTCTAACCCTATCCTATTCAATAAACATAACCCTAACTCTAATGATAAACATAGTTCTAAACCTAACCCTATCCCTAATCCTAACCCATTTTATTACCCTAATCCAAATCTAGTTTCTAAACCTAACCCTATCATGAACCTAACACTAACCCTAATGCTAATTTGAGCCCTAAATTTAAAACTTAACCTATCCCAAACCCTAAACCAGGCCCTGACTCTAAAAATAGTCCTAGCTCTAAACCTGACCCTAACCCTTACACTACATGTACCCATAAATCTAACACTAAAACTATCTTTAACCATAACCCAAGACCTGATATTAGCCCTAGCCCTAATCCTAGCCCTAAACTTAAAACAAACCCTAGCCCTCATCCTAGCCCTAAACCTAGCCCTAATCTTAACCCTAAACTTAACCATAGCCCTAACCTAATTCTAACCCTCACCCTGCAACTTAACACCTCCCTTACACAAAACTTAATCCTAATCCTAACCCTACCACTAGACCTAAGGTGAACACTAACCCTAGCCCTAATCCTAGCCCTAATTTAACCCTATTCTTAATTCTAAAACTAACCATAGCCCTAAGACTAACTCTAACTCTCACACTCTCCCTATCCCTAGTTCTAACCATATCCCTTAACTTAACCCTAACCCTAGTCCTAAACATAGCCATAAACCTAGCCATGACACTTGCCTAATCCTTATTTCTAATCCTAAACCTAGGTCTAAATCTAACTCCAACTCTAACACTAACTCTAAGCCTAAGCCTAACATTAATACTAGCACTACCCCTAACACTAATAATGAAACTAGCCCTAACCCTAACCCTAGCAGTAAAACAAAACCAAGTAATAGCCTTAACATTAAAACTTAACTTAAACCAAATCCTAATACTACACCTAGACATAACCCTAGCCCTAATTCGAGTCCTAACCTTAACCTTAATACTAACCCTGACTCTGACTCATATCCTAACACTCACCCTGGCTGTAAACACCAACCTAACCTTAAACCAAACCCTTACATTAACCCTAGCCTTATTTGGAGTCCTAACCCTAACTCTAAAACTAACTCTGACCCTGGCTATTAACCTAACACTAACACTTGCTCTAAATGTCACCCTAACCTTAAACCTAATCCTAACACTAGAGGTTTAACCCCTAACTATGATCAAAAAATTCACCCTAATTGTAACCCTAGTTGATACATTAGCCATTGCCTAGCCCTAAACCTAACACAAAACTAGCCCTAATCCGAGCCCTAAACCTAGCTTTAACCTAACCCGTGCCCTATTCCAAGCCCTATCCCTAGCTCTAAACCTATCCCTAACCCTAAGCCAAACCCTAACCCTAATGCTAACCCTAATCCTTAACCTAACACAAACCCTAACCCTATTACTAGTCCTAACACTAGCACTCATTCTAGCTCTAACCATAACCCAAATCCTAACCCTAACCCTGACACTTATTCTGACCCTAAAACTAATCGTAGGTCTAAACCTGAACCTAAGCCTAAACTAAACCCTAACAGTAGCCCTTCTGGTAACCTTATACTTAAACCTAACCCTAACACTAGCCCTAGACCTAAACCTAATCCTAATTCTAGCCATAACTCAAAACCTAGACCTAATGAAAAACCTAAACATAGCCCTAACAATAACCCTTAGCCTAAGCCAAACACTAACTCTTCCCCTAGACCTAATTCTGGCTTTAATTCTAACCATAACAATAACCTGAACACTGACCCTGACACTAATAGTAACCCTAGTTCTAAACACCACCCCAACCCTAAACCTAACTCTAAAACTATACCTAGCCCTAACATTAACCCTAAAACTAGCCTAAATCATAACAAATTCTTACATTAACTGTAGCCCTAACCTATTGCAAAACCTAGCCCTAATCCAAGGTCTACCATACTTTTAACCTAAAGCTAATCCTAATCCTAAACAAAGCCCTAACCCTAAGCCTAAGCCTAGACATAATCCTTAGCATAACCCTAGCCCTAACCCTAGCTCTAACCTATCCATTACTCTAATGATAACCCTAACCCTTATGCTAACCCTAAACCAAACCTTAATCCTATACCTAAACTTAATCCTATAAATTACCCTACACTTAACCTGAACCCTAAACCTAAAACTACCATTACCCTATCCTTAACAATATTGCTAATTCGAGCCCTAAACCTAAACCTTTACCTAACAAAAATCCTAAACCTGACCCTAACCCTAATAATACCCCTAGCTCTAAACTTGACCCTAACCATAAACCTAACCCTTAAAATAGACATAGCTATAAACCTAACCCTAAACTATCCCTAACTGTAACCCTAGACCTGACTTTTACCCTAGCTCTAATCCTACTCCTAACCCTAACACAAATCTTACCCAACATCCTAGACATATACTTCACCTTAATCATAAACCTAACCCTCACCCTAGCCATAAAACTAGCTGTAATCCCAACCCTTACCCTAAACCTAACCCTAACCCTAAACCTAACATTAACCCTAGCCGTAACCCTAGGCCTAACTCTAACACTAACCCTTGCCCTAAGAATAACTGTAACTCTTGCCCTAGCCCTATACCGAGTTCTAAACCAATCCCTTGCCATCACACTAAGCCTAGCCCTATACTTAGCACCAACCCTATGCTATCCTTCACCCTAGCTCAAGCCCTAGATCTAAACCTAACTCTAAATCTAACCCTAAACCTAAGCCCAAACCTCACACTAACACTAGCCCTAACTCTAACACTAATCCTAAAAATAGCCCTAACCCTACCCCTAGCCCTAAAACAAAACCGAGTCACAGCCCTAATCCTAACCCTTAACCTAAACCAAACACTAACTTTACACCTAGCCCTACATCTATCTCTAATTCCAGTCCTAAATCTAACCTGAAAAGTAATATGGACACTGACTCTGACCCTAACACTAAATCTAGCTCTAAATAGTGTCATAACCATAAACCAAACCCTAACCCTATAACTAGCCCTAATCATATCCTTACTTCATGCATTACCAGTAGCCTTAACCCCAGACCTAACCTAACACAAAACCTAGCTTTAATCTGAGTTCTAAATCTAGCTTTAGCCCTAAACTTAAACCTAACCCTAACCTTAAGAAAAGCCCTAATCCTATACATATCCCTGGTCTTAATCTTAGGTCTAACCCTATCCATTACCCTAATGATAACCCTAACCATTATGCTAAACATTAGGCCTAACCTGAACTCTATCCTTTACACTAAACCACATCTAAACCCTATAACTAACTCTGTCATTAACCCTAACCCTAAACCTAATGTTAATTCAAGCCCTAAGCCTTACTTACTTCTAACATAAACCAAACCCTAAATTTGAACCTGACCCTAATAATAACCCTAGCTCTAAACGTAACCCTTACCCTAAACCTAACCCTTACACTGGACGAAGCCATAAACCTAACACTAAATCTATCTCTAACTGTAACCCTAGACCTGGCATTAGCCCTAGCCCTAATACTAGCCATAAACCTAACACAAACACTAGCCTTCATTCTAGGCCTAAACCTAGCCTTAATCATAACCCTAATCATAACCCTAGACTAACCCTAATACTAACCCTCACCCTAGCCCCAAACTTAGCTATAACCCACTTCCTTACCCTACATGTAACCCTAACTTTAACCCTAAGCTGAGGTCTAAGCCTAACACTAACCCTAGTCCTAATTTAGCCCTATCACTAAACATAACCCTAGTCCTAGCCCTACGACTAACTCCAACTCTCACACTAGCCTATCACTAGTTCTAACCATATCCCTTACTATAACCCTAACCTTAACCCTAAACCTAGTCCTAACCCTTGCCCTATCCTTAGTCCTAGCCCCAACTATAGATCAAATCCTAACTCTAAATCTAACCCTAACCCAAAGGCTAAGCCTAACGATTATAAATATATTTATATTTAGATTCTATGTCTACAAATGTTGGCTTCAATTATTATGGAGAATGTAGTCATCAGATTCCTAAAAGTCATACCATTTCTGGTGGTGTATAGACAACGGACTGTCAGGGGTAGGATGCTATGTTAAGGTGGAAAGGAGTGAGGGTATTAGATTAATCTATCTTAGCAAATTGGAGGAGAACTGTAATGAATAGACAGGGGTAATTTATGGAAGAATGTATAAATTCAAATTCCTTATCTGTATTCATTAAATTACCCTATGTATGAATAGTAAAAGTTTGGAAGTTGCAAGTGGGATAGAGGAATGAAGAAAAAAAGAAGAAAAAAAATAAGAAAGAAAGGGATAATTAAAATAATATAAAATGAATGGGGGGTGAGATGGGCCTATGCAATTCCTCTATATTAAACAATTCTGGTGATTCAGTTCTTAAAGTCCAATTTCATGCAAAGTTCTTGGTTTCATGTATGTTGAGATTGTGAGGGCCAGAGGGGGAAGGGTAGAGGAGAATAGATGAGAAGAGCTAGAATAGAAAAGTCTCTCAGAACTCGGTTTTCTTCCAGTAGGTGGAGTTTTCTATTCCTAGCTTGATTCTCTGTACTAAGGGTGGTGGAAGTAGCCAGTTTGAGAGGGCTTGAGCTTCTACCTGGAGCCTCCCTACTCTTAGTCTCTGAGTTGGAAACCAGGTACCTGTACAGTTGCTGTTCTGCATTGGTAGCTACGACCCCCACACCCCCCCAAAAAAAAGCTTGTGAGAAAAATCTTGAGTTATCACAGCTGGAGATAGGGGAGTTTGAAACCGGGTACCTGAGCAGCTGCAGAACCGAGCTGGTACCCATGGCCACTGATATGGTGAGTAAGTTTTCCAAGATGGATTCCATCTGTTACCTGTGTAGGGTGTTTGGTGAAGTTGGTGGTTCTGGGGTGACCTTTGGCCGTGTCCAGAGCTTGGCCTGGTGACCCACAAGCAAAGCCTCTGTGGTCTGTGCCACCTATCCTCTGTGCCGAGAGCGCCTCCATGGCCGAGACTTCTGTCCGAGCCAAGAGCAAACCCACAGCCAAGACTTCCGTCTGAGCTGAGAGCACATGCGCAGCCGAGACTTCCATCTATGCAGAGAGCTCTTGTGTGGCTGAGACTTCCGACTTCTGACTGAGCCAAGAGCAACCACACAGCCGAGCCTTCCATCTGCACAGAGAGCTCCCGTTTGGCCCTAGTTTTCTTCAAATTTCTATGATATTGGGCAAGATTCATCTATTACTTAGCCTTACTATGCTCCACAGGTTTGGGCCTTCTTGGTTCAATGGTTTGCTGTCAGGAACAGTTTGTATTTTAAGGTTTTCCTTCATTATGGCTCATTGGTATGAATGAAAATTGAGCTGGAAATCAAACAGGGTTGGTAGTAGGTGCTTGAAACTTCACAAATCAGTTCTCAGTGGGCAAACTCAATCAGATCTCTATGGGCATTCTCTGGTTTATTCTTTGTGAAAGTAGCCCTAAGTGGAAGCATGTAAAGCAGCTTTATATGAGAGCACTTTAGGAGAAAATGGAAATATGCATAACTGAACTACCTCCCCCAATTATTTGGTCAGATTTCTTTGATACTGTGAAAGGTTCATCTGTTAGCCTTCCCCACTTGGCTCCACAAGTGTGGGACTTCTAGGATCAAAAGGACACTAAACAGGTTAAGGTTAGTGTTAGGGTTAGTGTTAGCACTAGGATTGGACCTAGTGTTTGGGTTAGAGTTAGTTTTGTTTTCAAATTTCTATGATATCTGCAGGATTCATCTTTTTCCTATTTTGACTATACTCCAAATGTTTGGGTCTCCTACATAAAGGGTTTGCTTTCAGGAACAGTTTCAATTTTCATGTTTCTCTTCTTTTTGCCCTCTAGGGGTGAAGGAAATGAAGCTGGAAATCAACCAGGGTTTGGGCTAGTTGCTTGAATCATCGCACACTCAATCAGTTCTCAGTGAGGATTGTCTGGTTTGTTTCTTGTGGAAGTAGCCCAAATCTGAAGTAGAAAGAAAGAGCTTTATCTCTGAGTGATTTAGGAGCAAGCAGAATACACATGTACTGAAAGAGCTTTGAATTTTTTTGGTCATATTACTTTGATACTGTACTGGATTCAACCTTGACTTTTCCTTTGTAGGCTCCCCACGTTTGGGCCTTCAAGATTCAATGGTTCACTTTCAGGAACAATTTCTATTTTAAGGTTTCACTTCATTTTTACCTAAATGGAATTGGAGCTAGAAATCAAACAGGGTTGGTGCTAGCTGCTTCAAACTTCACACACTCAATCAGTTCTCTGTGGGCACTCTCTGGTTTGTTCCTTGTGAATATAGCTCTAAGCTGAAGCATGAAAAGCAAGTTTATCCGAGAGCACTTTAGGAGAAAGAGGGAAATATAAATATATTGAAATACCTTCCCCAATTATTTGGTCATATTTCTCTGATACTTTGCAGGATTCATCTACTAGCTTGACCCACTAGGGTCCCCAATTTTGGGACTTCTATGATCATAAGTTCTCTAAGCAGCTTAGCATTAGGGTTGGGGATAAAGTCAAATCTAGCATTAGATTTACAGTTAGATTTGTTCAAATTTATTTGATACTGGGCAGTATTCATCTTTTCCTTACCCTTGTTACGTTTCCCAGTTTTGGACCTTCTCAGTTCAAGTGTTAGGGGTTGGTTTAAGTTAAGGTTTAGGGTTTGTGTTATGGCTCAGTTTTGTTTTAGGGCTAGGGCTAGGGCTAGTGTTAGGGCTAGATTTTGGATTAGTGTTAGAATTAGGGCTAGTGTTAGGATGAGGTTTAGGATTAGGGTTAGGGTTAGATTTAGATTTAGGGTTAGATCTAGGATTAGGGTTAGGGCTAGGTCAGCGTTCTGGAAGGGATAGGGTTATAACTAGGGATACGGCTAGGAAGAGAGTTAGTTTTTGACTTAGTACCAGGCTTAGGTTAGGCTTAGGGTTACAGCTAAATTAGGCCTAGGATTAGGGCTAGGGTTAGTGTTACAGTTAGGACTAGGGATAGGGCTAGGTTTAGGTTTAGCATTGGGGTCAAGGTTAAGTTTAGGGGAATGGGTGGTGTTATAGCTAGCTTTAGGTCTAGGATGAGGACTAGAATTAGTATTAGGGTTAGGGTTAGTGTTCAGAGTAGGGTTACGGTAGGTTTAGGGCTAGAAGGATGGCTAGGTTTTGGGTTAGGGTTAGGTTTAAAAGTAGGTATAAGTCTAAAATAAGGATTAGGTTTTGGTTTTGGTTAGGGCTGGTGTTATTGCTATGGCTAATGTATGAACTAGTGTTACAATTTGTGCTAGTTTTTGGGTTGGGGTTAGGGTGATATTTTGAGCAAGGGTTATATTTAGGGTCAGTGTAATGGTCAGGGTTAGTATTAGTGTTAGGTTTATGACTCTAATTAGGGCTAAAGTTAATGCTAGGTGTAAGGTTAGGTTTTCGTTTAGGTTAAGGGTTATGGTTAGGGCTATGGCTCAGTTTTGTTTTAGGGATAGGGCTAAGGTTAAGGCTAGATTTTGGAATAGCATCAGGGTTAGGGCTAGTTTTAGAGTGAAGTTTAGGCTTAGTGTTAGGTTTAGATTTAGAGTTAGGGTTGATCCAAAGTTAGGGCTCATGCTAGGGTTAGGGCTAGTGCTAGGGTTATGGTATGGAATATTGTTAGAACTAAGGATATGTTTAGGGTGAGAATTAGACTTCTTCTGAGGAGTAGGCTTAGGGTGAGGGTTAGGGTTACTGCTAATTTAGTGCTAGGATTATGACCTGGGTTAGTGTTAGGTTTAAGCCTAGGGGTTGGGCTAGGGTTAAGGTTAGCAATGGGGTTAGGGTTAAGTTTAGGCGAATGAGTGGGGTTTTAGCTAGGTTTAGGGCTAGGGTAGGGTTAGAATTAGGATTAGCCTCGAGTTATGGTTCAGTTTTGGATTAAGGCTAGGATATTTAAGGCTATAATAAGGATTACGTATTCTGATAGGATTAGGGCTAGGTCTCAGGCTAGGGATAATGTCAGGTTTAGGGTTATTGTAAAGTATAGTTTTAGGGTTAGGTTATGACAAATTTTATTGTAAGTGTTAGGTTTAGGTTAAAGGTCAACTTTAGAGCTATGCTTATTATTAGTGTCACTGTCAGGGTCAGGGTTAGCGTTTGTTTTACGTTAAGATTAAGGGGTTTGGGTTCGAATTAGTGTTAGGTTTAGGTTTGGAGTTAAGGTAATGAAAGGGTTTACTTTAGGTTTTAGTTAAGATTTAAGGTAATGGATGGGTTAGGTTTCAGCGATCGGGTTAGGGTTAACATTAGGGGTAGGATTATGTTTAGTGTAATGGATAGTTTTAGATCTAGGGTTAGGGCTAGGTTATGGTTGGGATTAAATCTAGGATTAGGGTTAAGTTTAGAGGTAGGGCTAAGGTTTTGTTTAGGGTAAGTGTTAGGGTTAGGGTAAGTGTTAGTTTAGGGTTCAGGTTATGGTTAGGTTAGGATAATGGTTAGTGTTTGAGCTAGGGTTAGGTCTAGTGTGAGGGTTAGGTTCAGGTTTAGTTCTAAGTTCAAGATTATGGTTAGAGTTAGGTTTAGTGTTTGGGATAGGGTTTTAATTAGGGTTAGGATTAGGGTTAGAGTAATGGATATGTTTAGAGATAAATTTCGGACTAGGGTTAGGTTAGGATTAAGGCTAGGGTTACAATTAGTATTTAGGATAGGGCTAGGGTTATGTTTAGTGTAAGGATTAGGCTTTGAGCTAGGGTTAGGTCTAAAGAGAGGGTTAGGGTTAGAGTTAGGGTTTGGGTTAGGGCTAGGCTTAGGTTTATGCTTAGAGCTAAGTTTAGGCCTATGATTAGCTCTAGGTTTTGTGTTAGCTTTAGGTATAGGGTTAGAACTATGGGTAATGTAAATGTTAGGGTTATATTTAGGGGTAGTTTTAGGTTTAGGGTTATAGCTAGGTCTAGGTTTTGGGTTAGTGTAAGGTTTAAAGCTAGTTTAAGTGTTAGGACCAGAGTCAGTGTTCGGAATAGGGTTAGGTTTAGGGTCAGAGCCAGAATTAGGATGAGGGGTAGGTCTAGGATTAGGGTGTTTGATTTAGGTTAAGGGTTATTGTTAGGGCTGGTGCTAGGATTTTGTTTAGGTATAGGGGTAGAGTTATAGCTATATTTAGGATTAGCTTTGGGTCTAGGTGTAGTATTAGGCTTAGGCATATATATAGGTTTACCGATAGGTCTAGTGATAGGTTTTGGTTTAGCTTTAGGGTCAGGTTTAGACCTAGGGTTACTTTTAGGGTCAGATGAGGGTCAGTGTTAGATGTAGAAGTAGATTGAGGGTTAGGGTTAAGACTAGTAATATGGTTAGAGTTGAAGTTAGGCTAAGGATTAGGGTTAGGACTAGGGTTAGCATTTGGGTTAAGGTTTGGCTTAGGGTAAGGGATAGGGTTAGAGCTAGGGTTAGGGCTAGTGTTAGGGTTAGGTTTAGGCTAGTGTTAGGGTTAAGATTGGGGTAAAAGCTAGGTTTAGGGCTTAGATGCAGGGTAGGATTTGTGTTAGTGTTAATGCTAGGGTTAGGACAATGACTAATGTACGAAATAGGGTTACAATTAAGGCTAGTTTTAGTGTTATGGGTAAGGCTAGTTCGAGTGTTAGGGTTAATTTAAGTTAGGGTGATGATTAGAGCTAGGATTTGTGTTAGGGTCAGCATCAGTGTCAGAGTAATTTTTAGAGTTAGGGTTAGGGCTAGGTGTAAGGTTTGGGTTTGGTTTAGGTTAATGGTTTGTGTTAGGGATATGGCATGGTTTTGTTTTATGGCTAGGGCTTGGGCTAGGGCAAGTTTTAGGATTAGCATTATAGTTAGGGGTAGTGTTAGGGTTTGGTGTGGCTTATGATTACAGATAAATTTAGAGTTAGGTTTAGATTTAGAGTTAGGTTAAGATCTAGAGTTAGGATAGGGCTAAGGATAGAACTAGGGCTAAGGCTAGGGCAAGAGTTCTAGTTAGTCTTAGGGCCAGGGTTAGAACTAGGATAGGATTAAATTAGAGCTGGGATTATTGCTAGGATTAGTGTTAGTATTAGGCCTAGGGTTAGAGCGGGGGTTAGGTTTGGGTTTAGGGTTATGGTTAGGTTTGTAATAAGGGATGGGGTTATAGGTCGTTTTAGGTCTAGGGTGAGGGTTAGAATTAGGGTTAGGGCTCAGGTTATGGTTCGGGTTAGGATTAAGCCTAGTTTTAGATTATGGTTAGGGCTAATTTCAGGTCTAGGGTTAAAGACAGTTTAAGGTTTGGTTTATGTCTATGCCTTCTGTAAGCATTAGGTTTAGGGTTAGGGTCAGGTTTAGAGATAAGGGTATTATTAGGGTCATGGTCATGATTAGTGTTTTGGATAGGTTAAGGTTTAAAGTTAGAACTCGAATTAGCATTAAGATAATGATCAGTAATGATAGGGTTAGTTTTAGTTTTCAGGTTGAATTTAGGGTAATAGGGTGAAGATTAGGGATAGGGTTAGGTTTAGGCCTAGGGTTAGGGTTATGATTAGGGTAATGGATAGGGTTAGAGATAGGGTTACAGCTAGGGTGATGGCTACAATTAGTGACAGGGATAGAGTTAGGTTTAGGGTTAAACCTAGGTTTTGGGCTCAGAATAGGGCTAGGATTTGAGTTAAGTTAGGGCTACGGTTAGGGTTACAGCTGATGTAAGTACTAGGGATATGATTAGGGCTAATTTTAGTTTTAGGGGTTAGGACTAGGTTTAATGTTAGATTTAGGATTAGGGTTAGGGTGATGTTTAGACCTAGGTTTAGTTTTAAGGTCAGAGTCAGGGTGAGGATTAGTTTTAGGTTTCGACAAAAGACTTGGATTATTCCTGGGTTAGGGCTAGGTGTAGGATTAGGGATTGGTTTATGTTAAGGGTTAGGGTTAGGTCTATGGCTCAGTTTGGTTTTAGTGCTAGGGCTAGGGTTAGGACTAGGATTAGCCTTAGGGCTAGGGCTAGGTTTAAGCTTAGGCTTAGGCTTATTTTTAGGGTCAGATTTAGAATTAGGGTTAGATCTTGGGTTATGGCCAGGGACAGGAATTGGGCTAGGATTAGACCTATAGTTCAGGCTAGGATTAGGTTTCCTGTAGAATATAGGGTTAGAACTAGATTTACGGCTAGTGTGAGAGTTAGAGTTAGTCTTTTTCTAGGGTTAGGGTTAGGGTTAGGGATAGGGATAAATTAGAGCTAAGATTAGGGCTATCGATAGTCTTAGGTTTAGGTCTAGAGTTAGGGTTAAGGTTATAATTAAGGCTATGTTTAGGGCTAGGATAAAGACTAAGGTTTGTGTTAGGGTTAAGTCTAGGATTATGGCTAGAGCTAAAGTCAGGTCTAGGTTTATGGTTAGGGATAGTTTTAGGGTTAAGTTTATGTCTAGTTCTAGTGTAAGGGTTAGTATAGGGTAATAGTCAGGTTTAGAACTAGTGGAATTATTAATGTCAGGGTCAGTGTTGGGCTTTGGTTTAGGTTTGAGTTTAGGGTTAGGGCTCGAATTAGCATTAGGGTTAGCATTAGGGTAATGATAAGGTTAGATTTAGGGTTCAGGTTAGGTTTAGAGTAATTGACAATTTGGGGGATAGTGATAAGATTAGGATTAGGCCTAGGGTTAGCATTAGGGTAAGGGTAATGTTTAGGGTAATGAATACAGTTAGAGTGAAAGTTAGGGCTAAGGGTTATGGTTAGGAATAGGATTTGAGTTAGGATTAGGGTGAGGGTTAGAACTATGGTTAGGTTTAGAATATATGGAAAACAGGTATAGTTGCTGTTCCGCATTGATAGCAACACCCCGGAAAAGCTTGTAAGAAAAATCTTGAGTTATCAGAGCTGGGGGTAGGAGAGTTGGAAACAGCTTACCTGATAAGCTGCAGAACAGAGCTGGTAGCCCCGCCCACTGATAGATAATGAGTAAGGATTCGCAAGATGGATTACAACTATTACCCATATATGATGTCTGGTGAAGTGGGTGGTTCTGGATTGACCATGTGCTGTGTCCAGAGCTCATTCTGGTGATTCTAAAGCAAAGTCTCTGTGCACTGTGCTGCCTTCTGTCTCTGCAGTGAGTGCCCAAGCAGCTGAGACTGCTATCTGTGCCCAGAGAATCTGCACAGCCGAGCCTTCCATCTGAGTTGAGAGCACCCATGGAGGCCCTAGTTTTCTTCAAATTTCTATGATACTGGGAAGGATTCACCTTTTACTTAGCCTTACTATGCTCCACAGGTTTGGGCCTTCTCGGTTCAATGGTTCACTGTCAGGAACAGTTTGTATTTTAAGGTTTCCCTTCATTATGGCTTATTGATGTGAATGAAAATTGAGCTGGAAATCCAACATGGTTGGCAGGAGGTGTTTGAAACTTCACACAGTCAGTTCTCAGTGTTCACTCTCAGTTTCTTTCTTTTGAAGGTAGGCCAAAATGAAGCATGCAAAAGAAACTGTATCCAAGAGCCCTTAAGGAGAAAACAGTGAAACATGTATGTACTGAAATAAGTCTCCCAAAAATTTGATCAGATATCTTTGATACTACATGGTATTCATCTTTTAGCTTGTTGCACTAGGCTCCCCAAGGTTGGCACTTCTAGGATCAATGGTTCTCTAAACAGATAATGGTTAGTGTTACAGTTACCGTTAGGGCTAGCTTTAGAGCTAGTGTTAGGGTTAGAGTTTGTTTTGTTCAAATTTCTTTGATACTGGGAAGATTTATCTTTACCTATCCTACTATGTCCCCCAGTTTTGGGCCTTCTTGGTTTAATGGTTCACTGTTTGGAATAGTTTGTTTTTAATGTCTCACTTCATTTTGACCTATATGGGTAAATGCAAATGAAGCTGGAAATCAGAGGTTTGGTGCTAGCTGGTTGAAACTTTACATTCTCAATCAGTTGTCTGTGGGCACTCTCTGGTTTCTTCCTTGTAAAATAGCCATAAGCTGAAGCATGTATAAAAACTTTATCCAAGAGTACTTTAGGAGAAAACAGGGCAATATGCATGTACTGAAATACCTCCCCCAATTATTTGGTTAGATTTCTTTGATACTGTGCAGGACTCATCTGTAAGCTTCCCTACTAGTCTCCCCAAGTTTTAAAATTTTTTGATCAAAGCTTCTCTTTACAGGTTAGGCTTAGGGTTATGGTTAGAGTTAGGGCAAGTGTTAGCACTAGTTTTAGGGTTAGAGTAAGTTTTTTTTCAATTTATTGGATACTGGATAGCATTTACATTTTTCCTATTCTTAGTATGCTCCGCATGTGTGGGACTCCTAGGTAAAAGGGTTTGATCTCAGAAGCAGTTTTAATTTTCATGTTTCACTTCATTTTGCCCTATAGGGGTGAATGGAAATGGAGCTGGATTCAAACAGGGTTTGTGCTAGCTGCTTGAAACTTCACACACTCAATCAGATCTCAGTGCACATTCTCTCATTTGTTTCCTGTGATAGTAGCCCAAAGCTGAATTAGAAAGAATCAGCTTTATCTGTGAGCACTTTAGGAGCAAGCTTCAATTTTTTTGCATCTATTACACTGATATTGAACAGTATTCATCCATTTTCTAGTCTTAGTAGGATCCTCATGTCTGGGTTTTCAAGGCTTGCCAGTTCACTGTCAGGAAGAGTTTAAATTTTTAGGTTTCACTTTATTGTGTCCGACAGACATGAAAGAAAATGGAGCTGGAAACCAAACAGAGTTAGTACTAGTTGCTTGAAACTACACACACTGAATCTGCTCTCTGTGGGCAGTCTCTGGTTGTTTCTTGTGAAAGTGCCTTAAACTGAAGCATGAAAAATAATTTATCCAATAGCACATTAGGAGAAAACAGGGAAATATACACTTAATGATATACCTGCCCCAATTATTTGGTCAGATTTCTTTGATACTGCACAGGATTCATCTGTTAGCTTGCCCCACTGGGCTCCATTATTCGGGGACTACTCTGATCAATGGTTTCCTAAACAGGTTAGGTTAGACTTAGTATTAGATTAGGGCTAGGGTTATAGATAGTGTTTGTTAGATTTTGTTTTGTTCAAATTTCTTTGATACTGGGCAGGATTCACCTTTTACCTAGGATTACTATGTTATCTAGGTTTGGGCCTCTTGGGTCAAGGGTTTGCTCTCCGGAACAGTTTGTATTTTAAGTTTTCATTTCATTTTGACCTATGCATGTAAATGGAAATGGAGCTGTAAATCCAACATTGTTGGTGCTAGCTAATTCAAACCTCACACACTCAATCAGTTTTCTATGGGCATTCTCTGGTCTATTTCTTGTAAAAGTGGCCCTAAGCTGAAGCATGCTAAGCCACTTTATGTGAGAGCACTGTAGGATAAAGCAGGACAATATGCATGTACTGAAATACCTCCCCAATTATTTGGTCAGATTTCTTTGATAGTGTGAAAGATTCATCTGTTAGCCTACCCAAATTGGATCCCCAATGTGGGACATCTAGGATCAAAGGGACTCTAAACAGGTTAAGGTTAATTTTGTTTTCAAACTTCTATGATACTGTGCAGGTTTCATCTTTTTTCCTATTTTGAATGTACTCCTAATATTTGGGCCTCCTACATACAGGGTTTGCCTTCAGGAACAGTTTCAAATTCATTTTTCTCTTCTTTTTGCCCTATAGGGGTGAATGGAAATGAAGCTCTTAATTGAACAGGGTTTGGGCTAGCTGCTTGAAACTTCACATACTCCATCAATTTTCAGTGATCTTAATCTGGTGTTTACCATGGAAGTGGCCCTAAGATGAAGTAGAAATTAACAGTTTTATCTCTGAGTGCTTTAGGAACAAGCACAATACCCATGTACTGAAATAGCTTCACATTTTTGTTGGTTGGATTAATTTGATACTGTACAGGATTCATCCTTGACCTAGCCTTAGTAGGCTCCACCAGTTTGGGCCTCCAAGTTTCAATGGTTCAGTGTCAGAAACAGTTTGAATTTTTAGGATTCACTTCATTATGGCCTATAGTTGTGAATGCAATGGAGCTAGAAATAAAACATTGTTGGTGCTAGCTGCATGAAACTTTGAACACCCAGTTAGTTCTCTGTTGGCACTGTTTGGTTTTTCTTTGTGAAAGTACCTTAAGCTGAAGCAAGAAAAACAATTTATCCATGAGCACTTTAAGAAAAAAACAGGAAAATATGAATGTACTTCATATGAACACCTACCCCTAACCCTAACCCTAAAAGTAGCCCTAATCACAACTCTAGTTCTTATGTTAGTTGTACCCTTAATCCTAGCCCTAACCTAGGGTTAGTGTTAGGGCTAGGCCTAACATGGGGCTAGGCCTAACCCAAAACCTAGCACTAATCTGAGCCCTACACGTGTTTTAATCCTAACACTAACCAGAGCCCTAACCATTAACCTAAACCAAACCCTAACTTTGAAACTTGCCCTAACCCTAAACCTAACCCTATCCTTAATCCTAACCATAATCCTAGACCTAACCCTAGCTCTAACTCTATCCATTACCCTAACCATAACCCTAACCTTGGTGCTAATTTTAGGATAACCCTAATTCTATCTCTAACCCTAACTTTGTCCATTATCCTAAACCTAACCTGAAACATAAACCTAAACATAAACATTACCCTTACATTAATACTAAACCTAATGCTAAAGAAAGCCCTGATCCTAAACTTAACCTAACTCAAACATTAATCATGATAGTAACCCTAATAATAACCCTATCTCTAAACCTGACCCTAACCCTCAACCTTAACCTTACACTAGAACTAGCCATAAACCTAACCCTAAAACTAACCATAAACATAAAGCTAGACCTGACATTAGCCCTAGCACTAATTCTAACACTAATCCTAACACAAAACCGAACCCTAATCCTAGCCCTAAACCTACCCCTAATCCTCTCCCAAAACCTAGCCTTCCTACCAACCCTAAACATAACCCTCGCCATAACCCTATTTTGTACCTTGCCCTAAACCTAGCTCTAATATAATACCTTACATTAATCCTAACCCTAACCCTAGACCTAAACGTAGGCCTAGCCCTAACACTAACCCTAGCGCTGATCTTAGCACAAATTTAGTCCTAAACCTAACCCTAACTGTAACCCTAACCCTAACTCTCACCCTAGCACTAACCCTAGTTCTAAATCTATCCCTTACCATAACACAAACCTTAGACCTAAACCTAGCCCCAAACCCATTCCTACTTTTGGCCTAGCCCTATACCTAGAACTAACCCTAACCTCAATCAAATGCTAATCCTAAGTCTAAACCTCACCCTAACACTAGCCCTAACCCTAATGCTAATTGGAAAACTAGACTAACCCTAGTCCTAGCACTCAAACAAAACCGAGTCATAGGCTTAACGCTAATTCTTAACCTAAACTAAAACTTAAGCTTATACCTAGCCCTAACCCTGGCCCTAATTTGAGTCCTAACCCTAACTTTAGAATTTACTCTTACCGTGACTCAGACCCTAACAATAAACCCAGGCTCATCACAATAACAGTAAACTTAACCAGAACACTAAACCTAGCCCTACACCTAACCCTAAAACTAGCCCTAATCGTACCACCAGTTCTTCCATTAGCCATAGCCCTGTGCTAAAAGAAAAGCTAGCTCTAATCTGAGACCAAATCCTAGCTTTAAACCTAACCCTAAAAAAAACCTAGAATTATACCTAACCCTAGCTCTAACCCTATCCCTTACCCTAAGACAAACCTTCACCCTAATGCTACCCTAGTCCTATCATTAATCTTTAGCCTACCCCAAACCATAACACTATTACTAGTTCTAACCCTAGCCCACATTCTAGCTCTAACCCTAACCCAAATCCTAACCCTAACCCTGACCCTTAATCTGACCCTAACTCTAAGCCTAGGATTAAACCTGACCCTAACCCTAATCTGAACCCTAACACTAGCTCTATGGGAAACCCTATACCTAAACCTAACCCTAACACTCGACCTAGACAAAAACCTAATCCTAAATCTAGCCATAACTCTAGCTCTAGACCTAAACAAAAACCTAGCCTTAGCCCTCACAATAACCCTTAACATAACCAAACACTACCTCTACATCTAGACATAAACTTAGTCCTAATTCTGGCCATAACCCTAACCCAAACACTGTCCCTTTCTGTAACAATAATCCTAGATCTAAACTTTATGTTAACCACAAATCTAGCCATAACACTAAAAATAGACCTAGCTATAACCCTAACTCTAGGTCTTACATTAATATAACCCTAATATTTGCCCCAAACCTCACACAAAACCTATCTCTAAGCATAATCGTAACCCTAACCCTAGACCTGACCTAACCCTAGCCCTTGCCTTAACCCTAACCTTAGCTCAAACACTAACCCTTGCCCAAATATAAATCTAGACCTAACCCTAAACCTAACCCTAACCCTAGTCCTAATCCTTACTATAACCAAGGCGAAACCCTAGTTCTAACTCTATCCATTATCCTAAACACAACCCTAACCCTAATGCTAAACCTAGGTCTAACTTAACCCTAAACACAATCCTAACCCTTTTGATAAACCTAGCTCTAACTTAATCCTGGATGTCACACTAACCCTAACCATTGCCCTAGCCCTATCCATAGCTCAAACCCTAACACTTACCCTAAATCTAACCCTAACACTAACCCTAGGCTTAACCCTAACCATAACCCTAGCCCTAATCCTAACCATAACCCAAACCCTAAACCTATCCTTTAACCTAAACAAAAGCCTAATCCAAATGCTAACCCTAGGCCTAACTCTAAACCTATCTCTAACACTAACCCTATCCATTTCCTAAAACTAACCTGAACACTAAACCTAACCTTATTAATTACTCTAACCCAATCCCTAAACCTAATGCTGAATCAAGCCCTAAACTTAAACCATAACCTAAACCAAACCCAAACAAGAAACTTACCCTAACCCAAGCCCTCATCCTAGCCCTAAACCTAGTCTTAATCCTAATATGAATGCTAACCATAGCCCAATTTCTAATTTCATCCCTTGCCCTAGTTCTGAAACTAGGTATAACCACATCCCTGCCTCTAACTCTAACCCTAACCCTAATCCAACACTAACACGAATGCTAATCCTAAACTTAACACTAATCCCAGCTCTAATCCTAGCCCTAATTTAGTGCTAATCGTAACCCTAACTCTAACCCTACCCCTAAGACTAACTCTAACTCTTGCCCTAGACCTAGTTCTAGTACTAACTCTATCTGTAACCAAAACCCTCACACTAGCCCTAACCTAACCTCTAAATCTAGCCCAAGTCTTAACCCTAGATCTAACCATAACTCTCTATATAACCCTAAACCTAAGACTGAACCTCACCCTACCACTAGCCCTAACACTATCACTAATCCTAAAACTAGTTCTAAACCTAGCTGTAGCTCTAAAACAAAACTGAGCCCTAGCCCTAACCCTAACACTAACCTAACTGTAACCTCAGACCTGACATTATATCTAGCCCTAATTCTTTCCCTAACCCTAACAAAAAACCTAACCCTACACCTACCCATAACTCTAGCATTATTTCTAGCGTTATTACTAACCCTAAAACTAACACTGACCTTGACTCTGACTGTAACACTAACCCTATTTCAAATCATCACTCTAATCATAACCTAAACCTAACACTAGATCTAGCCCTAAACCTAACCCTAAAACCAGCCCAAATCGTAACCCTAGTTCTTATATTATCCATAGCCCTACCCTAACCCTAACCTAATCTAAAATGTAGCCCTAACCCTAACTCTAACACCAGCTTTAAACCTAACCTAACTTTAAACCTAATCCTAACCCTAGCCTTAATCCTAACTATAACCCTAGCCCTAAATCTAGCTCTAATCATATCTATTACCTTAAACTTAAACCTAACTCTAATACTAATCCTAGGATAACCCTAACTTTAACCATAACCCTAACCCTATTCATTACCATAAACTTAACCTGAACCCTAAACCTAACAATATCCATTATTCTAACCCTAAATATAATCCTAACCTAATTTGAGCCCTAACCCTAAACCTTCACCTAAAAAAACCCTAACAGTTACTCTACCCTAAAAATACCCCTATCTCCAAAAATGTCCCTAACACTCAACCTAAAACTGACACTATACATAGCCATAAACCTAAACCTGAAATTATCACTAACCATAACTCTAGACCTAACATTAGCCTTAGCCTTAAACCTGGCCCTAAACCTAGCCTTAATCCGAACCAATACCCTATCACTAGGCCTAACCCTAAACTGAACCCTCACCATAGCCCTTAACCTAGCTTTAATATCATACTGTACCCTAACCCTAATTCTAAACCTAGCCCTAAACCAATGCCTAGCCCTAAACCAAGGCCTAGCCCTAATACTAAACCTAGTTCTAATACTAGACCTAATGTCACCCTAACCCTAAGACTAACTCTAACTCTTGATCTAGCCCTAGCCCTAGTTCTAACATTATCCCTTCCCATGACCAAAAGCCAATACCAAACCCTAGCCCCAAACTTAGCCCTAGCCCTAAACCTAGATGTAACCCTCACTCTAAATCTAACCCTAACCTAAAACCTAAACCTGACCCTAACACTAGCCCTAATCCTAATGCTAATTTGAAAACTATCCTCACCGTAGCCATAACATTCAAGCAAAACTGAGCTACAGCTCTTATCCTAACCTTAACCTAAACCAAACCCTAACACTATGCCTAGCCCTTACCCTAGCCCTAATTTGAGTCCTAAACCTAATCGTACAACTAATATTTGCTGCGCCCCTCCCCTGACTCAGGCAATGGCAATGCCCTACTGAGGTGGATGGCGCAAGGCATCCATCCTCTGGAGGAGCACAGTATGTTTCTGGGAATGGGCTGATTTGTTTTTGTATTCCTTTAATAAGTATAGTTGTAACTTCTCATATGACGATTCAGTATGAAGGAAAGAACATGACTTTCCCAATTAATGCAACTACTTCTAAAAAATAGATCTATTTGCTCTGAATGCAATGATTCAGTTGTGGAGTGTAAATTGTTAATGTCTAATGAAAAACTCCCTGTATTCCTGTCAAGGAAGTTTTTGAGAAATTAAATTAAAATCTAGAGAAGAAAAATTAATGTTAAGAAGACAGATTGGTGCTTAGTACTGGGCAAATTTTCTTGTTCCTTTGCACAATTGTTTGTGCTCTTACTCTTGTTTGATTAAAATTAATAACAAGTCAACCACTTGCCATAACCATGGCACCGGTTCCAGTCAGTAAGTCAAGAAAGAATAGTCAAGGTATAGGCCAATAGTTTGGGACATTTCTAACTATTATTAAAGGTTAACTAAGCAGAAACAGCTCAAAGCAAAACACGAACTGAAAGTACAAATGCTTGCTTATGTATAAGCCAAGATACATTTTTCTATTCTAATTGTAGCTACGTAATATTTTGTTTCTTTGAATAATGATTCCTGTTTTGTAACCACAAAGTACTGTGAGCCTGCCAAAATGAAAAGTATATATGATCAGCTTCACAAGTAAAGATTGGGATCAACACCTTCACTTTCGTGTCTGTGTTGTTTCTCCACCCCTCTTTCGCTGACTCCTCACCATCCGTTCGTCTCCTGAGACGCCCTGTTGGAACTGGTCTCTGACATCTGGTGCCCCCCGAACAGGGACGATCAGTAATCCATAAGTCTGATGCATTCATTTCATTCAGAAGTTTTCTGGTGAGTATAGGATTCTTACCTAGGGTACTGCAGACCCCTTAGCAAGGTGCTAAGTAAGTGAAGGGTAAGTAATCAGAGAACTTATTTTGAGAAGTCATGGGCCATAAAGAGTCTAAAGAAAGAGGACTCTTTATTAATATAGCTAAGCATATACTCCATAAACGGGCATTTCAGTTTCTTCTAAGCAGTTAAGACATTTTTTTCATTTTATTCAAGAATGCTCTCCTTGGTTCCCTGAGGAAGGAACCTTAAATTTAGAAACATGGAATAAACTAGGTAAAGAGATGAAGGTTTATTATGATCATCATGGGCCAGAAAAGATTCTTGTAGATGCTTTTGCATTATGGAATGTTTTTAAAGATGCTTTGGATCCGACCCATGAGACAGTTTGTTTGGCTCGTCAAGTGACTGAATCTGAACAAACCCCCTTAATTGGGGCTGCTGCTACATCTAAATTTTATAAAATTACATCCCCTCCAAAACAGTCTCAATCTTATGATGAACAAGGGGATGAAGAGGAGGATGAAGAACTTTCTCCTCAAGATCAGGAGGACTTAGAGGAGGCTGCATCTCGATATGATAACTCTGATTGGCCACCAAATTTGTTAGTCTCTATGTCTCCTGTGCCTCCCACACAGCCCTCTGCTCCTCCTGATTATTCTCAACAATGTAAGACACCTAAAAAACAACCTAAAAATCTTCCCTTTCTGGGAGCCATAACTGAAGCAAAAAATCAGGGTGATTATTCTTTATGCTTTCCTGTTATCCCTCAAGGGGAATTTGATGACTCACCTCAATGGAAACCTCTTCCCTTTAAATTAATAAAATAATTAAAAACCTCTGTTACTAATTTTGTTCCAACTTCCCCTTATACTTTACAATTGGTAGACTCAGTTGCTGCTGAATGGCTTACGCCTTTTGACTGGCAGCAGACAGCCAAATCCTGTCTGCCTCCTGGACAATATTTACTCTGGAAATCTGAATTTGAAGATCAAGCAAAACAATTAATAGGAAGAGGTATTATTAAAAGAGGACAAAAATATACTCTAGGTATGTTACTGGGTACTGGAGATTATGCTTCTCCTCAGAGCCAACTTTCCCTTAACAAAGAAACCTTAACTGAAATCTCAAAGTGTGCTGTTACTGCATGGCGAAGCTTACACAGTTCTGAAACAAAACAAAGTTTTCTTTCTAACATTAAATAACAGGCTACAGAGTTATATGAAGATTTTGTGGCTTGCCTACAGGAAACTGTTTCTAAGGTTATTGCTAATACTGAAGCCGCTAATATACTTATAAAGCAGTTGCCCTTTGAAAATGCTAATCCCACTTGTCAAGCTTTACTTTGACCCATTAGAAAAACTGGGTCTTTATCTGATTTTATTCGTATGTGCATGGATTCTACTCCAGCCCATATTCAGGGGATTGCTATTGCTGCTGCATTACAAGGCAA
Organism: Marmota monax; assembly: GCF_021218885.2. Lineage (NCBI taxonomy): Eukaryota > Metazoa > Chordata > Mammalia > Rodentia > Sciuridae > Marmota > Marmota monax. Next base: position 256,759 of record NW_026691959.1, read on the forward strand.
GACTTACTCACAGTTTTTAAAGGGTTATGGTACTAAAAATAACAATAAAATTTTTCCTTCAAAAAATAATACCCTTAATATTAAAGGTCAATGTTTTTCTTGTGGACAAACAGGACATTTTAGTCGTGATTGCCCAAATAAGCTATCTAATAAAAATCCTTTTATACAAAATAATCCTCCAAAAATTCCCTGCCCCGGGTGTCATAAAGGCTTTCACTGGGCCAGAGATTGTAGATCAAAATTTGACAAGGATGGAAACCCTATAGTCCCTACTTCTCAGAATCCAATGGAATAAAAAAATGGGCAATGGGGCTCCCCCCGGGCCCCACAAAACAACAGGGGCTTTCCCGGACAAATACCTTCTTTCGTGGGCTCTCAATTAGCAACTTGGCCCGAGCAACTCCAGGAAGTGCAGGATGAGACTTGCCCTCTTCAGTTCATGCTATACTTACTCCAGATTCTGAAGTTACTTTGATTCCAACTGGGGTCTATGGACCTCTTCCCCAAGGCTATTTTGGTGTAATATTAGGGAGAAGTTCTCTATCTTCCAAAGGCATTTTTATCTTGCCAGGTATTATTGATTCAGATTTCCAGGGATAAATTAAAGTTATGATTCAAACTCCAGTTAAAACTGTTCAAATTAGACTTCAACAAAGAATTGCACAAATTTTAATTATTCCTTATTTAAACAATCCTAATAGTGTACTTAAAAGTAATAGAGGAGATCAAGGTTTTGGTTCTAGTAATGTTGTTGCATTGATACAAAAGATTAAACAATCTAGACCTATGAAATATATTTCTGTGGAAGGTTTACAAATAAAGGGTATTTTGGATATGGGAGCTGATGTTTCTTGTATAGCTGGAAAAGACTGGCCTTCTTCTTGGCCCACTAGTAAGTCTCCTTCTACTCTTATAGGATTGGGACTTGCCTCCAATGTTGCCAAAAGTACACAAATATTACATTGGCAATGTGAAGAAAAACCTGGGACTTTTCAGCCTTATGTCATCCCCTCTTTGCCTTTTACTTTATGGGGATGAGACATTTTACAACAATTTAATGTTGTTCTGACAAATGATATACCTCAGATTTTAAAACTGCCTTTTACTTAGGGGCCACTGTCCTTAAAGAGGCTGATCCTATTGTTTGGAATTCCAACAACCCTGTTTGGGTGGATCAGTGGCCCTTAACTCAGGAAAAACTGGATGCTGCCTCTCATCTAGTTAAAGAGCAATTAGAGTTGGGACATATAGAACCATCTACTAGTCCTTGGAATACTCCTATTTTTGTTATTAAAAATCTGGCAAATGGAGACTCCTACAGGATTTAAGAGCTATTAACAAAACTATGGAAACCATGGGAGCTCTACAATCGGGCCTCCCTTCTCCTGTGGCTATACCAAAAGGAAAATATCTTGTAGTTATAGATCTACAGGACTGTTTTTTTAACATTCCTCTTGAAAAACAGGATTGTAAAAGTTTTGCTTTTAGTTTACCATCTTCTAATTTACAAAGACCTTTCCAAAGATTTCAATGGAAAGTTTTGCCTCAGGGAATGAAAAATAGCCCCACCTTATGTCAAAAGTTTGTTGATGCAGCCTTAGTCTCCACAAGAAATAAGTTTCCATCTGGATATATAGTTCATTATATGGATGACATTTTATTAGCTCATGCTGATTATTTGATACTCCAACAAGTACTTAATTTTATGATTACAAGTTTACAAGACTGGGGATTAAAAATTGCTCCTGATAAAATTCAAACTCAGGCTCCTTTTTCTTACCTAGGAAGATTAATTAATTCCAAAAATAAAACTTCTCAAAAAATACAGATTAGGGTTGATTTTTTTATGTACTTTAAATGATTTTCAAAAACTTCTTGGGGATATTAATTGGATTAGGCCTTACTTAAAATTAACCACTGCTGACCTTAAACCTTTATTTGAAATTTTACAGGGAGATTCAAATCCAAATTCACCTAGACAATTATCTCCTGAGGGAAAAAAAGCTTTATCTAAGGTGGAGAAGGCTATTTCAGATCATTATTTACAACAAATAGACTATAATAAGCCCTGGATGTTAATAATCTTACAGATTTCACACACTCCTACTGGATGCCTATGGCAGGATGATCCTTTAGAATGGATTTATTTGCCTTCTACTCCAAAAAAGATTAATATTTCATATCCAACCCAGGTGTCATCATTAATTTGTAAAGGTAGACTTCGAAGTAGAGAGCTCTTTGGACGAGATCCATCCTCCATTATTATTCCATATAAAAAGGAACAATTAGATTTCTTATTAAATGTTAATGATGAATTCCCTATAGCATTACAGGGGTTCTATGGAGAAATATTGTTTCATTTGCCTAACCACCCATTACTACATTTTATGACTAAAGTAAATACTATTTTAACTAAAAAATTTCTCATGTGCCCCTGGATCAAGCTTCTCTAATTTTTACAGATGGATCCTCTACTGGAATAGCTGTTACTATTATAGAAGACCAAGAGCCAACAGTCCAACAAACAACTGGAACCTCGGCTCAAAGGACAGAATTGATTGCTATTATAACTGCTTTTGAAAAGATTACACAGCCTTTTAATCTTTATACTGATTCCCAATATATAGTTAATCTCTTTCCAGCCATAGAAACATATTCTTGGTCCTCTCATTCATCAATTGTTAATATATTACAAAAGTTACAAAAATTAATATTACAGAGATCTTATAAATTTTTTATTGGACATATTAGAGGACATTCTAACTTACCCGGACCTTTAGTGGCAGGAAATGCTAAAGCTGATTTATTAACTAGGACTGTTTATAATGTTATTGAACAAGCTAGTAAAAATCGTCAATTACATCATCAAAATTCTGCTGCTCTTAGAGCACAGTTTCATATAACTAAAGAACAAACTAGACAAATTGTTAAACAATGTCAAATCTGTCCTACTCACTTTCCTTCTCCACAGATGGGTGTCAACCCTAGGGGTTTATTACCCAACAAATTGTGGCAGATGGATGTTACTCATATTCAAGAGTTTGGAAAGTTATCTTTTGTTCATTTTTGTGTGGATACTTTCTCACATGTTATTTTTGCTACAGCCCATATTGGAGAAGCTTATAAGGATATTGCCCAACACCTTTTTGCCTCCTTTGCATATATGGGATTACCTCTTCATATTAAGACAGACAATGCTCCTGCTTATATTTCAAAAACCTTTAAACATTTGTGTCAAGCACTTAACATAGTTCATTCCACAGGCATCTCCTATAACCCATCTCCTATAACAAGCCATAGTGGAAAGAGCTCATCAGACCTTAAAATCTCAAATTAATAAATTAAAAGAGGGGGAACTACATTATAGCTCTCCTCATCAAATTCTTCAACATGCTCTATTTGTCATTAATCATTTAAATGTAAATGATTCTAAATTAACTCCAATGCAACGTCATTGGTCTGAGCAAACAGTAACTCAAAAAAATTTAGTTAAATGGAAAGATCTTCTTACTGGACAGTGGAAAGGACCTGCTATTCTCTTAACATCGGGTCGAGGATATGCTTGTGTGTTTCCACAGGATGCTACTTCACCTTTGTGGATTCCAGATCGACTCATCAGACATTATGACTCACCCATATCACAGGCGGAGGTTCCTCCCCAAGCCATACCCAAGGATGCCATCGACCCAGGATGAAGAACTTGCCGAGGACATGACTAATCTTCACCTTCATTCCCCTCGACAGGCACAAGTAACATTGGCATCAAAATTACCTTCTTGGGGTCAAATAAAACATCTGACCAGTCAGGCACAAAACTTGGTTGTTAGCCAAGGTGCCTCTGCCTCTCCTGAAAAAGTGTTTCTTGCTATGCTCAGTCAGGTATCACTGATTTCTGATAATCAATCTTATTGGGCTTATTTTCCTGATCCTCCTCTTTTAAGAGTTACTGATTGGGGAAAACTTAATATTAAGGTGTTTACTGATAATCCTGAATTGTTAGGAGGGATTTCTGATTCCCTTATTCCTCATAAGATGTCATATAAGATTAATTTCAAGGGTTTAATAGAAGAGACTCCTATTTGCTTTGCTACTGATAATAAATTCATCCCTCAAGGATGTATGCCTATTAATTATAGACAATATTTTACTGATTGCCCTCCTGGCTTCCCAGACATGGATAATAAAAAGAGGAGCCTTTGGCTCCTTGAAATGGTTTCTTTAGGATACTATATAGTTAATGAAACCTATGTTAATAAGACATTACCTGAAGCCATTGATCCATGTGGATTAAAGAATAACAAAAATGATTTTTATTGGAATAATATGATTGATCCTAGGGAAGAATTTCCTTATTGGTTTCAATGTGGATTTATGCAAAGGGCACAAGTCTTTCAGCCTAAGTTTTCAGATGTTAAGATCTATGATTGGTCTGCTTCTGCCCCTCATTTTGATTATAAAAATTAATTTAAGACTAAGTCTCAAAAATTTAATCATACTGAAGGAATGTATACAAGTTCTCCTATTCATAGATGGTACTCACCTGGTTGGGTCACTCCCATATTTCAGAGTGAGCTCCCTAATGGAAAGGTTTCATACTTCCCAGATCTCTTTAGATTAATTGCAGCTACTAATATGGTTCTTTTAATCAGACCTGGTAAAACTCCAGGACCTTTCAATATTCATGCTTGCATTAATGCTACTCATGCTATTTTAGTAGGTAATAATAATACCTTGACAATTAATCATAATAATAGTGTTTATTCTATTTCCTGTGATCAGTGTATGTTAACTAATTGTATACATGCTAATCTTCCAAAAAACGACACTACTTTTATAATTATACATCAGCCTTCCTATGTAATGATTCCTGTCCTTCTTAATGATGATTGGTATGATGATGAAGGGTGGCAAATTCTTAAAAAAATAATGAATTAATTAGACCTAAGCGATTTGTTGCAGCATTAATTTTAGGAATTACAGCATTAATAGGAGTTATTACTTCTTTAGCTTTATCTACTACAGCTTTAGTTAAAGAAATTCATACTGCTCATCATGTTAATGATTTATATCATAATGTTTCATTAGCATTAGGTATTCAAGAAAAAATAGATAAGAAATTGGAGGCCCAGATTAATGCCTTAGAGGAAGCTTTATTATATGTAGGAAACCAGATTCAAAATATAAAAACTCAAATGACAACCAAATGTCATGCTAATTTCAAATGGATCTGTGTTACTCCCTTAAAATATGATCAAACTAAATATGGATAGAATCAAGTACAAACTCATTGATTAGGGATCTGGAATAAAACTGAAATAGGCCCCAATATACAAGATTTACAACAACAAGTAAAATATATAAGTAAGCCTTATTTATCTACTGACTCTACAGCTGACTTTGCTGTACATTTATACAAAAATGTACAAAAAACTATTTCCAATAGTACTTGGTGGTCATATATGATTAATATTGGTTTTGGCTTTTTATTCATTGTTCTTGTTTGTCTCATTCTTCCAGTCCTCTTCAGACTTGTCTGGAAATCTATCAGAAGCATCTCCGTCCAAATCGAACAAATCAAATTAAAAAATAAAAAAGGGGGAAATGCTGCACCCCTCCCCTGACTCAGGCAATGGCAAGGCCCTACTGAGGTGGATGGCACAAGGTGTCCATCCTCTGGAGGAGTGCAGTATGTTTCTTGGAATGGGCTGATTTGTTTTTGCATTCCTTTAATAAGTATAGTTGTAACTTCTCATATGACCACTAAGTATGAAGGAAAAAACATGACTTTCCCAATTAATGCAATTACTTCTAAAGAATAGATCTGTTTGCTCTAAATGCAATGATTCAGTTGTGGAGTGTAAATTGTTAATGTCTAATGAAAAACTCCCTGTATTCCTGTCAAGGAAGTTTTTGAGAAATTAAATTAAAATCTAGAGAAGAAAAATTAATGTTAAGAAGACAGATTGGTGCTTAGTACTGGGCAACTCGTTCTTGTTCCTCTGCACAATTGTTTGTGCTCTTACTCTTGTTTGATTAAAATTAATAACAAGTCAACCACTTGCCATAACCATGGCACTGGTTTCAGTCAGTAAGTCAAGAAAGAATAGTCAAGGTATAGGCCAATAGTTTGGGACATCTCTAACTATTATTAAAGGTTAACTAAGCAGAAACAGCTCAAAGCAAAAAGTGAACTGAAAGTACAAATGCTTGCTTATGCATAAGCCAAGATACATTATTCTATTCTAATTGTAGCTACGTAATATTCTGTTTCTTTGAATAATAATTCCTGTTTTGTAACCACAAAATACTGTGAGCCTGCCAAAATGAAAACTATATATGATCAGCTTCATAAGTAAAGATTGGGATCAACACCTTCACTTTGGTGTCTGTGTTGTTTCTCCACCCCTCTTTCGCAGACTCCTCACCATCTGTTCGTCTCCTGAGACCCCCTGTTGGAGCTGGTCCCCGACAAATATTGACCCTGATACTGATTCTAAAACTAACCTTAGCTCTAAACATCACCCTAACACTAAACCCAACCCTAACATTAAACTTAGACCTAATCCTAAAACTAGCCCTAATTGTAATGCCAGGTCTTACATTAGCAATAGGCCTAACCCTATCACAAAACCTAGATTTAATCTGAACATTTAATCCTAACACTAACACTAAACCTAACCCTAACCCTAGCTCTAAACCTATCACTTTACCCTATGCCAACCTTCACCCTAATGCTACCCTAGACCTAACCCTAATACTTAGCCTACCCCAAACCCTAACAATATTACTAGTACTAACTCTAGGCCTCATTTTAACTCTAACCCTAACCCAAACCCTAAGACTATCTCTGACCCTTATTCTGACCCTAACCTTAACCCTAGGTCTAAGCCGGAACCTAACCCTAAACTAAACACTAACACTAGCCCTATGGGTAAACCTATACCTAAACCTAACTGTAACATTAACACTAGACCTAACTTAATCCTAAGTATACACATTGCTCTAGCCATAGCCCTAAACAAAAACCTACCTCCAGCACTAACAATAACCATTACTCTAACACAATGACCAAAATTACTCCTAGAAATAACACCAGAAAAATTGTGCTCCTAACCATAAATCCAATGCTAACCTGAACACTGACCCTTACCCTAACAAAAACCCTAGCTCTAAACCTTATCCTTACCCAAAACATACCCCAACACTAGACCTATACATAACCCTAACCTTAAAACTAGGCATAACCATAATCCTAGTTCTTACATTACTCATAATCCTAATACTAGACATAAACCTCCTCACAAAACCTAGCCTAAATATAGCACTAAAACTAGCTGTAAGCCTAATCCTAACATTAGCCCTAGCCCTAACCCTCACACTTGCCTAGCCCTAACTTAGCTCAAATTATAACTCTTACCCTAAATGTAACCCTAACGCTAACCCTAACCCTAACACTTGCCCTAATCCTAACTCTAACCATAGCACAAATACTTCCTCAAATTCTATCCATTACCTTAAATATAACCCTAACACTAATGCTAACCCTAGCCCTAACTGTAACCCTAATTCTAACCATAGCCCTGACTGTAACTCTAAACCATGCCCTAGCCATATCCATAAACACTTAACCTAACCTAACTCTAAAACTAACCCTAGGCCTAACCCTAACCCTAGTCCTAATCCTAACTTTAACCTTAACTCTATCCATTACCCTATATGTAAGCCTATTCCAAATGCTAACCCTAGGCCTAAACCTAGCACTATCCCTAAAACTAACCCTATGCATTACTCTATACCTAACCTGAACCCTAAACCTAATCCTATTCATTACTCTAACACTAACCCTACTGCTAATTTGACCCCTAACCCTAAACCTTAACCTAAAGTAAACCCTAACTCTAATCGTAAACATAGTTCTTACATTAGCCTTTGCCCTAACTTTAGCCTTAACCCTAAAACAAAAATAGCCCTAATCTGAGCCCTAACACTAGATTTAATCCTAACCCTAACCCTAACCCTAGTCCTAAACCTAACCCTAACTCTAGCCCTAACCATATCCCTTAACCTAATCCAAAACCTATCCATAAAGCTAACCCGAGTCCTAATCCTAATCCTTAGCCTAACCCTATTTCTATTCCTTAAATAAGCACTCATTCTAGCTTTAATTCTAACACAAAACCTAACCATAACCTTCAACATTATTCTGACACTAACATTAATTATAGGTCTAAACCTGAACCTAACACTAAGCCGACCCTGAAACCAGCCTTATAGTAACAATATACCTAAACCTCACCCTAACACTAGACCTAAATGCAAACCAAATCCTAAATCTAGTAATAACTCTAGCCCTAGACCTAAACAAAACTTAGTCCTAGCTCTAACAATAACCCTTAACCTAAAACAAACACTAACCCTACCCCTAAACCTAAACATGTCCTATTTCTGGCTTTCACCCTAACCTAACACTAACCTGAACACTGACCTTGCCTTTAACAGTAAACCTATCTCTAAACCTGAGCCTAACCAACATCTAAACCTAACACTAGACCTAGCCATAACTCTAACCCTAATACTAGCCCTCATCATAACCCTAGCTCTTATATTACCCATAACACTAACCCTAGGCCTAAACCTAACACAAAACCTAGATCTTATCCTAGGCCTTATCCTAGCCTTAGGCGTAACCCTAACACAAACCGTACCCCTAAACGTACCCTAACCTTCACCTTACTCCTAACCCTGGCCCAAAACCTAAACCTTACCCTAAATATAAAACTACACATATCGCTAAATCTAACCCAAAACCTAGCCCTAATAATAACCTTAAATCTAGCACTAAACCTAAGTCTAAAGATACCCATTATCCTAAACATAACCCTAATTCTATTGATAAACCTAGGCCTAACCCTAACCATAAACCTAATCAGAAAATTAATCCAGATCTAACCCTAAAACTCACCCTCACCATAGACCTAACCCCAGCTCAAACCCTAAACCTTATCATAAACCTAACCATAACCATAGCCCTAACCCTAAGCCTAAACCTCAATCTAACTCTAACCATAAACCTAAACCTACATCTAATCGTATCAATTACCCTAACCCTAACACTACCCCTAAAGATGACCATAGACCTAACCCTAACCCTAACCCTAACTGTACTGTAATATTATCCCTAGACCTAAATCTAAACCTGACACTCGCCCTAGCCCTAAACCTAATTCAAAACCCAACTCTTACAATAAACATAAACCTAACCCAAAACCTAAATCTCACCCTAACCCTAACCCTAACTCAAGACTTATTTATAAACATAAACCTAGCCCAAGCTTAGCTCTAACCCTATCCATTATCCTAACCATAACCCTGACCCTAATGCTAACTGTAGAACTATTGCTAACCCTAAACTTTTAAATTACTCTAACCCTAAACTGAACCCTAAATGAAAAACTATCATTACTCTAACCCTGAACCTAAAGCTCATTAGAGCAATAAACCTAAAACCTAACCTCAACAAACTCTAACCCTGAACTTTACCCTAATAATTCCCCTAGCTCTAAACCTGACCCTTAATCTAAACCTAACCATTACTCTAGACCTAGCCATAAAACATTCTAAATTTATCCCCAACTGTAACCTTAGACCTGACATTAGCACTAGCACTAATCCTTATGCTAACCCTAACACAAACCCCAGGGCTTAATTTAGCCCTAAACCTAGCCTTAATCCTAAACCTAACCATAGCCTTAGGCCTAACCCTAACACTAACACTAACCCTAACCCTAGCCCTAAACCTAGCCCTAATCTTACACCTAATTTTCTCCTATCCCTTACCTTAGCCCTAACCCTAGCCCTAAAACTTACTCTAACTCTCACCCTTGACCCATTCCTAGTTCTAAACCTATACCTTAATGGAACAATAATCCTAGAACTAACCCTAGCCCTATCCTTAGTCCTAGCCCTAACCTAGATCTAACTCTAACTCTAAATCTAACTTTAAACCTAAGAATAAACCTAAACCTATCTCTAGCCCTAACCTTAATGCTAATCCTAAAACTAGCCCTAATCCTAGCCCTAGCCCTAAAACCAATCCCAGACATAGGCCTAAACCTAACCCTTAACCTAAACCAAACCCTAAGCCTAACCCTAAACTTAGCCATAATTCGAGTTTCAAGCTGAACCAAAAACTATCCCTGACCCTGAATCCGACCATAACACTAACCCTACCTCTAAAGATCACCCTAACCCTAAAACTAAACCTAACACTAGACCTAGGCACAACCCTAAACCTAATTTTAGCCTTAAATGTAACCCTGGTACTTATATTAGCTGTAACCCTAACCCTAGCAATAACTTAACACAAAACCCAGACCTTATTCAAGATCTAAACCAAGCTTTAACCCTAAAACTAACACTAACCCTAATCCTAATCATAACCATAACCCTAGCCCTAACCCTAGTTCTATCCCTATCTATTGCCACAAGTATAACCCTATCACTAATGCTAATCCTAGGCCTAAACCTAAACCTATACCTAATCCTAACCCTATCCATTACCCTAAACCAAACCTAAACCCTAAACCTCACCCTATCATTACCCTAACCCAAAACTTCATGTTAATTCAAGCCCTAAATTTAAACTGCAGCCTATCCTAAACACAAACAATGGCCCTGACCTTAATAATACCCCTAGCTCTTAACCTGACCTAAAACTAAACAGAACCCTTACACTACCTGTATCTATAAACCTAACCCTAATTTTATCTTTAACCATAACCCTAGACCTGATATTAGTCCTAGCCCTAAACCTAGCCCTACACTAAAACAAATCCTAAAAATATCCTAGTCCTAAAACCACCCTTATCATAACCCTAACACTAACCATTGGCCTAATGCTAATTCTAACACTCACCCAACCTCTAAACCTAGTTATAATGCCAATTCTTACCGTAAACCTAATGCTAGGCCTAAGCTGAACAATAACCCTAGCCCAAACTTTCACACTAGACCTATACCTAGACCTAATCCTATCCATTACCATAGCACTAACCCTAGGTCTAACTGTATCCATAAACCTTGCCCAGTTCTTATTACTAGCCTTTCCCTAGATCTATCCCTAACTGTAAATCTAACACTAAACCTAAGCCTAAGCCTAACATAAATACTAGCCCTAACCCTAACACTACTCATAAAACTAGCCCTCACCCTGACCCTAGAAGTAAATCAAAAGCAAGCAATATCCCTAATACTAAACCTTAACTTTAACCAAATCCTAATACTACACCTAGACCTAACTTTAGCTCTAATTCAAGTCCTAACCTTAACCTGAATACTAACCCTGATTCTGACTCATATCCTAACAGTCACCCTAGCTCTAAACACCATCCTAACCTTAAACCAAACACTTATAGTAACCCTAGCTGTAATTTGAGTCCTAACCTTAACCTTAAAACTAACCCTGACCCTGACTACTAACCTAACACTAAAACTAGCTATAAATATCACCCTAACCTTAAAAGTAATCCTAACACTAGAGGTCTAACCCCTAATCATAACCCTAAAATTAACCCTAATTTTAACCTTAGTTCTTACATTAGCTGTTATGCTAACCCTAGCCCTAATTCCAACACAAAAACTAGCCCTAATCTGAGCTCTAAACCTAGCTTTAACCCTAACCCTAGACCTAATACTACCTCTAACTCTATCCCTTACCCTAAGCTAAACCCTAACACTAAATCTAATCCTAATTCTAACACTAATCCTTAAACTAACCCAAAACTTAATCTTATTACTAGTCCTAACTCTAGCCCTCATTCTAGCTCTAACCATAACCCAAACCCTTACCCTAACCCTGACCCTTATTCTGACCCTAACACTAATCGTAGGTCTAAACCTGAACCTAACCCTAAACCAAACTCTAACACTAGTCCTAGACCTAAACCTAATACTGAATCTAGTCATATATCTAGCCCTAGACCTCAAGAAAAACCTAGACCTAGGACTAGTAATAACCCTTAGCCTAAGCCAAACACTAAATCTTCACATAGACCTAACCCTAGTCCTAATTCTGGTTTTAATTCTAACCGTAATCCTAGTCTGAACACTGACCCTGATATTAAAACTAGCTCTAGACATCACCCTAACCCTGAAATTATACCTAGCCCTAACACTAACTCTAAAACTATCCCTTATCATAACAAGTTCTTAATTTACCCATAGCCATAACCTATTGAAAAACTTAGCCCTAATCCAATCCCTACCCTAATTTTAACCCTAAAGCTAACCATAGCCCTAACCCTAAGACTAAGCCTAAACTTAGATACAATCCTAAGCATAAACCTAGCCCTAACCCTAGCTCTAACCCTATCCATTCCCCTAAGGATAACTCTAAACCTTATGCTAAACCTAGACCAAACCGTAATCCTATGCCCATCCCAAATCATATCCATTTCCCTACACCTAACTTGAACCCTAAATCTAAAACTATCGTTAACCTATCACTAAACCTAATGATAATTCGAGCCCTAAACACAAACCATAACCTAACTTAAACCCTAACCCTGACCCTAATAATACCCCTAGCTCTAAACCTGACCCTAACCATAAACCTAATCCTTATAATAGACCAAGATATAAACCTAACACTAAAACTCTAACCCTAGACCTGACAATAGCCCTAGCTCTAATCATAGTCCTAACCCTAACACAAACCTTAACCCACATCCTAGACATAAACCTCGCCTTCATCATAACCCTAACCCTAACCGTAACCCTAATTCTAACCCTCACCCTAGCCCTAAAACTAGGTATAAACACATCCCTTACCCAAAACTTAACCCTAATCCAAACTCTAACACTAAACCTAGCCCTAACACTAGGCCTAACTCTAACATTAACACTAGCCCTAATTCCAGACCTAACTTAGCCCTATCCCTAACACGAAATATAACCCTAGCCTAAGACTAACTATCACTCTTGCCTTAGACCTATAGGGTATTTTTAAACATTTCCCTTACCATCACCCTAAACCTAGACCTAGTTTTAGCCCTAAACCTAGCCCTAGCCCTAAAACAAAACCGAGTTATAGCCCTAATCTTAACCCTTAACCTAAACCAAATCCTAACCTTACACCTAGCCCTAACCCTATCTAACACCCTATACCTAATTCTAGTCCTAACCTGAAAACTAACCCTGACCCTGACTCTGACCGTAACACTAAACCTAGCTCTAAAATCATTGTAACCATAAATCTAACCCCTAACACTAGAGCTAGCCTTAACCCTGACCTTATAACTAGCGCTAATCATAACCTTACTTTGTACATTAGAAATAGTATTAACCCTAGCCCTAACCTAACCCAAAACCTAGCCTTAATCAGAGTCCTTATCCTAGCTTTAACCCTTAACTTAAACCTAACACTAACCCAAACAAAAGCCCCAATTCTATATATAACCTTGTCCCTAAACTTATGTCTAACTCTATCCATTACCCTAATGATAACCCTAACCCTTCTGCTACCCTAGGCCTAACCCTAACCCTACCCATTACACTAAACCACAACTAAATTCTAAACCTAACCAAGTCTTTAGCCTAACCATGAATCTAATGACAATTTGAGCACTAAACTTAAACCCTAACTTAACCCAAACCATAACCTTGATTCTCACACAAATAATAACCCTAGCTCTAAAACTGACCCTTACCATAAACCTAACCCTTACACTGGACCAAGCCATAAACCTAACACTAAATGTATCCCTAATTGTAACCCTAGACCCAACATTAGCCCTAGACCTAATACTACCTAAACCTAATACAAACACTAGCCCTCATTCTAGCCCTAAACCCTAGCCTTAATTATAACCTTAACCCTAACCCTGGCCCTTAGCCTAATACTACCCTCACCAAGGCCTCAATGTTGCTATAACCCATTCCTTTAAACTAAACCTAAGCCAAACTCTAACGCTAAACCTAGGCCTAAACCTAACACTAAGCCTAACCCTAATTTTTGCCCTATCTGTAACCATAACCCTAAACCTAGCCATAAGATGAACTCTAACTCTCACTCTAGCCCTATCACTGGTTCTAAATATATTCCTTACCATAAACATAACCGTAGCCCTAACCATTGTCCTAACCCTTGCCCTATCCTTAGCCCTAACACTAACCTTATATCAACACCTATCTCTAAATCTAACCCTAGTCAGAAGCCCAAGCCTAACCCAAACACTAGCCCTAAGCCTAACACTACTCCTAAAACTAGCCCTAACCCTAGCCCTAGCCTAAAACAAAACTGAGCCATAGCTCTAACACTAATCCTTAAAATAAAGAAACCCTAACCATACACCTACCCCTAACCCTAGACATAATGCGAGTTTTAAGCCAAACCCTAAAACTAATTCTGACCCTGACTCTGACACTAATATTAACCCTGGCTCTAAACATCACCCTGACCTTAAACCTAACCCTAAAACTCAAATAAGCCCAAATCTTAACCCTATAATTAGCCCTAAATATAACTCTGGTACTTACATTAGCCATAACCCTAAGCATAGCACTAACTTAACCTAAAATCTAGCCATAATCTGAGCCCTATCCTGAGCTTTAAACCTAACCCAAGCCCTAATCCTAAACTTAGCCCAAATCATAACCATAACCCTAGCCCTAACCCTAGTTTAACCCTATCCATTTCCATGAACATAACCCTACCCCTAATGCTAACCCTAGGTCTAAATCTAATGCTATCTGTAATCCTATTTCTATCCATAAACCTAAACCTAACCTGGGCCCTAATACTAACCCTATCAATACTGTAACCTTCACCCTAACGCTAATTTAATCCCTAAATTTAGACCTTAACCTATCCCAAAACTTAACCCAGACCTTGTCCATAAAAAATACCCCTAGCCCTAAACCTGACCCTACCCCTAACCCTAACCCTTACACTAGACCTAGCCATAACCCTAAACATAAAATAATCTTTAAACATAATTCTAGACCTGAAATTAGCCATACCCCAAATCCTGGCCCTAACCCTAAAACAAACATTAGCCCTCAACCCAGCAATAAACCTAGCCTTAATCATAACCCTAACCATAACCAAAGTTCTAATTCTAATTCTAAATATCACCCTACCCCTAAACCTAGCTATAACATTATCCCTTAACCTAAACTTAATACTAACTCAGATCCTATTCTATATTTAAGCTGAAAACTAACCATAGGCCTAATCCTAGCACTAATTTATCCATTTCCCTAACAAAATCCCTGAGACTAACTCTAACTCACACTAGCCGTATCCCTAGTTTTAACCCTATTACATACCATAATCTAACCCTAGCACTAACCATTGCCCTATCATCAGTCATAACCCTAAACCTAGATATAACCCTAAATCTAAATCTAATCCTAAACCTAAGCTTAAGCTTACCACTAACACTAGCCCTAAACCTAATGCTAATCATGAAATTAGCTCTAATGCTAACCCTAGCAGTAAAACCAAACCAAGCAATAGCCCTAACCCTAAACCTTAACTTAAACCAAAGTAACACTACAACTACACCTAACCCTAGCCTTAAATTCGACTCCTAACCCTAACCTTAAAAGTAAACCTTACAGACTCATATCCTAATGCACACCCTAGCTCTAGACCCCATCCTAACCTTAAACCAAAACCTACCAGTAACCCTATCCCTAATTCCAGTCCTAACCCTAACTCTGACCCTCATTCATACCCTAACACTAACCCTAGCTCTAAATATCACTCTAACCTTAAACCTAACCCTAACACTAGTCTTACCCTTATACCTACCCTAAAACTAACCCTAACGGTAACCCTAGTTCTTACATTAGCCATTGCCCTAACCCTAGCCCTAACCCTACAACAAAATCTTGCTGTAATTAAAGCTCTAAACATAGCTTTAACACTAAACCTAACCCTAAACCTAGCTCTCTCCCTATCCTTTACCCTAAGCAAACTCTAACCCTAATGGTAACCCTAGAACTATTCCTAATTATTAGCCTAACCAAAATTTGACCACTTTTTATAGTCCTGACTAGCCCTCTTTCTAGCTCTAATATTATTCCAAACCGTAACGCTAACGCTGACCCTTATTCTGACACAAACAATAACCCTAAGTCTAAACCTGAACCTAAGCATAGAGCAAACCCTAAAACTGGCCCTACTGGTAACCTTATAATTAAACCTAACAATAAACCTAGCACTAAGACTAACTCAAAGTCTCACACTAGCCGTATCCCTAATTCTAAACCTATTCCCTACCATAACCACAAAACTAGCCATAAACCTAGCACTAATGCTTGCCCTATCCTTAGTCATTGCCCTAACCATATTTTTAACCCTAACTCTTAATCTCATCCTAAAGGAAAGCCTAAGCCTAACACTACACTAGCCCTAACTCTAATGTTAATCATAAAACTACCCCTAACCCTAACCCTTGTAGTAAAAGAAAACTGAGCAATGGCCCTAAACCTAAACCTTAACTTAAAACACTCTAAAATTACATCTAGACCTAACCCTAGCACTAAATTCCACACATAACCTTAACCTTAAATCTAACCCTAAAACAGACTGATATTCTAATGCTCACCCTAGCTCTAGAACCCATCCTAACCTTAAAGCAAAAATCTAACAGAAACCCAATTGCTAATTCGAGTCCTATCCCTAACCCTGACCGTGACTCATATCCTAACACTAACCCTAGCTCTAAATATCATCCTAACCTTAAACCTAACCCTAACACTAGACCTACCCCTAACCCTAACCCTAAAACTAACAATAGTTCTAACATTAGCCATGCCCTAAAACTAGCCCTAACCCTATCACAAAAACAAGCCCTAATCCAAGATCTAAACCTAGCTTTAACCCTAACCCTAACTCTAACCCTAGCTCTAACCTTATCCCTTACCCTAAACAAAACCTTAACCCTAGTGATAACCCTAGACCTATTTCTAATCCTTAGACAACCAAAATCCTAATCCCATTAATAGTTCTGACCCTAGCCCTCATTTTATCTCTAATTCTATCCCAAACTCTAATGCTAACCCTGACACTTGTTCTGACCCTAACACTAAATTTAGGTCTAAACCTTACCCTTACCCTAGACAAAACTCTAATACTGGAACTACCGATAAACTTATTCCTAAACCTAACTCTACCACTAGCCTTAGACCTAAATCTAATTCTAAATCTAGCCTGAACTCTAGACCTAGATCTAAAAAAAAAAAAAAAAAAAAAAACTATTTGTAGCCCTATCAATAACCCTTACCCTAATCCAAACACTAACCCGACCCCTAGACCTAAACCTAGTCCTAATTCTGGCTATAAACCTAACTCTATTCTTAACACTTAACGTAGCCATAAACCTAACCCCAAAACTAGCCTTACTCATATCCCTAGCTCTTACATTACCCACAACCCTAACCCTAGGCCTAAACATAACACAAAACATAGAGCTAATCCTAGGCCTCAACGTAGCCCTAAGCATAACCATAACCCTAACCCTAGCCTTCATCCTAACTTAACCCCAGCCTTAGTCCCAACCCTAGCTGAAAGCCTCACAAATACCATAAACATAAACTTAGAAATATCCATATATCTAACCCTAACCCTAGCCCTAATCTGAACCATAACCCTAGCCCTAACCTTAGCCTTAAACATACAAAATACACTAAACCTAACCCTAAACCTATTGGTAACACTACCCTTAACCCTAACCCTAACCAGAAAACTAAACCTAGATCTAACCCTAAACCTGACACTTGCTATAAACCTAACCCTAGCTCAAAACCTAACCCTTACCATAAACCTAAACATAACCATAACCCTAACTGTATCCCTCACCCTAATTCTAACCTAGACCTAAGACTAAGTCTAACTCTCACCTTGCCCTAAAACTAGTTCTAAACCTATCCCTTACTGGAACCCTAATCCTAGCTCTAACCCTAGGCCTAACCCTGGACTTTTTATTAACCCTTGCCCTAACCCTAGATGTAACTTTAAATCTAAATCTAACCCTAAAAATAAGCCTAAACCTAAACCTAACACTAGCCCTAACTCTAACCCCAATGCTAATCCTAAAACCAGTCCTATCTCTAGCCCTAGCCGTAATACAAAACCAAGCCATGGCATAACCCTAACCCTTAACCTAAACCAAACCTTAACCCTACACCTGGCCCTAACCTTAGCCATAATTTGAGTTTTAATCCGAAAAATTAAACTAACCCTGACCCTGACCTAACCCTAAACCTAGCTCTAAACATCACTCTAACGCTAACCCTAAATCTAACACTAGACTAAGCCTAACCCTAACCATAAAACTAGCCTTAATCATAACCGTAGTACTGATATTAAACGTAACACTAATCCTAGCCTTAAATTAACACAAAACCTAGCCAGAATCTCTGCCCTCACTGTAGATTTAACCCTAACCCTAAACTTAACCATAACACTAGCACTAATTTTAAACATAACCCTAGCCATAAGGTTACCTCTAACCCTAGCCATTACCCTAACCCTAACCCTAACCTTAATGCTAACTCTAGGCTTAAACATAAACCTATCCCTATTCATAAATCTATTAATTACCCTAAACCTAACCTGAAACCTAAACCTAAACCTACCAGTAACCTAATTTTTACCCTAATGCTAATTTGACCCCTACCATAAAACCTTAACCTATCCCAAACATGAATAATGATCCTGACCCTAATAATACCCTTAGCTCTAAACCTGACCCTCACCTTAAACCTACCATTACACTTGATGCAGCCATAAACCTAACCCTAAATTTATCTTTAACAATAATGCTGGACTTGAAATTAGCCCTAGCCCTAACCCAAACCATAACCCAAGTTTTAACCCTAATTCTAAACCTTGCCCTAGCCCTAAACCTAGCTATAATCCCATTCCTTACCTTAAACCTAACCATAACCCTAAACCTAACCCTAACCCATCACCCTAACCCTAGGCCTAACAATAACACTAAGCCTAGCACTAATCCTAGCCCTAGTTTAGTCCTATCCAAAGCCTAGACTTAGCGCTAAGTCTAACTCTTGTCCTAGCCCTATCGCTAGTTCTATCCTTAGTCCTAGCCCTAATCCTAACTCTCAATATAAACCAAACTCTAAATTTAACTGCAAACTTAAGCCTAAACTAACCTCTAACATAGTCCTAACAATAATGCTAATCCTAAAATTTGAACTACGCCAGCCCTAGTCATAAAACAAAACCAAGCCATAGCCCTAACATTAACCCTTGTTCTTAACCAAGCTCTAACCCTACAATTAGCCCTAAACCTAACTCTAAAACTAACCCTGAACCTGACTCTGACACTAATACTAATCCTAGCTGTAAACATTTCCCTAACCTTAAATTCAGCCACACACTAGAACTAGCTTTAATCCTAACCATAAACTAGCCCTAATCATAACCCTAGTTCATACATTAGTCATTATCCTAACCCTACCCCTAACCCTAACACAAATCCTACCCATAATTTAAGCCCTCACCAGAGATTTAACCCAAATCTTAACCCTCACACTAGCCCATACCCTAACCCTAGCCCTAACACTTTCCCTTACCCAAAGCCAAACCCTAACCCAAATGCAAACCCTAATACCAACCCTAATCCTTAGCCCAACTTATACTCTAACCATATTACTAGTTTTAACCCTGGCCCTCATTCTTGCTCCAATTCTAACCCTGATGCTTATTCTGACCCTAACACTAACCCTGGGTCTAAACCTGACCCTATCCCTAAACCAAACCCCAACACTAGCCCTACATGTAAGCCTATATCTATATTTAACCCTAACAGTAGCCCTAGACCTAAAGCTATTCATAAAAATAGCTATAACTCTAGCCCTAGACCTAAAAAAAACCTAGCTATAGCCCTCACAATAACCCTTAACCTAAACCAAAAACTAACCATATGCCTAGACCTAAACCGAATCCTGATTTGGGCTATAACCCTAACCCTAACCCTATCTCGAACACTGACCCTTACCCTAACACTAAATCTAGCTCAAAACCTGACCCTAACCCAAAACCTAGACCTAACACTAGAAGTAGATATAACCCTAACACTAAAACTAGCCCTAAACATAACCCTAGCTCTTATGTTACCCATAGTTCTAACACTAGCCCAAAACCTAACATAAAACCTAGCCCTAATCCTAGGCCTAAACTTAGTCCTAAGTATAACCCTATCCCTAATCATACCCTTAACACTAACCCTAACACTAACCCATGCCGTAGACCTAACCCTGGATAAATTAAAACCCTTTCACTAAACATAACACAAGACCCATCCTAAACCCTAACCAAAATCGTAGCTCTAATCCTAACTTTAACCTAGCCCAAACTTTAGATCTAACCCTATCCATTACCCTTACACTAACCCGAATTATAACCCTATCCCTAACACTAAACCTAATGTTAAACATAAATGTAACCCTAGACCTAACCCAAAAGCTAACCTTTGCAATAGGCCTAAATTTACCTGAAACATTAAGCCTTACACTAAACCTAATCATAACACTAGCCCTAACCCATACCCTAACCCTAACCCTAACTCTACTACTAATATTATCCATTACCATAAACTTAAACCTAACCCTAATTAAAACCCTAGCCATAACCCTAACCCTAAACCAAACCATAACCTTAAACATAACCCTAGACCTAAACGCAAACTTAACCCTCGCCCTAGCTCTAACATTAGCTCAAACATTAATCTTTACTCTAACCTAACCATAACCCAGATGTAATCCTAACACTTTCTCTAACCTTAATAATTACCCTAAACCAAAAGCTATTCATATCCCTAAAACTAACCCTAATCCTAGACTTAATCCAAACCATAACCAAGCCCTAACCTGAGCTTTAAATCTATCCATTAAACTAAACATAACCCTAACCCTAATGCTAATCCTAACCATATCAATAAACCTAACCCATTCTTTACCTTAAACCTTAACTGAAATCTAAACCTAACCATATCCATTACCCGAACCCTAAACATAAACCAACCACTAATTCAAGCCTTAACCGTAAACTTTAAACTAAGTCAAATGCCAACCCTGACTCTAATCCTAATAAAACCCCTAGCTCTAAACCTGAACCTTACACTGAACTTAACACACTAGAACTACGCAAAATCTATTCCTAAAACTATCCCTAACCATAACCCTAGACCTGACATTAGTCCTAGCCCTAGTCCTAGCCCTAAATCTAACAGAAACCCTAGCCATCCCTCTAGCCCTAAACCTACCTTAATCCTACCTTGAACACTAACCCTAATTCTAACCCTGAATCCAGACCTAAAGCTAGCTATAACACCACCCATTCCCCTAAACTTAAACTTGACCCCAATGCTAACCCTAAACCTATCCCTACCCCTAGGCCTAACCCTAACACTAACCCTAGCCATAATCCTAGCCCTAATTTAGCTGTAACCCTAACCCCAACCTAAGCCTGGTACTAAGTCTAAAACTAACTCTCTTCCTAGCCGTATCCTTAGTTCTAACACTATCCCTTCCAGAACGCTAACCTAGCACTAACCCTAATCCTAGATCTAAACCTAAATCTAAATCTAACCCTAACCCTAATCCTAAACCTCATCCTAACACTAGCCCTAATTCTAACACTAATCAAAAATCTAGCCCTAACACTAGCCCTAGCCCTAAAACAAAACCAAGCCATAGCCCAAACCCTAAACCTTAACTTAAACCAAACCATAACACAACACCTAGCCATAACTTTAGCCCTAACCCTAAAACTAGCCTTTACACTGGCTCTGACCCTAACACTCAACCTAGCCCTATACATCGCCCTCACCCTAAACCTATGCTTTGCATGCTTCAGCATAGGGCTACATTCAAAAGGAACAAATCAGAGAGTGCCCACAGAGAACTGATTGAGCGTGTGAAGATTCAAGCAGCTAACACCAACCCTGTTTGTTATCCAGCTCCATTTCCAATTACACATATAAGTCAAGATGAAGTGAAACCTTAAATCGCAAACTGTTCTGACAGCGAACCATGAACCGAGAAGGCCCAAACATCGGGAATATAGTAAGGCTAGGTAAAAGATGAATCCTCTTTGGTATCAAAGAAATTTGAACAAAACTACCTCTAACCCCAACACTAATTCTAAACCTAGCCCTAAACCTATCCCTAACTCTAACCCTAACCTGTTTAGAGAACCTTTGATCATAGAAGACCCAAACTTGGGGTGCCTAGTAGGGCAAGGTAACAGATGAATCCTGCCCAGTATAAAAAAAAATCTGATAAAATAACTGGGGGAGGTGTTTCATTACATGCCTATTTCCCATGTATTTTTCCTAAAGTGCTCTTGGATAATGTTCTTTTCCTTGTCATGGCTTTGGAAAACTCTCACTAGGAAGAAACCAGAGAGTGCCCACAGAGAACTGATTGAGTGTGTGAAATTTCAAGCAGCTATCACCAACCCTGTTTCATTACCAGCTCCATTCCCATTTACCCATATAGGACAACATGAAATGAAACTTTAAAATACAAACTGTTCCTGACAGTGAACAATTGAAATTAGAAGGCCCAAAACTGGGGGACATACTAAGGCTAGGTAAAAGAGAAATCCTGCCCAGTATCAAAGAAATTTGAACAAAAATAACTCTAACCCTAACACTAGTTCTAACTCTAGTCCTAAATCTAACACTAACCCTAAACCTATCCTGTTTATAGAGCTTTGATCATACAAGTTCCAAACTTGGGTAACCCAGGGCAGCAAGCTAGTAGATGAATGCTGTGCAGAATCAAACAAATCTGACAAAATAATTGGGGGGAGGTAGTTCAGGACATGCATATTTCCCTGATTTCTCATAAAGTGCTCTTGGATAAAGTTGTTTTTGCATACTGTGCTTAGAACTACTTTTACAAGGAAGAAACCATAGAGTGCCCACAGAGAACAGATTGAGTGTGTGAAGTTTCAAGCAGCTAGCACAAACCCTGTTTGATTTCTAGCTCCATTTCCATTTATCTGTATAGGTTCAAATGAAGTAAAACCTTAAAACTCAAACTGTTCCTCACAGTTAATCTTCAACCAAGAAGGCCCCAAACTGGTGAATATAGTAAGGCTATGTAAATGATGACTCCTGCCCAATATCAAAGAAATTTGAACAAAACTAACTCTAACACTAACATTCGCTCTAATACTAGTGCTAATGCTCACCCTAAAACTAACCCTAACCGTAACCTGATAAGAGAATGCAGAGGATAGGTGGCACAGAACACAGAGGGTTTGCTTGTGGGTCACCAGGCGAAGCTCTGTACATGGTCTTAAGTCACTCCCATATCTCCAGCTGTGATAACTCAAGATTTTTCTCACAAGCTTTTTTTTTTTTTTTTTTTTTTTTTTTTGGGGGGGGGGCGTAGCTATCAATGCAGAACAGCAACTACAGGTACCTGGTTTCCAACTCAGAGACTAAGAGTAGGAAGGCTCCAGGTAAAAGCTCAAGCCCTCTCAAACTGGCTACCTCCACCACCCTTAGCACAGAGACTCAAGCTAGGAATAGACAACTCCACCTACTGGAAGAAAACAGAGTTCTGAGAGACTTTTCTATTCTCGCTCTTCTCATCTATTCTCTTCTACCCTTCCCACTCTGGCCCCCACAATCTCAAAATACATGAAACCAAGAACTTTGCATGAAATTGGACTTTAATAACTGAATTACCAGAATTATTTAATAAAGAGGAATTGCATAGACCTATCTCACCCTCCTTTATTTTATATTATTTTCATTCTCACTCTCTTTCTTTCTTATTTTATTTTCTTTTTTCTTCCTCCCTCTATCCCACTTGCAACCTCCAAAATTTTACTATTTATACATAGGGTAATTTTATGAATACAGATAAGGAATTTGAATTTATACATTCTTCCATAAATTACCCCTGTCTATTCATTACAGTTCTCCTCCAATTTGCTAAGATAGATTACTGTTAGGTTTAGGGCTTGGTCCAGTGTAAGGGTTAGGTTTAGTGTAAGAGTTAGGTTTATAGCTAGGGTTATTATTAGGATCAGGTAAAAGTTTAGGGTTTGGTTTATGTTAGAGATAAGGTTTAGGGCTTGAATTAGCATTAGGTTTAGGGTTACGGTTAATGACAGAGTTAGTTTTAGGGTTTAGATGTGGTTTAGTGTAATGCATAGGGTTAATGTTAGGCCTAATGTTTAGCATAAGGGTTAGGGTTATCATTAGGGTGATGGATAGGGTTAGACCTAAGATTAGGGCTAGGGATATATATAGGATTAGGGCTTTTTTTAGGTTAGGGTTAGGTTTAAGTTTAGGGTAAATCTAGATTTAGGTCTCCGATTAAGGCTAGGTTTTGGGTTAGGTTAGGGCTTGGGTTAAGGCTACGGGTAATGTACGAATTAGGGTTATGAGTAGCACTAGTTATAATGTTAGGTTTAGTGCTAGGTCTAGTGTTAGGGTTAGGTTTATGGTTATGACAATATTTAGAGCTAGATTTAGTGTTAGGGTCAAAGTCATTTTCCATATTCCTTTTCAGGTTAGATTTAGAACTGGAATTAGAGATATGGTTAGGGCGAGGTATAAGGTTATGGTTTGGTTTAGGTTAAGGGTTAGGATTAGTGCTATGACTCGGTTTTGTTTTAGGGCTAGGGGTAGAGTTAGCGCTAGTTTTAGGATTAGTGTTAGGGTTAGGGCTAGTGTTAGTGTGAGGTTTAGGCTTAGGTTTAGGTTTAAATTTAGAGTTAGGTTTAGATCTAGGGTTTGAGCTAGGGTGAAGGATAGGGCTAGGGTTAAGGTGATGGTAAGGGATTGGTTTAGAACTTGGTATAACGCTAGGGCGAGAATTAGTCTTAGGGCAAGTGTTAGTGTTAGGGTTAGGCCTAGGGTTAGGGCTAGGTTTATTGTTAGGTTTAGGGTTAGGATTAGGTTTAGGGTAAGGGTTGGGAGTACAGCTAGTTTTATTGCTAGGGTGATGGTTATAATTAGTGATAGGGTCAGGATTAGGGCTAAGTCTACTGTTAGGGTTAAGTTTATGGTTATGTTGATGTTTAGAGCTAGGTTTAATGTTAGGGTCAGAGTCAGAATCCAGATTAGTTTTCATGTTAGGGTTAGGACTTGAATTAGAGATAAGTTTAAGGCTAGGTGTAGGATTAGGGTTTGGTTTAGGTTAAGTGTTAAGGTTAGGGTTATGATTCGGTTTTGTTTTAGGTCTAGGGATAGAGTTAGGGCTAGTTTTATGATTAATTTTAGGATTAGGGCTTGTGTTAGTGTGAGGTTTAGGCTTAGGTTTAGGGTTAGATTTAAAGTTAGGGTTAGATCTAGGCTTTGAACTAGTGGTAAGGATAGGGCTAGGATTAGGGCGAAGTTTAGGGCTAGGTATAGGGTTATGGTGAGGGATATGTTTAGAACTAGCTATAAGGCTAGCGTGAGAGTTTGAGTTAGTCTTTGGGCTAGGGTTAGGGATGACTTATGGATAGGGCTAAATTAGGGCTGAGATTAGGACTAGGGTTATTGTTAGGGGTAGGCCTAGATTTAGGGCTAGGTTTAATATTAGGGTTAGGGTTAGGTTTAGGTTAAGGTATGGGATTATAGCTACTTTTAGGACTCAGTTGAGAATTAGATTTAGGCTTATTTTTAGAGATAGGTTTAAGATTAAGGTGAGGTATATGGCTGGAATGTGGGCTAAGTTTTGTGTTAGGATTAGGACTTGGATTAGAGCGACGGCTAATGTCAGGTCTAGGGTTACAGTTAGGGAGAGTTGTAGGGATAGGTTTATATCTATTGTAAGGTTCAGGTTTCTTGTTAAGGTCAGGTTTAGAATTATGGGTATTATTAGGTTTAGGGTCAGGGTTACGGTTTTTATTAAATTAAGGTTTAGGGATAAAGCTCAAGTTATCATTAATGTTAGGTATAGGTTAATGATAGTTTTAGGTTTAGAGTTCAGGTTAGGTGAAGATAATGGATAGGGTTATGGTTAAGAATAGGATTAGCGTTCGGCCTAGGGTTATCAGACGCGTTAGGATTATCAGGGCAATGGATAGGCTTAGACCTAGTGATAGGGCTAGTATTATGCTTAGGATTAAGGCTAAAGTTAGGGTTATGGTTAGCTTTAGGGTCAAAGCTAGGGTAGGGATAGGGTTACGTCTAGGATTTGAAATAGGTTTGGGCTATGGCAAATGTAAGAACTTTGCTATGATAAGGCTAGTTTTAGGGTTAATGTTATACCTAAGTATAGTTTTAGAGTTAGTTTTAGGGTTAGGGTGATGTTTAGAGCTAGGGTTAGTGTTGGTGTCAGGGTCAGTGTTCAGTTTAGGGTTATGGTTAATGTGAAAGCCAGTATTAGGACCAGGATTAAGATTAGGGGAAAGGTCAGTTTTTGGCTTTAGGCTAAGAGTTATTATTAGGGCTAGGGCTAGGTTTGTCTTTAGGTCTAGGCAGGGAGTTATGGATAGATTAGGATTAGGTTTAGGTCTAGGGCTAGTGTAAGGGTTCGATTTAGGGTTAGGTTCAAGTTTAGACCTATGATTACTGTTAGGGTTGAATAAGGGTCAGGGTTAGGGTTAGGGTTTGGTTAATGAGTACAGCTAGAATGAGGACTAGGGTTAGAGTTTGGGTTAGTTTTAGAATTAGTTCTAACCTAATCCTAATACTAATCCTTAACCTAACCCAAACCCTAACTTTATTAGTAGGTTTAGGGTTTGGGTTAGGTTAAAGATTAGGATTAGGATTACAATTAGGATTAGCATTAGGTTTAGGGTTTGGAATAGGGTAAGGGATATTGTTAGAGGTAGGATTAGGGCTAGGGTTGTGGTTAAAGCAAGCTTTATGGCTCAGATTAGGGCTAGTTTTTGTGTTAGGATTAAGGCCAGGGTTAGAACAATGACTAATGTAAAAACTATGGTTTTTAGGGTTAGTTTTAGGGTGATGGTTAGGGGTTAAACATCTAGTGTTAGGATTAGGTTTCCTGTTAGCATGTAATTTAGAGCTGTGTTAGCATTAGGTTAATAGTCAGGGTCAAGTTTACTTTTAGGGTTAGGGTTAGGACTCGAATTAAGGCTAGGGTTACTGTAAGGGTTTGTTTTAGGGTTAGGGTGGTGTTTAGAGCTAGGGTGATTGTTAGGATATGAGTCAGAGTTAGGGTTATTATCAAGGTTAAGATTAGGACTCAAATTAGGGCTAGAGTTAGGTCTAGGTGTAGTGTTAAGGTTTGGTTTAAGTTAAGGTTTAGGGTTAGGGCTATTGCTCAGGTTTGTTTTACTGCAAAGGTTAGGGTTAGTACTATTTTTATGATTAGCATTAGGGCTAGGGTTATTGTTAATGTTAGGCTTAGGCTTAGGTTTAGGGTTAGATTTAGAGTTAGGGTTAGATCTAGGGTTAGTACTAGAAATAAAGATTAGGCAATGGTTATTGCTATGTTTAGGACTAGGGTTAGGACTAGGGTTAGGTTTACAGTAATGGATAGGATTAGAAGTAGAGATAGGGCTAGTGTGAGAGTTAGAGTTAGTCTTAGGGCTAGGGTTAGGGTTACGGTTAGGGATAGGGTTAAATTAGGGCTAGAATTAGTGCTAAAGTTAGTGTTCACCTTAGGCCTAGCATTAGGGTTAGGGTTAGGGTTAGGGTTTAGGGTAAGGAATGGCATTATATCAAGGTTTTGTGATAGGGTGAGGGTTAGAATTAGGATTAGGGCTATGATTAGGGTTAGGGTTATGATTAAGGCTAGGTTTGGGGCTAGGATGAGGGCTATGGTTTATTTTAGTGTTAGGGCCCTACCTGGGAAGGATGGTAATGCTAGGTAAAAGATGAATCCTGACCAGTATCAAAGAAATTTGAACAAAACTAACTCTAACCCGAACATTAGTTCTAACGCTAGCCCTAACCCTAATCCTAAAACTAAGCCCTTCCTGTTTATAGAGCTTGATCATAATAGTCCCAAACTTGGGGTGCCTAGTAGGAAAGGTAACAGATGAATCCTGCCCAGTATCAAAACTTCTGATCAATATTTGGGGAAGGTGTTTCAGTACATGCTTATTTCCCCTGTTTTCTCCTAATGTGCTCTTGGATAATTTTTTTTTTCATGCTTCAGGTTAAGGTATTTTCACAAGAAACAAACCAGAGCATGCCGACAGAGAAGTGATTTAGTGTGTGAAGTTTCATGCAGATAGCACCAACTCTGTTTGATTACCAGCTCCATTTCCATTCACACATATAGGCCATAATGTAGTGAAAACTAAAAATTCAAACCTTCCTGACACTGAACCATTGAAACTTGAAGGCCCAAACTTGGGGAGCCTACTAAGGTTGGTCAAAGATGAATCCTGTACAGTATCAAAGTAAACTGACCAAAAAAAAACAAAAAATTCAAACCTCTTTCAGTACTTTGTATTTTGCCTGCTCCTAAAGCACTCAGAGATAAAGCTGTTTCTTTCTACTTCAGCTTAGGGATAATTCCCAGGAAAAAAACCAGAGAATATTCATTGAGAACTGATTGAGTGTGTGAAGTTTCAAGTAGCTAACACAAACCCTGTTTGATTTCCAGCTTCATTTCCATTCACCCCTATATGGCAAAAGGAGAGAAACATGAAAATTGAAACTGTTCCTGAGAGAAAACCCTGTTACGTAGGAGGCCCAAACATTTGGAGTATAGTCAAAATAGTATAAAGGTGAATCCTGCCCAGTATCATAGAAATTAAAAAAAAAAAAAAAAACTAACTATAACCCTAACACCTGGTCTAAACCTAGTCCTAACACTAAGTCTAACCCTAAACCTAATCTGTTTAGAGAAACTTTGATCATAGTAGTTTCAAAATTGGGGAGTCTTATGGGGCAAGCTTACAGATGAATCATGGGCAGTTTCAAAGAAATCTGACAAAATAATTGGGTGAGCTATTTCAGTACATGCATATTTCCCTGTTTTCTCCTAAAGTGTTCTCAGATAAATTCGTATTGCATGCTTCAGCTTATTGCTCATTACACAGGAACAAACCAGAGAGTGCCCACAGAGAACTGATTGAATGTGTGAAGTTTTAAGCAGTTAGCACCAAACTTGTTTGAATTCCAGCTCCATATCTATTTACCCATGTAGGTAAAAATGATATGAATCCGTAAAATACAGATTGTTCCTGTCAGCAAAGAATTGAACTGAGAAGGCAGAAATATGGGGAACATAGTAAGGCTAGGTAAAAATATATCCTGACCAGTATCAAATAAATTTGAACAAGACAAACTCTAACCCTAATACTAGACCTAACTCTAACCTAACCTGTTTAGAACTTTTGATCATAGGAGTCTCAAAAATGAGGAGCCTATTGGGGAAAGCTAACAGATGAACTCTGCCCAGTATGAAAGAAATCTGACCAAATGATTGGGGGAGGTAGTTCAGTACATGCATATTTTCCCTGTTGTCTCCTAAAATGTCCTTGCATAGTGTTGTTTTTGCATGCCTCATCTTTGGGATACTTTCACAATGATAAAACCAGAGTGTCCGCACAGAGAACTGATTGAGTATGTGAAGTTTCAAGCAGCTAGCAAAAACCCTGTTTGATTTCCAGCTCCATTTCCATTTACCCATATAGTTCAAAATGAAGTGAAACCTTAAAATAAAAACTGAAATACTGACAGCAAACTAGTGAACCTAGAATGCCCAAACCTGGGGAACATAGTAAAGCTAGGTAAATATAAATCTTGCCTAGTATCAAAGAAATTTGAACAAAACTACTGTAAACCTAACACTACATCTATCCTTAATC
Organism: Marmota monax; assembly: GCF_021218885.2. NCBI lineage: Eukaryota > Metazoa > Chordata > Mammalia > Rodentia > Sciuridae > Marmota > Marmota monax. The sequence continues at coordinate 286,535 of NW_026691959.1, forward strand.
CTAAACCTACAGTTCACCCTAGCCTGTTTAGAGAAGCTTTGATCATACAAGTCCCAAACAAAGGGAGCCTAGTGGGGCAAGTTAACAGATGAATCCTTCACAATATCAAAGAAATCTGAGCAAATAATTAGGGGAAGTGTTTAAGTATATGCATATTTCCTTTAGTTCTCCAAAAGTGCTCTGGGATAAAGTTGCTTTGCATGTTTCAGCTGAGGGCAACATTCACAAGGAAAAAACAGAGAATGCCCACAGAGAACTGATTGAGTGTGTGCAGTTTCAAGCAGCTAGCACCAACCCTGTTTGATTTCATGCTCCATTTCTCTTCAACAAAATAGTTCAAAATTAAGTGAAACCTTAAAATACAAACTGTTCCTGACAGCAAACCACTGAACTGAGAAGACCCAAACCAGGGAACTTTGAGAGTCTAGGTAAAAGATGAATCCTGCCCAGTATCAAAGATACATTACTCTAACCCTAACACTATTTTTAAACTTAGCCCTTACCCTAACCACAAACCTAACCCTAATCAGTTTAGAGAACCTTTACCATAAAAGTCCCAAATTAAGGGAGCCTAGTAGGGAAAGCTAATAGAAGAATCTTGTGCAGTATCAAAGAAATCTGACCAAATAATTTGGGGAGGTAGTTCAGAACATGCATATTTCCCTGTTGTCTCCAACAGTACTTTCGGGTAAATGTGTTTTTGAATGCTTCAACTTTGGGATACAATTACGGTAGTTTTAGGGTTAGAGTTAAGGTTAGGGCTAGGATTATCATTAAGGTTAGGGTTAGGTTTAGTGTAATGGATATGGTTAGATTTAGGTTGAGGTTTAGGGTTAGGGTTAGATTTAAGTTTAGGGTTAAGTTTAGAGCAATGTTTATGCTTAGGTTTATGGTAAGGGTTAGGTTTTGAGCTATGGTTAAGGTTATAGCAAGTGTTAGGTTTAGAGTTAGGTCTAGGTTTATGTTTCTGGTTAGGGTTAGGGTTATGGTTAGGGTTAATACTAGGGTTGCCAATAGGTTTAGGGTTAGGTTTAGTGTATTTTGTAGGTTTAGAGCTAGGGTTAGGGCTAGAGTTAAGGTTACGATTAGGGCTAGGGTTAGATTTAGATTTACAGATATTTCTATGTTTATGTTTATGGTAAGTGTTAGGCTTTGAGCTAGGGTTGGGACAAAGGCTAGGGTTAAGTTAGGATTAGGGATAGGTTAGGGTTAGGGTTATGCTTAGGGCTACGTTAATGCCTAGGTTTAGCTCTAGGTTTTGTGTTAGGTTTAGTCCTAGGGTTAGGGTTGTGGGTAATGTAAAAACTAGGGATATGAGTAGTGCTAGTTTTAGGGTTAGGGTTATGGCTACGACTAGTGTTAGGTTTATATTTTTAGTTAGTGTCAGTTTGAGAGGTAGGTTTACTGATAAAGGCTGGTCAGTGTTCAGGTTAGTGTTAGAGATAGGGTTATAGCAAGAATTAGGACTAGGTTTAGGTCAAGGGGTAGGGGTAGTGTTTGGGTTAGGGCAAGGATTATTGTTAGGGCTAGTACAAGGTATTTTTTTAGGTATAGGGCTAGAGTTCAGGCTAGATTTAGAATTAGATTTAGGTCTAAGGCTAGTGGTAGAGTTAGGTTTAGGAATAAGTTTATTGGTAGTGCCAGTGTTAGAGTTTGGTCTAGGGTTAGGATCACGTATAGACCTAAGTTTAGTATTGAGGTCAGAATAAGGGTCAGGGTTAGCGTTAGGGTTTGGGATATGATTAGAGCTAGAATAAGGGCTAGTCAGGACTATTAAAAGGGTTCAGATTTTGGTTAGCCTAATAATTAGAAATAGTTCTAGGGTTACAATTAGGGTTAGAGTTTTGCTTAGGGAAAAGAATCGGGATAGAGCTAGGGCTAGGGTTAAGTTTAGGGTTAAAGCTAGGTATAGAGCTTTAATTAGGGCAAGATTTTGTTGTAGGGTTAGGGCTATGGTTAGGGAAATGGCTAATGTAAGAACTAGGGTTACCATTAGGGTTAGTTTTAGGGTTAGGTATAAGGGTAAGACTAGTGTTCGGGTTAGGTTTAAGGTTAGAGTGATATTTAGAGCTAGGGTTAGTGTTAGGATATGAATGAGGGTCAGAGTTAGGGTTAGGACTGGAATTAGGGATAGGGATACTGGTAGGTTTTGGTTTAATGTTAGGATGGGGTCTAGATCTATGGTGAGCGTTAGTAAATGAGTCTGTGTCAGGGTTACTTTTAAGGTTAGGTTTAGGAGTCGAATTTAGGGCTAGGGTTAGGTCTAGATGTATTGTTACTTTGGTTTAAGTTAAGGTTTAGGGTTAGGTCTGTTACTTGGTTTGGTTTTTCTTCTAGGGTTAGCGGTAGTGCTAATTTTATGATTAGCTTTAGGGTTAGGCTAGTGTTAGTGTTAGGCTCAAGCTTAGGTTTAGGGTTAGATTTAGATTTAGGGTTATATCTAGGTTTTGGGTTAGGACTGAGGAGAGGCAAGTGTTAGATTATGGTGTGTAATGAGGTTAAAACTAGGGATAGGGCTAGTGTGAGTTAGAGTTAGTCTCAGGGCTTGGGTAAGGGAAGTGGATAAATTAGGGCTAGGATTAGGGCTATGGTTAGTGTTCAGCTTTAATATAGAGTAAGGTGTGAGTTACTATTAAGTTTAGGTTAAGGGATAATGTTAAAGCTGGGTTTAGAGGTAGAGTGATATTGAGATTTAGGTTTAGAGCTTTGGTTACGGTTAGGGTTGTGATTAAGGCTATGTTTAGTGCTAGGATGAAGGTTAGTGTTTGCTTTAGGGTTAGGGCTAGGATTTGGGGTATGGCTAATTTCAGGTCTAGAATTATGTTTAAGGATAATTTTATGTTTAGGATTATGGCTACGTCTAGTGTAAGGGTTAGGTTTAGGGGTAGGATCAGGTTTAGAGCTAGTGGTACTTTTATGGACAAAGTCTGGGTTGAGGATTAGGATACTTAAGGTCTAAAGTTAGGGATTTAATTAGAGTTAGGGTTAAGGTGCGAGGAATGATAGGGTTAGTATTAGGGCTCAGGTTAGGTTTAGGGTTATGGATAGAAATAGGATTAAAGATAGCATTAGGTTTAGACCTAGGGTAAGCATTATGGTTAGTGTTATGTTTATGGTAATGGATAGGGTTAAACTAGGGTTGGGGCTAGGGTTATGGTTATGATTTGGGCTAGGGTTAGGATTAGGGATTGGGTTAGGTTTAAAGCTCAGGAAAGGGCTCAGATTATGGCTAGGTTTTAGGTTAAGTTAGTGCTATGCTTAGGGTTATGGCTAATGTAAGTACTTGAGTTACATTTTGGGCTAATTTCAGGGTTAACGTTAGGGCTTGGTTGAGTTTTTTTGTTAGGTTTAAGGTCAGGATGATGTTTAGAGCTAGGGTTCATATTAGTGTCACTGTCAGGGTCATAGTGAGTTTTAGGGTTCAGCTTAAAACTCGAATTAGGTCTAGGGTTAGGGGTAGGTGTATGCTTAAGGTTTTGTTTAGTTTAAGGATTAGTGTTAGAGTTATGGCTCAGTTTTGTTTCAGGCTATGGCTAGGGTTAGGGCTAGTTTTAGGATTAGTGTTAGGCTAAGGGCTAGTGTTTGAGTTAGGCTTAGGCTTCAGATTAGGGTTAGATTTAGAGATAGGTATTGACCTAAGGTTAGTGCTTGGGCTAAGGATAGGGCAAGGGTTAGGACAATGGTTAGGGCTACGATTATGTTTATTGTAAGGAATAGGTTTAGAACTAGTGATAGGTTTAGTGTGAGAGTTAGAATTCGTCTTATGGCTAGGTTTAGGGTTATGGTTAGGGATTGGGCTAAATTAGGGCTAGGGTTAGTGTTAGGTTTAGGCCTAGGTTTAGGGTAAGTGTTAGGGTTACGTTTATTTTAAAGGAATGGGTTATAGCAAATGGAGGGCTTGGTGAGGGTAGTATTAGTCTAAGGGCCAGGGTTAGGGTTAAGGTTATAATTAAGGCTAGGGTTTAGGGCTAGAATGAGGGCTAGTGTTTGTATTAGGTTTAGGGCTTTTATTAGTTGTAGGGCTAATCTCAGGTCTAAGTTTACAATTAGGGATACATTTAGTGTTAGGTTTATGTGTCCAGTGTAAGGGTAGGTTTATGGTAAGGGTCAGTTTTAGAGCTAGGGTTATTATTAGGGTCAGAATCAAGTTTAGGGTTTGGGTTACTTTAGGATTTAAGTTTAGGGCTCAAATTAGCATTAGATTTAGGGTTAAGGCAATGACAGTTTTAGGTTTATGGTTTATTTGTGGTTTAGTGTAATGGGTATGGTTAGGGTTAGACCTATGATTATCATAATGGTTAGGGTTATCATTAGGGTAATGGATAGAGTTAGACATAAATATAGGGCTAGGGTTATGTATAGAATTAGGGCTTTTGTTTGGGTTAGTGTTAGGTTTATGTTAAGGGTTAAAGCTAGGATAATGACTCTGATTAAGGCTAGGTTTTGGGTTAGGTTAGGGCTAGGGTTAAGACTATGGCTAATGTACAAGTAAGGTTATGATTAGCACTAGTTATAAGATTAGGGTTAATGCTAGGTCTAGTGTTAGGGTTAGATTTATGGTAACAATGATTTTAGAGCTAGGTTAAGTGTTAGGGTCAGAGTCAGTGTCAGGGTTGTTTTTCAGGTTAGGACTAGAATTAGGGATAGGGTTATGGATAGGGTTAGGGCTAGGTGTAAGTTTAGGATTTGGTTTAAGTTAAGGGTTAAGATTAGGGCTATAACTCAGTTTTGTTTTAGGGCTAGGGTTAAGGCTAAGATTAGGTGTAGGTTTAGGGTAATGGTAAGGGAAAAGGTTAGAATTACCATATAGGTATAAGGCAAGAGTGATAGTTAGTCTTAGGGCTACAGTTATTTTTAATGTTAGTGACAGGGCTAAGTTAGCTCTGAGATTAGGGCAAGTGTTAATGCCAGAGTTAAGCCAAGGTTAGGGCTAGGTTTAGTGTTAGGGTTTGGATTAGGGTTAGGTTTAGGGTAAGGGATGTGTTTATACGTAGTTTTAGAGATAGAGTGACGGTTAGAATTAGAGTTAGGGTTAGGTTTTGATGAAGGCGATGATTGTCTAGTATGTGGTTTAAGGTTTGTGTTAGGGTTATGACTAGGATTAGAGCTAGGCCTAATTTCAGGTCTAGGGTTAGACTTAGGGATCATTTTAGGGTTAGGTTTATATCTACTGTAAGGGTTAGGTTTATGGTTATGATCAGATTTAGAGCTAGGGGTATTATTAGGGTCAGAATTAGGGTTTAGGTTAGGTTATGGTTTATGCTTAGGGATCGAATTAGCATTAGATTTAGTGATAGGTTAACGATAGTTTTGGGTTTAGGATTCAAGTTAGGTGTAGGGTAATGGATAGGGTTAGGGATGGGCATAGGATTATGATTTGATCTAGGTTTAGCATAAGAGTTAGGGTTATCCTTAGGGGAATGGATAGGGTTAGAGATAGGGTTAGGGCTAGGTTTATGCTTAGGATTGGATGTAACCTTAGGCTTAGGCTTAGGGTTAGGGCTATGGTTAGAATTAGGGTTAGCTTTTGGGTTAAAGATAGGGTAGGGATTGGATTAGGGCTATGTTTTGCAATAGGTTAGGGCTATGGCTAAATTAAGAACTTGTTATGATTAGGGATAGTTTTAGGATTAATGTTAGGGCTAAGTATAATTTCAGGGTTAGGGTGATGTTTAGAGCTAGGGTTAATGTCAGGGTCAGTGTTCAGATTAGTATTATCGTTCCAATTAAAGCCAGAATTAGGACTAGGCTAGGTCTAGGGGAAGAGTTAGTGTTTGGCTTAGGCTAAGGGTTATTATTAGGGCTAGGTCTAGGTTTTCCTTTAGGTCTAGGGCTAGAGTTATAGCTAGATTTAGGATTAGGTTTAGGTCTAGGGCTAGTGTTAGAGTTTGGTTTAGGGATAGGTACAGGTTTAGACCTACGATTAGTGTTAGGGTCAGAATAAGGGTCAGGGTTAGGGTTAGGGTTTGGGTTATGGTTAGAACTAGAATGAAGGCTACAGTTAGGACTAGTAATAGGATTAAGATTTGGGTTAGGTTAAGGATTATGGTTAGAATTAGCATTAGAATTTGTGTTAACATTTGGCTTAGGGTAAGGTATGGAATTAGAGCTAGTTTTAGGGCTAGGGTTAGGGTTAAAGCTAGGTTTAGAGCTCATATTAGTGCTAGTTTTTGTATTAGGATTAGGGCTAGGGTTAGAGTAACACGTAATGTAAAAAGTAGGGTTACAATTAGGGTTAATTTTTGGGTTATGGTTAGGAGTTTAGCCCTCTAGTGTTAGGATTAGGTTTAAGGCTTTGGTGATATTTAGACCTAGTGTTAGTGTTAGGTTAGTAGTCAGGGTCAGGGTTAGTCTTAAGGTTAAGGTTAGGACTCACATTATGGCTAGGGTTACTGTAAGTGTTTGGTTTAAGTTTAGGATGGTATTTAGAGCTAGGGTGAGTGTTAGAATATGAGTGAGAGTCAGGCTTAGTATCAAGGTTAAGGTTAGGACTCGAATTAGGGCTACGGTTAAGTCTAGTTGTACTATTAGGATTTGGTTTAGGTTAAGGATTAGTATTAGGGCTATTGTTTGGTTTTGATTTAATGCTAGGTTCAGGGTTAGGGCTAGTTTTATGAATAGTGTTATGGTTAGGGCTAGTGTTTATGTTAGGCTTAAGCTAAGGGTTACTGTTAGACTTAGAGTTAGGGATAGATGTAGGGTTATGGCTAGGAATAAGGACAGGGCAAGGTTTATGTCTAGGGTTAGGGCTAGGGTTAGGGTTAGAGTAATGGTAGGGTTAGAACTAGGGATAGGGATAGTGTGAAAGTTATAGTTAGTCTTAGGGCTAGGGTTAGGGTTAGAAATAGGGTTAAATTAGGGTTAGAATTAGGGCTAGGGTTATTGTTCAGCTTAGGCCTAGGATTAGGTTTAGGGTTAGGGTTAAGTTTAGGGTAATGATTGGCATTATAGCTAGGTTTAGAGATTGGGTGAGTGTTAGAATTAGGGTTCAGCCTATGGTTACAGTTAGGGTTATGATTAAGGCTGGTTTTAAGGCTAGTTTGATTGCTAGGGCTATAGGATCAGGGCCGTTTTTAGGTTAGGTTTAGGTTTAAGTTTAGGGTTAAAGCTAGATTTAGGTGTCGAATTAAGGCTAGGTTTTGGGTTAGGTTAAGTCTAGGGTTAAGGCTACAGGTAATTTATGAAGTAGGGTTATGATTAGCACTAGTTATAGGGTTAGGGTTAGGCCTGGGTCTAGTGTTAGGGTTTGGTTTATGGTTATGACAATATTTAGAGCTAGATTTAGTGTTAGGGTCAGAGACATTGTCCACATTACTTTTCAGGTTAGATTTAGGACTGGAATCAGATATGTGTAGGGCTAGGTGTAAGGTTAGGGTTTGGTTTAGGTTAAGGGTTAGGATTAGGGCTGTGACTCGGTTTTGTTTTAGGGCTAGGGGTAGGGTTACGGCTACTTTTAGGATTAGTGTTAGGGTTAGGGCTAGTGTTAGTGTGAGGTTTAGGTTAGGGTTAGATTTAGAGTTAGGTTTCGATCTAGGGTTTGAGCTAGGGTGAAGGATAGGGCTAGGGTTAGGGTTAAGTATAGGGCTAGGTTTAGTGTGATGGCAAGGGATTGGTTTAGAACTCGGTATAGGGCTAGGGAAAGAGTTAGAGTTATTCTTAGGGCAAGGGTTAGTGTTGGGATTAGGCCTAGGGTTAAGGCTAGGGTTAATGTTAGGTTTAGGGTTAGGGTTAGGTTTAGGGTAAGGGTTGGGATTACAGCTAGTTTTATGGCTAGGGTGAGGGTTATAATTAGAGTAAGGGTTAGGTTTGTGATTAAAGTGAAGTTTATGTCTAGGATGTTGGCTAAGTTTTGTGTTAGGGTTAGGAGTAGTATTAGAGCTAGGGCAAAATCAGGTCTAGGGTTACAGTTAGGGATAGTTTAGGGTTACGTTTATAGCTATGTCTATTTTAAGGGTTAGGTTTATGATTAGGGCCAAGTTTAGAGCTAGGGGTATTATTAGGGTTAGGGTCAGGTTTAGGGTTTTTGTTAGGTTAAGGTTTAGGTTTAGGGCTCAAATTAGCAATATTGTTAAGGATAGGGTAATGATAGTTTTAGGTTTAGGGTTCAGGTTAAGTGTAGGGTAATTTATAGGATTAAGTTTAGGTATAGGATTAGGGTTTGGTTTAGGGTTAGCATAAGGGTTAGGGTTATCATTAGAGTAATGGATAGGTTACAGCTAGGGTTAGGGCTAGGGTTATGCTAAGGATTATGTCTAGGCTTAGGTTTAGGCTTAGGGTTAGGGCTATGGTTAGGATTAGGATTAGCTTTAGGTTAAAAGTATGGTAGACCTTGGATTAGGGCTAGGTTTTGCAATAGGTTAGGGCTACAGTTAATGTAAGAACTTGTTATGATTTAGGCTAGTTTTAGGGTTAATGTTAGGGCTAGGTATAGTTTTAGTGTTAGGTTTAGGGTTGGGGTGGTGTTTAGAGCTAGGGTTACTGTTAGTGTCAGGGTCAGTGTTCAGGTTATTGTTATGGTTAGAATTAAAGCCAGAATTAGGTCTAGGGGAAGAGTTAGTGTTTGGCTTAGGCTAAGTGTTATTGTTAGGGCTATGTTTAGGTTTTTCATTAGGTCTAGGTTTTGAGTTATGGCTAGAAATAGGATTAGGTTTAGGTCTAGGGCTAGTGTTAGGGTTAGGTTTAGGTATAAGTTTAGGATTAGGGTTATGTTTAGAGCTAGGATTAGTGTTATAGTCAGATTGAGGTTCAGGGTTAGTTTTAGTGTTTTGATTAAAACTCAAATTAGGGTTAGGTTTAGAGTTAGGGTTCAGTTTAGGTTAAGGTTTAGGGTTAGGGCTATGGTTCAGTTTTGGTTAAGGTTTAGGGTTAGGGCTATGGTTCAGTTTTGTTTTAGGGTTAGGTTAGGGTTAGGGGTAGTTTTAGGATTAGCATTATGGTTAGTGCTAGTGTGAGAGTTAGAGTTAGTGATAGGGCTAAAATTAGATTTAGGGTTTGGGATAGGGTTAAATTATGGCTAGGATTAGTGCTAGTGTTAGTGGTTAGCTAAGGCCTAGCGACAGGGATAGGGTTAGGTTTAAATTTAGGATAAAGAATGGCGTTATAGCTAGGTTTAGACGTAAGGTGAGGGTTAGAGTTAGGGTTCGGTCTAGGGTTGGAGTTAGGGTTATGATTAAGGCTAGGTTTAGGGCTAGAATGAGGGATAGTGTTCAATTTAGATTCAGGGCTAAGATTAGTACTAGGGCTAATATCAGGTCTAGGGTTATGGTTAAAAATACTTCTAGGGTCAGGCTTATGGCTACGTCTAGTGTAAGGGTTAGGTTGAGTGCAAGGGTCAGGTTTAGAGCTCGGGAATTATTAGGATTAGGATTTGGCTTAGCTAAGGACTTAGGTTTATGGCTCAAATTAGCATTAGGGTTAGGGTTAGGGTATAGTTAGGGTTTGTTTTAAGGTTCAGGTTTGGTTTAGGGTAATTGATCTGGTAAGTATTAGAGATAGGGCTAGGGTTAGGCTTAGGGCTAGCATTAGGGTAAGGGTTATGATTAGGGTAATTGATAGGGTTAGAACTAGAGTTATGGTTAGGAATATGCCTTGAGTTAGGGTTACAGTTAGTGTTAGAACTAGGTTTAGGGTTAGGATTAGGGTTATGTTTAGCATAAAGTTTAGGTTTTGAGCTAGAGCTAGGACTAGGTTTAGGGTTAAGTCTACGGATAGGATTACGGTAGGTTTAGGGTTAAGGTAGTGTTTTGAACTAGGATGACTGTTAGGATATAAGTCAGGTACAGGGTTATTTTTAAGATTATGATTAGGACTTGAATTAGGGCTAGGGTTAGATATAGGTGTAGTACTAGTGTTTGGTTTAAGTTAAGGTTAGTGTTAGGCCTGTTGCTCGGTTTGATTTTATTGCTATGGTTAGGGTTAGGGCTAGTTCTATAATTAGCTTTAGGGTTAGGTCGAGGGTTATGGTTAGGTTTAGGATTAAGACTAGATTTAAAGATAAGATTAGGGCTAGGTTTTGTGAAAGGTCTAGGGCAACAATTAGGGCCAGGACTAATGTCAGGTATAGGTTTATACCTAGTGTTATTTTTAGGGTTATGTTTATGGCAAAGTCAAATTAAAGTGTTACATTTAGGGAAAGGGTCAGATTAAGAGCTGGGATAATATTAGGGTCAGGGTCAGGCTTTGGATTTGGGTTAGGTTAAGTTTTAGTTTTAAGGCTCAAATTAGCATTAAGTTTAGAATTAGGGTTAGGGTAATGGATAGTGTTAGGTTTAGGAGTAGGTTCGGTTTAAGTTAATGGATATGATTAGGGTTTTTGATAGGTTTAGGGTTAGGCCTACGGTTAGCATTAGAATTATAGTTATCATTAGGGTAATTTATAGGTTTAGACCTAGGTTTAGGGCTAGGATAATGGTTAGGATTAGGGCTAGAGTTAGCGTTAGGGTCAAGGTTAGGGCGAGGGTTACACTTAGGATTAGGTTTAGGGTACGGTCTAGGATTTGGGCTAGGATTTTTGCTATGGCTAAGATTAGTATTTGGTTTGGTCTAGGGTTATGGTCATGGTTACTTTAATGGTTAGGGCTAGGGTTATCATTAGGGTTAGGGTAATAGGTTTAGATGTCAGGTAAGGATAGTTTTAGGTTTAGTTTAGCATTAGGTTTAGGTTTAGGATTAGGGTTAGCATTTGAGCTAGCTTAGGTTTAGGGTTAGGGTTAGGTTCACTCTTAGTTCTAGGGATGGATTATGTTTAGGGTTAGGGTAGGTTTAGCTTTAGGTCTAGTGTTATCATTAGGGTTAAGTTTAGGGTTAGAGTAATGGGTAGGGTTCAAACTAGGGTTAGGGCTTGGGTTAAGGTTAGGATTAGGGCTGGGGTTAGGTTTAGGTTTTGACTTTGGGTTAGTGTTAGGATTAGATTAAGTGTAAGCATTAGGGATGGAGCTAGATTTAGGGCTAGGATGAGGGTTAGGTTTACAGTCTGGGCTAGGGTAGGTTTACGGTTAGGTTTAGGGCTAGGGTTAGCATTATTTTTAGGGTTATTGTCAGTATAATGGATAGAATTAGAGCTAGGGTTTGGGCTATGGTTCCAGTTAGGATTAGGGCTAGAATTAGGATGAGGTTTAGGGATTGGGCTAGGGTTATTTTATGGTAAGTTTTAGTGTTTGAGCTAGGGTTAGGGCTACAACAAGGGTTAGGGTTAGGGTAAGGGCTAAGTTTAGGGTTAGAGTTATGCTTTGGGTTAGGTTTTGGGCTGCAATTAGGGCTGGGTTTTGTGTGAGGTTTAGGGCTACTGTTAGGTATATGGGTAATGTAAGAGCTAGAGTTATGGTTATGGCTATATTTAGAGTTCATCTAGTGTTAGGGTTAGTTTTTGGCATAGTATAAGGTTTAGAGCTAGGGTTTTTGTTAGGGTAAATGTCAGGTTTCAGGTTAGGATTAGGTTTAGGGTTAGGTCCAGAATGAGGATTAGGTTAGGTCTAGGGTAGTGTTAGTGTTTGGTTTAAGTTAAGGGTTATTGTTATGGCTACGACTAGAGTTATGGCTATATTTAGGATTAGATTTAGGTCTAGGGCTAGTGTTATTGTTAGTTTTAGGTTTAGGATTAATGGTAGAGCTAGTGTTAGTTTTCCAATAAAGTTTAGGGTCAGGTTTAAACCTAGGTTTAGTGTTAGGGTCAGAATAAAGGTCAGGGTTAGTGTTAGGTTTTGGGTTAAGTTTAGAGCTAGAATGAGGGCTAGGGTTAGGACTAGTAATAGAGTTAGGGTTTGGGTAGGTATAGAATTAGGGTTAAGACTAGGGTAGCAATAAGGTGACAGTTTGACTAAGTGTAAGAAATAGAGTTAGATCTAAGATTAGGAATAGGGATAGGGTTAGAGTTAGGACCAGGGTTAGGATTAGGGTTAAAACTAGGGTTAGGCTTTGGATTAGGGCTAAGTTTTGTGTTAGGTTGAGGGCTATGGCTAATTTAAGAACTGGCATTACAATTAGGGCTAGTTTTAGGGTTAGGTTTAGGGCAAGGTCTAGTGTTAGGATTAGGTTTATGGATAGGGTGATTTGTAGAGTTAGGGTTAGTGTTAAGGTCAGAGTCAGAGTTAGTATTTGTTCTAGGGTTAGGGTAAGGATTAGAATTAGGGATAGGGTTAGGGCGAACTGTAGGATTAGGGTTTGGTTTAGGGTAAGGTTTTGGGTCAGTGAAATGGCTCAGTTTTCCTTGAGAGCTAGGGCTTGGGTTAGGACTAGTTTTCAAATTAGTGTTAGGGTTAGAGCTCGTGTTAGGGTGTGGTTTAGGCTTAGGATTATGGTTAAATTTAGAGTTAGGGTTAGATTTAGATTTAGGGCTACAGCGAAGGTTAGGTCTAGGGTTAGGGCTAGGATTTGAGTTATTATTAGGGATAGAATTACAACTAGGGCTAGGGCTAGGGCGAGAGTTAGAGTTATTGTAAGGACTATATTTAGGTTTAGAATTAGGGCTTAATTAGAGCTAGAATTAAAGCTAGGGTTAGTATTAAGGCTGAGCCTAGGTTTATGGCAAGGGTTATGGTTATAGTTATTTTTAGGTATGATGTTATAGCTAGCTTTAGAACTAGAGTGAGGGTTAAAATTTGTTTTAGGTCTATGGTTAGGGTTAGGTTTAGGATTAAGGCTAAGATCAGGACTAGGATTAGGGCTAGAGTTTGTTTTAGGGTTAGGGCTTCTTTAGGGCTATGGCTAATGTTAAGTCTAGGGTTATGGTTAGAGATAGTTTTAGGGTTAAGATCATTAGGGTTAGGATTAGATTAATGGATATGATTAGGTTTATGGTTCAGGTTAGGTTTAGGGTAATGTATAAGTTTACGGTTAGGAATAGGTTGAGGGTTATCGTAGGGTTTGCACTAGGATTAGGTTTAGGATTAGGGTAATGGAAAGGGTTATACCTGGGGATAGAGCTAGGTTTATGGTTAGGATTAAGTTTAGGTTTAGGGTTAGGTTTTGGGTTATGTCAGGGTTTAGGGTTAGGTTTAGGGTTAGGTTTAGGGTAAGGGTTAGGGCTAGAATTAGGGTTATGTTTAGGGTTAAAGGTAGTGTTACGGCTCCGATTACAGATAGATTTTGGGTTAGGTTAGGGTAAGGTTTAGGGTTACAGTCAGTGTAAGAACTAGGGTTATGATTAGAACTAGTTTTAGGGTTAGGGTTAGGGCTAGGTATAGTGTTAGGTTTAGGTTTAAGTTTTGGGTGATGTTTAGAGCTAGGGTTAGTGTTAGGGTCAGAGTCAGGGAAAGGGTTGGTTTTAGGGTTAGGGATAGGACTCGAATTAGAGCTATTTTTAGGGCTAGGTGTAGGCTTAGGGTTTGGTTTATTTTAAAGGTTAGGGTTAGGACTATGGCTGGGTTGTTTTTTGGGCTAGGGCTAGGTTAAGGCTAGTTTTAGCACTAGCATTAGTATTACGGCCTGTGTTTGTTAGAGATTTAGGTTAGGGTTAGGGTTAGCTTTAGAGTTAGGTTTTGATATATGATTAGGGCTAGAGCTACGTTTAGGGCTAATGTAAAGGCAAGTGATAGGATTATGGTAAGGGATAGGGTTAGAACTAGAAACAGGGCTAGGGCAAGAGTTAGAGGTAGTCTTATGGCTATGGTTAGGTAAGGTTTAGGGCTAAATTATGGCTAGGATTAGGTCTAGTGTTTGTATTAAGGTTAGGCCTAGTTTAGGCTTAGGTTTAGGTTTAGGGATAGAGTTGGGATTATTGGAAGGGATGGGTTTAAAGCTAATTTTAGGGCTAGGTCAAAAGTTAGAATTTCTGAGAGGACTAGGGTTATGGTTTGACTTAGAAATAAGGCTAGGTTTAGGGCTAGGATGAGGACTAGGGTTTGTTTTAGGGTTATGGAAAGAATTAGGGCTAGGGCTAGTGTCAGGTCTAGGCTTATATTAGGGATATATTGAGGGTTAGATTAATGTCTAGGACTAGTGTAAGGGTTTGAGTTAGGGTAAGGGTCAGGTTAGAGCTAGGGTTATTTTTAGGGTTAGAATTAGGTTTCAAGTTTGGTTTAGGTTAGGGTTTAAGTTTAGACTTGAATTAGTAGTAGGATTTGGTTATGGTAATTATAGGTTTGGGTTTAGGGTTCATGTTAGGTATAGAGTAATTGATAGGGTTAGAGTCAGCAAAAGGGTTAGTATTAGGCCTAGATTTAGCCTTAGGGTTATGGTTGTGCTTAGGGTAAGGGATAGGGTTAGGGCAAGGGTTATGGTTATTATTAGGGCTAGAGTTAGGATTAGGCATAAGGTAAGGATTAGGCTTAGGTTTAAAGTATGGTTTAGAGTTTGAGCTATGGTTAGCACTAGGGCAAGGGTTTGGTTTAGGGTTAGGTCTAGGTTATAGTTAAGGTTAGTGTCAAGGTTAGTGTTAAGATTAGGGCTAGGGCTATCATTAGGTTTAGGATATTGGATAGGGATTGATGTCATGTTAGGGAAGGGTTAAGGTTAGGTTTAGGCTTAAGGTTAAGGTTAGGGATAGGTTTAGTGTTAGGTTTAGGGTAATGGTTAGGGTTTGAGCAAGGGTTAGCTCTATGGCAAGGATTAGGTTTATGGTTCTGTCTAGGGTTAGGGTTAGGGTAGATTTAGGTAAGGGCTATGGTTATCATCAGGGTTAGTGATAGGGTTAGGGTAATGGGTAGGGTTACAGCTAGGGTTATGGCTAGGGTTATCATTAAGTTTAGGGTTAGATTAGGGTAATATATAGGCTTAGAAATAGGGTTAGGGATTGGGTTACGGTAAGTATCAGGGCTAGGGTTTAGGTTAGGTTTAGGCTTAGGCCATGGGTTAGTGTTAGGGTTAGGATAAGTTTAACGGTTAGGGATTGAGCTGGTGTTTGGACTAGGATGAGGATTAGAGTTAGAGTCAGTGTGAGGGTTAGGTCTAGGGTTAGCATTAGGGTTAGGGTTAGGGTAATGGATAGAGTTAGGGGTAGGTTTTGGCCTATGGTGATGGCTATTTTCAGGGTTAGTGATATGGCTAGGTCTAGTGTTAGGGTTATGTGTTTTGTTAGGATAAGTTTTAGAACTAAGATTTGTGTTAGGGTAAGGGTCAGTGTTTGGTATAGGGTTAAGATTATTGTTAGGGCCAGCGTTAGGTCTATGGTTTGGTCGAGTGGTAGGGTTAGTGTTTGGGTTAGGTTAAGGGTGATTATTGGGCTAGGACTAAGTTTTTGTTTAGGGCTAGGCCTAGAGTTATCACTAGATAATAGATTAAGTGTAGGTCTAAGTCTAGTGTTAGTGTAAGGTTTAGTTATAGGGATTCAGGTAGTGCCAATGTTAGGGGTCGGTTTAGGGATAGGGTCAGGTTTAGACGTATGGTTAGTGTTAGGGTCAGAATAAGGGTCAGGGTTAGTGTTAGGGTTTTGGATAGTGATAGAGCTAGATTGACTATTAGGGTTAGGACTAATAATAGAGTTAGGTTTTGGGTTTGGCTAAGAATTAAGTTTAGGACAAGGGTTGCTTTAGGGTTAGAGTTTGGCTTAGGGTAAGTGATAGGTTAGCACTAGGGTTAGGGCTAGGGTTAGAGTTAGGGTTATGGCTAGGGTTAGATTTAGGATTAGGGTTAAAGCTAGGGTTAGAGGTTGGATTAGGGCTCGGGTAGGTTTTGTGTTAGCTTTAGGGATATGGCTAATGTAAGAACTAGGAATTTAATTAGGGCCAGTTTTAGTTTAGTGTTACGTCTTGGTTTAGTGTCTGATTAGGTTTAGGGTTAGGGTTACATTTAGGGTAATGGATAGGTTAGGGTTAGTGAATGTGTTATGGTTAGGCCAAGAGTTAAAGTTAGAATTAGGATTAGGGTTAGGGTTAGGGTATTGGATAGGGTTAGAGCTAAGGTTAGGGCTAGGGTTATGGTTAGTGTTAGTGTTGGTGTTAGTGTTAGTTTTACGGATAGTGCAAGGATTAAATTTAGGTTTAGGTTTAGTGTACGGGTTAGTTTTAGAGTTTAGGTTTAGAGTTAGGTTTAAAGCTAGGTTTGGGGCTCGCATTAGAGCTAGATTTTGGGTAACATTAGGGCTTGTATTAGGGATACAGCTAATATAAGAACTAGAATTATGATTAGGGCTATATTTAGGGTTACAGTTAGGGATAAGTCTAGTTTTATGGTTAGGTTTAAGTTAGCTAGGGTTAGTGTTAGGTTCAGAGTCAAGGTCAGGGTTAGTTTTAGGGTTGGGGATAGAACTCGAATTATGGGTAGGCTTAGGGCTAGATGTAGGGTTAGGTTTTCGTTTAATTTAAGGTTTAGGGTTAGTGCTATGTCTCGTTATGTTTTAGGGCTAAGGATAAAGTTAAGGGTAGTTTTTCAATTAATCTTAGTGTTATTGCTAGTGATAGGGTGAGTTTAGACTTAGAGGTACATTTAGAGTTGTGGTTAATTCTAGGGTTAGGGCTATGGCTAGGGTTAGGGCTAAGGTTAAGTCTAGTGTTTGGGTTATGGTAAGGGATAAGGTTAGAACTAGGAATAGAGCTAGGGCGATAGTTATAATTAGTCTTATGGCTAGGGTTAGTGTTAAGTTTAGGCTAAATTAGGGGTAGGGATATGTCTAGGATTGGTGTTAGGGTTAGACCTAGGGTTAGGGCTATGTTTAAGATTAGGTTTAGGGTTAGGTTTAGGGGAAGAGATGGAGTTATAGCTAGATTTATGGCTAGGGCAATGATTAGAATTAGGTTTAGGTCTAGGGTTAGTTTTGTGTTAGAATTAAGGCTAGATTTGGGGTTAGGATGAGGGCTTGGTTTTGTGTTAGGGTTAGGGCAAGTTTTAGGGATAGGTATAATGTTAGGTTTAGGTTTATGGCTAGGGATAGTTTTAGGGTTAGGTTCATGGCTAGGTCTAATGTTAGGTTTAAGGGTAAAGCTCAGGTTAAGAATAATGTGTATTTTAGGGTCGGGGTCAGGTTTTGGGTTTGTGTTAGGTTAATTAATAGGGTTAGGGCTCAAATTAGTGTTAGGGTTAGAATTAAGGTTAGGTTTATAAATAGGTTTAGGTTTAGGATTCAGGTTAAGATTAGGGTAATTGGTAGGGTTAGGGTCAGTGATAGGGTAAGAGTTAGGCCTAGGGTTAGCATTTGGGTTAGGGTTATTGTTAGGGTAATGGATAGCATTAGATCTAGGGATAGGGATAGGGTTTTGAATAGGATTAGGGCTAGTGATAGGTTTAGGGCTAGGCCTAGGGTTAGGGTTTGGGTTAGGTTTAGTGTACAGATTATGTTTTGAGCTAGTGATAGTGCTAGGGAGAGTGTTAGGTTTAGGATTATGTCTAGGTTTAGATTTACGGTTAAGGATAGCATTAGTTTTAGGGTTAGGGCAAAGGTTAATTTTAGAGTTAGGTTAATGGATTGGGTAGATTTCGGGTTAGGTTTAGGGGTAGTTTTTGGTTTAGGGTTAGTGTTAGGATTTGGGCTAGGGTTAGTGTTAGAGTCAGGGTTAGGGTTTTATCTAGGGTTAAGGCTACAATGAAGGTTAGGTTTAGTGTTAGGTCTAGTATTAGGTTTACAATTAGTATTAGAGTTAGGGTTATCATTAGGGTTAAGATTCAATTTAGGGTAATGGATAATTTTAGAGATAGTATTAGGGCTAGTGTTAACATTATGATTAGGGCTAGTATTAGGATTAGGTTTAGGGATAGGGCTGGTTTATGTTTAGGGTTCGGATATGGGTTTTATCTACTGTTAGGTTTAAGGCAAGGGTTAGGGTTAGAGTGAGGGTTAGGCTTAGGATAAGGTATAAGGTTAGGTTAGGGTTAGGGTTACACATTGGGCTAGATTTAGGGCTAGGATCAGGGTTAGGTTTTGTGTTCGGTTTAGAGCTAGTTTTAGTGTTATGGTAATGTAAGGGTTATGTTTACATTTATGGCTATGTCTAGTGTTAGGTTTCGGTTTCGGTTACGGTCAGTTTTTTTTTAGCTAAGGTTAGTGTTAGTGTCAGGGTCTGTGTTTAGATTAGGGTTAGGGTTAGGGCTACAGCCAGAATTAGGATTGGTTAGTTCTAGAGCTAAGGTTAGTGTTTGGCTTAGGTTAAGGGTTATCATTAGAGCTAGGGCTATTTTTTTCTTTAGGTCTTGGTTAAAGATATGGCTAGATTTATGATTAGGTTTAACCTAGATCTACTGTTAGGATTAGGTTTAGATATGGGGTTATGGGTAGGGCTAGTGTTAGGGTTTGGTTTATGTTCAGGGTCAGAATGAGGGTCAGGGTTAGGGTTAGAATTTGGGTTATGAGTATAACAAGAATGAGGGCTAGGGTTAGGACTATAATAGTGTTAGGGTTTGTGTTAGACTAAGTATTCATTTTCTGACTATGGTTAGCATTAGGCTTGGGGTTTGGCTAGGGTAAATTATAAGTTTAGAGCTATGGTAGAGCTAGGGTTCCGGTTAAGGTTAGGGATAGTGTTAGGGTTAGGGTTAGGGTTAGGGTGAAATCTAGGGTTAAGTATCAGATTTGGTCTAGGTTTGTGTTAGCATTAGGTTTAAAGTTACGGCTAATGTATACTCTAGGTTTATGATTAGAACCAGTTGTAGAATTAGGGTTAGGATCAGGTCTAGTGTTAGGTTAAGGTTTAGGTTTTTGGTGATGTTTAGAGGTAGGGTTAGTGTTAATGTCAGAGGCAGGTTTAGGGGTAGTTTTAGGGTTAAGTTTAGGACTCAAATTAGGGCTAGGCTTAGGGCTAGATATAAGGTTAGGGTTTGGTTTACGTAAAAGTTTAGGGTTAGTGTTATGGCTCAGTTTTGTTTTAGGTCTAAACCTATGGTTAGGGCTAGTTTTAGGATTAGCATTAGGGTTAGGGCTAGTGTTAGGGTTAGGTTTAGTTGTAGAATTAGTGTTAGATTTAGAGTTAGGTTTAGATCTAGGGTTAGGGCAAGGTGTAAGGTTAGGGCTAGGGTTATTCTAGGCTATGGCTAGGAATAAGATTTTGGTAAGTGATAGGGTTAGAATTAGGGCTAGCGCTGGGGCTAGGGCGAGAGTTATAGTTAGTCTTAAAGCTAGGATTAGGTTTAGGTTTAGGATTAGGGTTAGGGTTAGTGTTAGGTTGAGTCCTAGGTTTAAGGTTAGGGCTATGTTTAATGATAAGGTTAAAGTTTGGGTTTGGTTTAGGGTAAGTAAAGGGGTCATAACTAGGTTTAGGGCTAGGGAAAGTGTTAGAATTAGGGTTAGGTTTATGATTAAGGCTAAGTTTTAGGCTAGAATGAGAGCTAGTGTTCGTGTTTTTGTTAGGGCTAGGATTAGGGCTCCAGCTATTGTCAGGTCTAGGATTACATTAGAGATAGGTTTCAGTTTATGTTTATGGTTAGGTCTAGTGTAAGCATTAGATTTAGGGTAAGGGTCAAGTTTACAGCTACGTGTATTATTAGGGTCAGTGTTTGGCTTAAGGCTTTGTTTAGGTTAAGTTTTAGGTTTAGGTCTCGAATTAGCATTAGGGTTAGAGTTAGGGTTAGGGTAATGAATAGGCTTAGGATTAGGGTCCAGGTTAGTTTTAGGGCAATGGATAGGTTTAGGGATTGTGATAGGGTTAGTGTTAAGCCTAGGATTAGCATTAGGGTTAGGATTATGGTTAGGTTAGTGGATAGAATTAGAGCTAGGTTTAGAGCTAGGCTTATGGATATGATTAGGGTTATTTTAGGGTATTTGATATAATTAGAGCTATGGTTAGGGCTGTGGTTAATGTTAGGATTAGAGCTAGTGTTAAGTTTGGGTTTTGGATATGGCTAGGGTTATGTTAAGGGTAAAGGTTAGGCTTTGAGCTAGGTTTAGATCTAAAGCGCAGCTTAGGGTTAGGGTTAGGGCTAGGGTTAGGTTTAGGGTTACACTTAGGGCTATGTTAGGGCCTAAAATTAGGGCTAGGTTTTTTGTTAGTTTAGGCCTAGGGTTAGGGCCATGGGTTATGTAAGAGCTAGGGTTATGATTAGGGCTAGTTTTAGGGTTAGGATTATGGCTAGGTCTAGTGTTAGGATTAGGTTTTGGTTTAGAGTAAGCTTTGGATCTAGGATTATTTTAGGGTCAGGGCCAGTGTTCATGATAGAGTTAGTGTTGGGTTTCATGCCAGAATTAGGACTAGGGTTAGGTCTAGGTGTAGGGTTAGTGTTCGGGTTAAGTTAAGGGTTATTATTAGGGCTAGGGCTAGGATGATGTTCAGGTCTAGGGCTAGAGATATGGCTAGATTCAAGATTAGGTTTAAGTCTAGGGCTAGTGTTACATTTAGGTTTAAGTATATGATTACCAGTAGAGCTAATGTTAGGGTTCAGTTTCGTGTTACGGTCAGGTTTATATTTACCTTTAGTATTAGGGTCAGAATAAGTGTCATGGTTAGGGTTTGGGTTTTGGTTAGGGTTGGACCTGGAATGAAGTTTAGGGTTAGGCCTAGTAATAGGGTTGGGGTTTGGGTTAGGCTAAGAATTAGGGTTAGGACTAGGGTTAGCATTAGGTTTAAGGTAATGCATAGGGTAAAAACTAGGGTTAGATCCAGGGTCAGGGTATGGATTAGGGCTAGTTTTAGGGTTAGGTTTAAATGTAGGGTTAGCGCTCAGCTTAATGCCAGGTTTTGGGTTAGGTTGAGGCTAGTGTTAGGCCTAAAACTAATGTATAAACCAGGGTTATGATTAGGGCTACCTTTGGGGTAAGTGTTACCACTTGATCAAGAAGGGTTACCATTTTCGTGATGTTTAGAGGTACGGTTAGTGTTAGGGTCAGGGTCAGTTTTCAGGTTATAGTTAGGGCTAGGGTTAAGCGCAGAATTATCACTAGAGTTAGGTATAGGGGTAGGATTAGTGTTTGTGTTAGGTTAAGGTTATCATTATGTCTAGGGCTAGATTTTGTTTAGGTCTTGGGCTAGAGATATGGCTAGAATTAGGATTAGGTTTAGATCTAGGGCTAGTGTTAGGGTTAGGATTAGGAATAGGTTTATTGCTAATGCTTGTGTTAAGGTTTGTTTATGGTTAGGGTCAGGTTTAGACAAATGGTTACTGTTAGTGTCAGTGTTAGGTATAGGGTTAGGGTTAGGGTTAGGGTTATGATTAGAGCTAAAATGAGGGCTAGGTTTAGGACAAGTAATAGGGTTAGGGTTTGGGTTAGGCTAAAGATTAGGGTAAGACCTAGGGTTAGCATTAGGGTTAGGGTTAGCTTAGGGTAAGAGATAGGATTAGAGCTAGGTTTAGGGCTATGTTTAGGGTTAGGGTTAGGGTTAGGGCTAGAGTTTGGTTTAGGTTTAGGGTTAAAGCTAGGTCTTGCATTAAGGCTAGTTTTTGGTTACAGTTAGGGCTAGTTTTAGATTTATGGCCAATATATTGTCTCGGGTTACAATTTTGGCTTGTTATAGGATTAGGGTTGGGACTAAGTCTAGTGTTAGGGTTAGGTATAATGTTTAGAGCTAGGGTTAGTGTTAGGGTAAAATTCAAGGTCACAGTGGTTTTAGAGTTAGGGTTTGAACTCGAATTAGGGCTAGGGTTAGGGCTAGGTGTAGGGTTAGGTTTTGGTTTAGGTTAAGTTTTAAAATTAGGGCTGTGGCTTGGTTTTGTTTTATGGATAGGGCTATGGATAGGGCTAGTTTTAGGCATAGCATTAGGTTTAGGGCTAGTGTTAGGCTTAGGTTTCAACTTAGGTTTAAAGTTAGATTTTGATTTAGGATTAAATTTAGGGTTAGGTCTATGGCTAAGTATAGGGCTACTGTTAGGTCTTGGTTTATGGCTAGGATTAGGGTTATGGTAAGGCATAGGGTTCAAACTAGGAATATGGCCAGGGTGAGAGTGAGAGTTAGTCTTATGGCTAAGATTAGTGTTTGGTTAGGTATAGGGCTTAAGTTTAGGGTTGAGGGTAAGGGCTCAAATTAGCATTAGGGTTTGGGTTAGGGTAATGATAGGTTTTGGTTTAGGGTTCAGGTTAGATTTAGCATAATGGATAGGGTTACAGTTAGGGATACGGTTAGATTTAGGCCTAGGGTTAGCATTATAATTAGGGTTATGTTTAGGGTAATTGATAGGGTTATTGCTAAATTTAGGTCTTGGGCTATGGATAAGTTTATGGATAGGGTTAGGATAAGGGTTTTGGGTTTGTTTTGTATTATGTTTAGGGCTAGAATTATGGCTAGGGCAAATGTCAGGTCTAGGAATATGGCTATGAATCGTTTTAGGGTTAGGTTTAAGGCTAGGCTTAGTATAAGGGTTAGGTTTAGGGGTAGGGTCAGGATTAGAGCTAGGTATATTATCATGGGAAGAGGCAGAGTCAGAATTTGGGTTTGGTTATGGTTTATGGTTAGGGCTTGAATTAGCATTAGGGTTAGAGTTAGGGTAATGATAAGGTTAGGTTTAGGGTAGAGGCTAGGTTTAGGTTAATGAACTAGGTTAGGGTTAGGGATAAGTTTAGGCTTAGGTCTAGGGCTACCATTCGAATTATGGTTATGGTTAGGGTAATGGAAATGGTTAGAGCTAGTGAAAGGGCTAGGTTTATAGTTAGAATTCTGGCTAGGGTTAGGGGAAAGTTTAGGGCTATATTCTGTTTTAGGATTAGGTTTAGTGTTAGGTTTAAAGCTAGGGTTAAGGCTCGAATTAGGGCTTGGTTTGCGGTTTTGTTAGGGCTAGGATTAGGGCTATGTTAATGCATGAACTAGTGTTGCAATTAGTGCTAGTTCGGGGGTTAGGGTTAGGGCTAGGTCTAGTGTTACCGTTAGGTTTAGGGTTATGGTGATATTTAGAGCAACAGTTATTTTAGGGTTAGTGCCAGAGTCAGGGTTAGTTTTAGGGTTAGTGTTAGAACTTGAATTAGGACTAAAGTTAGTACTAGTTGTACGGTTAGGGTTTGGTATATAGGTTGGTTTTGTTTTAGGTTTATGGCTAGAGTTATGGCTAGATTTAGGATTGTTATAAGGGTTAGGGCTAGTGTTAGGTTTATATTTAGGTTTGGGTTTAGCGTTTGATTTTGAGTTAGAGTTAGATCTAGGGTTAGGGCTAGGGCTAGGGCTAGTGTTAGGGTTAGGGTGAGGGATAGGTTTATGGTAACAAATATAGTTAGAACTAATGATACGGCTATGGCAAGAATTAGAGTTAGGTATAGTAGTAGTCTTAGGATTAGGGTTAGAATTAGGGCTAAATTTGGATAGGATTAGGGCTAGGGTGGGGGCTAAATTTTGGCTCGGATTAGGGTAGGTTTTGTGGTTGCATTAGGGCTAAATTAGGGCTAGGATTAGGGCTAGATTTAGGGTTAGGGTTAGAGCTAAAATAGGGTTTAGGATTAGGGCTAGTGTTAGTGTTAGGGGTTGGGCTACATTAGGGCAAGTATTAAGGCTAGGGTTAGTGTTATGGTTAGATTAAGGGGTTGGGCTAGAGTTAGGGTTAGCATTGGTGTTAAGGTTAAGTTTAGGGGAATGGGTGGGGTTATATCTAGCTTTAGGCATAGGGTGAGTTTTAGAATTAGGATTAGGCATAGGGTTATGTTTCACTTAAGGATTAAAACTAGGTTTAGGGCTACGTTAAGGGCTAGGGTTTCTTTTACAGTTATGGCTAGGACCAGGTCTAGGGCTAATATCAGGACTAGGGTTAACATTAAAAATTATTTTAGGGTAAGGTTATTGCTAGGGGTATTGTAAGAGTTCGTTTTATGTTAAAGGTCAGCTTTAGGGCTAGGGTTATTATTAGGGTCAGGGTCTGGGTCAGGGTTAGCATTTGGTTTAGCTAAAAGTTTAGGGTTAAGGCTCGAATTAGCATTAGTGTTAGTTTTAGGATTAGGGTAATGGATAGAGTTTAGTTTAGGTTTCAGTTAAGGTTTAGGGTAATGGATAAATTGGGTTTAGCAATCGGGTTAGGGTTACCATTAGGGTTAGTGTTATGTTTTGTGTAATGGAAAGGTTTGTATCTAGGGTTGGGGCTAGGTTATGGTTTGGATTAAGTCTAGAATTAGGGTTAGTTTTAGAGATAGGGTTAGGGTGTGATTTGGGGTACGTTTGAGGGTTAGAGTAAGTGTTAAGTTTAGGGCTAGGATTATGGTTAGTCTTAGCACCAGGTTTAGGTTTAGGGATAGGGTTAGGGGTGTTTTCTCATGCTTCATCTTTGGGAAACTTTCACAAGGAAGAAACCAGAGTGCCCATATAGAACTGATTGAGTGTGTGCACATTTAAGCAGTGAGCACCCACCATGTTTGATTTCAAGTTCCATTTCCATTTACCTATATAGGTCAAAATAAAGGAAACCTTAAAACACAAACTGTTTCTTATAGCAAACCATTGAAGGCATAAGCCCCAAACCTGGTGAAAATAGTAAGGCTAGGTAAAAGAAAAATTATGCCAAGTAACAAATGAATTTGAACAAAACTCACTCTAACTCTATCACTATATCTAACCCATCCCTAATCTAATTCTAACCTGTATAGAGTACAAATGATCATAGAAGTCCCAAACTTGGGGAACCTAGATGCAAAACTTAACAGATGAATCTTGAGCAGTATCAAAGAAATTTGATGAAAAATTCGGGAATTATTTTAGTACATTCATATTTCCCTGCTTCTTTTTTTTTCTTAAAGTGCTCATGGATAAATTGTTTTTCATGCTTCAGCTTAATGTACTTTCAAAAAGAAAAACCAAAGAGTGCCCAGAGAGCTGACTGAGTATGTGAAGTTTCATGCAGCTAACACAAACACTGTTTGATTTCTAGCTCCATTGCATTCACACCTATAGGCCCTAATGAAGTGAAAACTAAAAATTCGAACTGTTCCTGACACTGAAACATTGAAACTTGAAGGCCCAAACTGGGGGAGCCTACTAAGGCTAGGTCAAGGATAAATCCTGTACAGTATCAAATTAATCCAACTAAAAAACTTGAAGCTCTTTCAATTCATGGGTATTCTGCTTGCTTCTAATGCACCCAGAGATAAAGCTGTTACTTTCTACTTCATCTTAGGGCTACTTCCATGACAAACACCAGATTATGGTCATTGAAAATTGATGAAGTGTGTGAAGATTCAAGCAGCTAGCCCAAACCCTGGTTGATTTCCAGCTTCATTTCCATTCACCCCTACATGGAAAAAAGAAGAGAAACATGAAAAGTGAAACTGTTCCTGAAAGCAAACCCTTTATTTAGGAGGCCCAAACATTTGGAGTATAGTCAAAATAGGAAAAAGATGAATCCTGCAGAGTATCAAGAAATTTGAAAACAAAACTAACTCTAACCCTAACACTAGGTCTAATTCTAGTCCTAACACTAACCCTAACACTAACCTTAACCTGTTTAGAGTCCCTTTGATCCTAGAAGTCCCACTTTGGGGAGCCACGTTGGGTAAGTGAACAAATGAATCTTTCACAATATCAAAGAAGTCTGACCAAACAATTGGAGAGGTAGTTGAGTACATGAACATTTCCCTGTTTTCTCCTAAAGTGCTCTCGCATAAAGTTGCTTGGCATACTTCAGCTTAGGGCTACTTTTACAAAGAATAAACCAGAGAATGTCCATAGAAAACTGATTGAGTGTGTGAGGTTTGAAGTAGCTAGCACCAACCCTGTTGGATTTCCAGCTCCATTTCCATTTACACGCATAGGTCAAAATGAAATGCAAACTTAAAATACAAACTGTTCAGAAGAGCAAACCCTTGACCCAAGAGGCCCAAACCTAGAAAATATAGTAATCCTAAGTAAAATTTGCCTCCTTCCCAGTCAAAGAAATTTGTTTTTTTTTCTTTTTTTTATTGGTTGTTCAAAATATTACAAAGCTCTTGACATATCATATTTCATACATTAGATTCAAGTGGGTTATGAACTCCCATTTTTACCCCAAATACAGATTGCAGAATCACATCAGTTACACATCCACAATTTTACATAATGCCCTATTAGTGACTGTTGTATTCTGCTACCTTTCCTATCCTCTATTATCCCCCCTCCCCTCCCCTCCCATCTTCTCTCTCTATCCCATCTACTTTAATTCATTTCTCTCTTTGTTTATTTTCCCATTCCACTCACAACCTCTTATATGTAATTTTGTATAGCAATGAGGGTCTCCCTCCATTTCCATGCAATTTCCCTTTTCTCTCCCTTTCCCTCCCACCTCATGTCTCTGTTTAATGTTAATCTTTTCTTCTTGCTCTTCCTCCCTGCTCTGTTCTTAGTTGCTCTCATTATATCAAAGAAGACATGTGGTATTTGTCTTTTAGGGATTGGCTAGCTTCACTAAACATAATCTGCTCTAGTGCCATCCATTTCCCTGCATATTCCATCATTTTGTCATTTTTTAGTGATGCGTAATATTCCATGGTGTATAAATGCCACATTTTTTTTTCTTTTTTATCCATTCATCTATTGAAGGGCATCTGGGTTGGTTCCACAATCTAGCTATTGTGAATTGTGCTGCTATGGACATCGATGTGGCAGTATCCCCATAGTGCGCTCTTTTAAGGTCTTCAGGGAATAATCCAAGAAGGGCAATAGCTGGTTCCATTCCCAGCTTTCCCATGAATCTCCATACTGCTTTCCAAATTGGCCTCAACAATTTGCAGTCCCACCAGCAATGTGCAAGAGTATCCTTTTCCCCACATCCTCACCAGCACTTGTCGTTGTTTGACTTCATAATGGCTGCCAATCTAACTGGAGTGAGATGGTATCTTAGGGTGGTTTTGATTTGCATTTCTCTGACTGCTAGAGATGGTGAGCATTTTTTCATCTACTTGTTGATTGATTGTATGTCCCCCTCTGTGAAGTGTCTGTTCAGGTCCTTGGCCCATTTGTTGATTGGGTTATTTGTTATCTTATTGTCTAATTTTTTGAGTTCTTTGTATACTCTAGATATTAGGGCTCTATCTGAAGTGTGAGGAGTAAATATTTGTTCCCATGATGTAGGCTCCCTATTTACCTCTCTTATTGTTTCTCTTGCTGAGTAAAAAACTTTTTAGTTTAAGTAAGTCCCATTTGTTGATTCTTGTTATTAACTCTTGTGCTATGGGTGTCCTATTAAGGAATTTGGAGCCCAATCCCACAATATGTAGATTGGAGACAACTCTTTCTTCTATCAGACACAGAATCTCTGATTTGATATAAAGCTCCTTGATCCATTTTGAGTTAACGTTTGTGCATGGCAAGAGGAGGGGATTCAGTTTCATTTTGTTGCATATGGATTTCCAGTTTTCCCAGCACCATTTGTTGAAGATGCTATCCTTCCTCCATTGCATGCTTTTAGCCCCTTTATCAAATATAAGATAGTTGTAGCTTTGTGGATTGGTTTCTGTGTCCTCTATTCTGTACCATTGGTCCACCCGCCTGTTTTGGTACCAGTACCATGCTGTTTTTGTTACTATTGCTCTGTAGTATAGTTTGAAATCTGGTATCGCTATACCGCCTGATTCACACTTCCTGCTGAGAATTGCTTTTGCTATTCTGGGTCTTTTATTTTTCCATATGAATTTCATGATTGCTTTCTCTATTTGTACAAGAAATGCCATTGGGATTTTGATTGGCATTGCATTAAACCTATAGAGAACTTTTGGTAATATCGCCATTTTGATGATGTTAGTTCTGCCTATCCATGAACAGGGTATATTTTTCCATCTTCTAAGATCTTCTTCTACTTCTCTCTTTAGGGTTCTGTAGTTTTCATTGTATAAATCTTTCACCTCTTTTGTTAGGTTGATTCCCAAGTATTTTATTTTATATTTTTTTTGAGGATATTGTGAATGGAGTGGTTTTCCTCATTTCCATTTCAGAAGTTTTGTCGCTGATATACAGAAATGCCTTTGATTTATGCGTGTTGATTTTATATCCTTCCACTTTGCTGAATTCATTTATTAGTTCTAGTAGTTTTTTTGTAGACCCTTTTGGGTCTTCTAGGTAGAGAATCATGTCTCCCACAAATAGTGATAATTTAAATTCTTCTTTTCCTATTTTTATGCCTTTAATTTCTTTTGTCTGTCTAATTGCTCTGGCCAGTGTTTCAAGAACTATATTGAATAGAAGTGGTGATAGAGGGCATCCCTGTCTTGTTCCAGATTTTAGAGGGAATGCCTTCAATTTTTCTCCATTCAGAATGATGCTAGCCTGAGGCTTAGCATAGATAGCTTTTACAATGTCAAGGTAAGTTCCTGTTATCCCTAAGTTTTTCTAATGTTTTGAACATAAATGGATGCTGTACTTTGTTGAATGCTTTTTCTGCGTCTATCAAGATGATCATATGGTTCTTATATTTAAGTCTATTGATGTGGTGAATGACATTTATTGATTTCCATATATTGAACCATTCTTGCATCCCAGGGATGAATCCTACATGATCATGGTGCACAATTTTTTTGATGTGACTTTGTATCCGATTTGGCAGAATTTTATTGAGTATTTTTGCATCTAGGTTCATCAGAGATATTGCTCTGTAGTTTTCTTTCTTTGAGGTGTCCTTGTCTGGTTTCGGAATCAGGGTGATGTTGCCCTCATAGAATGAATTTGGTAGAGCTCCCTATTTTTCTATTTCCTGAAATAACTTGAAATGTATTGGTATTAATTCTTCTTTAAAGGTTTTGTAAAACTCTGCTGTATACCCATCTGGTCCTGGGCTTTTCTTGGTTGGCAGTCTTTTGATTGCTTCTTCTGAACAAAACTAAATCTAACAAACACTAGCTGTAACCCTAGCCCTAATCTAATACTAAATCTAAACCAACCTGTTTAGAAAACCATTGATAAGTGTAGTCCCCAAGGAAAGGAGCCCAGTGTGGCAAGCTAACAGATGAATCCTGTGCATTATCAAAGAAATCTGACAAATAATTGGGTGAGGTATTTCATTATGTGTATATTTCCCTGTTTTCTCCTAGTGTTCTCATGGATAAATTATTTTTTCATACTTCAGTTTAAGATACTTGCACAGGGAACAACCAGAGAGTGCCCACAGAGAGCTGATTGAGTTTGTGAAGTTTCAAGCAGCTAGTACTAACTCTGTTTGATTTCCAGCTCCACTTTCATTCACGTCTATAGGCCATAATAAAGTGAATCCTAAAAATTTAAACTGTTCCTGACAGTGAACTGACAAATCTTGAAAACTCAAACTTGGGGATACTACTAAAACTAGGAAAAGGATTCATCCTGTACAATATCAAAGTAATCCATGCAAAAAAAATTGAAGCTTGTTCCTAAAGTGCTCACAGATAAAGCTGTTTCTTTCTAATTTAGCTTTGAGCTACTCCCAAAAGAAAAAAAAAGGAGAGAATGTGCCCTGAGAACTGGTTGAGTATGTGAAGATTCAAGCAGCTAGCACAAACCCTGTTTGAGTTCATCTCCATTTCCATTCACCCCTATAGGTCAAATTGAGGTGAAAGATGAAAATTAAAACTACTCCCGAGAGATAACCCTTTTACTAGGAGGCCCAAACTTGGGGAGCATAATAAGAATAGAAAAAAGTTAAATCCTGCCCAGTATTCATAAAGTTGAAGAAAACTAACTCTAACCCTAACACTAGTTCTAACCCTAACTCTAACCATAACCCTAAGCCTAACCTGTTAAAAGAACCTTTGATCATAAAAGTTTTATCGTTGGGAGACTAGTGGGGCAAGCTTACATATGAATCCTGCACAGGATCAAATAAATCTGACCAAATAATAGGGGAAGGTATTTCAGTACAAGCATATTGCCCTCTTTTCTCCTAAAGTGCTCTTGGATAAAATTGTTTTGCATGATTCAGCTTATTGCTACTTTTACAAGGAAGAAACCAGAGAGTGCCCACAGACAACTGATGGAGTATGTGAAGTTTCAACCAGCTAGCACCAACCCTCTGATTTCCAGCTCCATTCTCATTTACCCATATAGTTCAAAATGAAGTGAGATATTAAAAACAAACTATTCCCAACAGCCAACCATTGAACCAAGAAGGCCCCAAACTGGGGCACATGGTAATGCTAGGTAAAAGATAAATCTTCCCAGTATCAAAGAAATTTGAACAAAAAAATCTCTAACCCTAAGACTAGCTCTAAAGCTAGCCCTAAACCTAACCATTACACTAACCCTTACCTGTTTAGAAAACCATTGATCCTAAAAGTGCCAACCTTGGGGAGCCTAGTGGAGCAAGCTCAAAGATAAATACTGTGTAGTATAAAAAAATCTGATCAAATTGTTGGGAGATATATTTCAGTATATACATGATTCTCTGTTTTCTCCTTAAGGGCTCTAAGATACAGTTTCTTTTGCATGCTTCATCTTTGGCCTACCTTCAAAAGAAAGAAACCAGAGAGTGCCCACTAAGAACTAATTGTGTGAAGTTTCAAGCACCTCTGGCGAACCCTGTTTGATTTTCAGCTCAATTTTCATTCACATCAATAAGCCATAATAAAGAGAAACCTTAAAATACAAACTCTTCTTGAGAGTGAACCATTGAACCGACAAGTCCCAAACATGTGGAGCATAGTAAGGCTAAGTAAAAGATGAATCCTGCCCAGTATCATAGAAATTTGAATAAATCTAGGGCCGCATGGGTGCTCTCGGCAGAAATGCAAGACTGGGATATGGGTTCGCTCTAGGCTGATACAGAAGTCTCGGCCACGGAGGTGCTCTCTGCACACACAGAAGGCAGCACAGAACACAAAGGCTTTGCTTGCAGGTCACCAAACCGAGCTCTGGAAACAGCACAAGGTCACTCCAGAACCACCCACCTCACCAAACACCATACATGGGTAATAGATGGAATCCATCTTGCAAAACCTTACTCATCATCTATCAGTGGGCGTGGCTACCAGCTTGGTTCTGCAGCTTATCAGGTACCCGGTTTCCAACTCCCCTACCTCCACCTGTGATAACTCAAGATTTTTCACACAAGCTTTTGGGGAGTGTAGCTATCAATGAGGAACAGCAACTGTACAGGCACGTGGTTTCCAATTCAGAGATTAACAGTAGGGAGGCTCCAAGTAGAAGCTCAAGCCCTCTCACCATGGCGAATTCCACCATCCTGAGCACAGAGACTCAAGCTAGGAATAGACAACTCCACCTTCTGCAAGAAAAGAAAAGAGAGATCTGAGAGACTTTTTTTCTTTCTTACTTTTGTTTTCTTGCTCTCCTCATCCATTCTCCTCTACTCTTCCCCTCTGGTCCTCACAACATCAACATATGTGAAACCAAGAACTTTCCATGAAATTGGACTTTAAGAACTGAAACACTAGAATTGTGTAATATAGAGGAATCACATAGGCCCCACCTCACCGCCTCTTTATTTTCTCTTATTTTCTTTCTCCCTCTCATTATTTATTCCTTGTTATATTTTCTTCTTTTTTCTTTCTCCCTCTATCTCATTTTCAGCCTCCTAACTTTTACTATTTATACCTAGGGTAATTTAATGAATACAAATAAGGAGTTTGAATTTATAACTTCTTCCCTAAATTCACCCTGTCTATTCATTAGTGTTCTCCTCCAAAGTTGCTAAGTTAGATTAATCACATACCCTCATTCCTTTCCCCCTTAACATAGCATCCTACCCCTGACCCTCAGTTTTCTATACACCATCAGAAATTGTATGCCTTTTTGTGAAACTAATGACTATATTCTAAATAATAATTGAAGCCAACATCTGGAGACACTGAGTCTAAATATAAATTTATTTATAATGGTTAGGCTTAGGCTTCATGTTAGGGTTAGATTTAGAGTTAGGTTTTGATCTATGTTTATGGCTAGGGCTAAGGATAGTGCAAGGGTTAGAACTAACGTTTGGGTTAGGTTTAGGATTATGGTAAGGGATAGGGTTAGAACTAGTGATAGGGCTAGTATGGGAGTTAGAGTTAGTCTTAGAGCTAGGATTAGGGTTAGGGTTATAGTTAGGGATAGGGCTAAATTAGGGCTAGTGTTTGTGTTAGGTTTAGGCCTTCAGTTAGGCTTGGAGTTAGGATTCCTTTCAGGGTAATGCATTGGGTTAAAGCTAGTTTGAGGGCTAGGGCAAGGGTTTGTATTAGGGTTAGGACTAGGGTTAGGTTTAGCGTTATGATTAAAGCTAGGTTTAGGGCCAGGAAGAGGGCTAATGTTTTTGTTAGGTTTAGGGCTAGTATTAGGGCTAGGGCTAATGTTAGGTCTAGGATTACAGTTAGGGATAGATTTAATGTTAGGTTAGGTGTATACTAAGGGTCAGATTTAGAAGTACGGTCATTACTAGGGTCAGGATCAAGGTGAGGGTTTGGCTTAGTTTAGGGTTTAGGTTTAGGGCTTAAATTAACATTAGGGATTCGGGTTAAGGTAATGAAATTGTTAGGTTTAGGGTTTAGGTGTGGTTTAGTGTAATGAATAGGGTTATGGTTAGGCCTAGGGTTAGCATAAGGGTTATCATTAGGGTAATGGATAGGGTTAGACCTAAGATTAGGGTAGGGTTAAATATAGGTTTAGGACTTTTCTTGGCTTAGGGTTAGATTCACCTTTAGTGTTAAAGCTAGGTATAGTGGCTGAGGATGTGGCTCAAGAAGTATTGTGCTCATCTGGCATGGGCAGGGCACTGGGTTCGATCCTCAGCACCACATACCAATAAAATAAAGATGTTGTGTCCACCGAAAACTAAAAAATACATATTAAAAAACTAGGTTTAGGACTTGGATTGTGGCTAGGTTTTGTGTTAGGGTAAGGCTAGGGTTAAGGCTACAGCTAATGTACAAAGTAGCATTATGATTAGATCTAGTGATAGGGTGAGGGTTAGGGCTATGTCCAGTGTTAGGTTTAAATTTGCGGTTATGATGATGTTTAGAACTAGGTTTAATATTAGGGTCAGAGTCAGAGTCCAGATTAGTTTTCAGGTTAGGGTTAGGACTAGAATTAGTGATAGGATTAGGGCTAGGTGTAGGGTTAGGGTTATGATTCGGTTTTGTTTTAGGGCTAGGTGTAGAGTTAGGGCTAGTTTTAGAATTAGGGTTAGTGTTAGTGTGAGTTTTAGGCTTAGGTTTAGGGTTAGATTGAGAGTTAGTTTTAGATCTAGGCTTTGAGCTAAGGGTAAGGATACGGCTAGGATTAGGGCTAAGTTTAGGGCTAGGTATATGGTGATGGTAAGGGATAGGTTTAGAATTAGGTATAAGGCTAGGGCGAGAGTTTGATTTAGTCTTAGGGCTAGGGTTAGGGTTGGGTTACAAATAGGCGAAATTAGGGCTTGGATTATGACTAGGGTTAGTGTTAGGGTTAGGCCTAGTTTGAGGGCTAGAGTTAGTGTTAGGGTTAGGGTTAGGGTTAGGTTTAGTTTAAGGGATGGGATTATAGCTACTTTTAGCACTAGGGTGAGGATTAGAATTAGGGTTAGGTTATAGTTACATTTATGATTAAGACAAGGTTTATAGCTAGAATGTGGGCTCAGGTTTTTGTTAGGATTAGGACTAGGATTAGAGCAAGGGCTAATGTCAGGTTTAGGGTTACAGTTAGCGAGAGTTTTAAGGTTAGGTTTATAGCTAGGTCTATTGTAAGGGTCAGATTTCTTGTTAGGGTCAGGTTTAGAGCTATGGATATTATTGGGGTAAGGGTCAGGGTTAGGGTTTTTATTAGATTAAGGTTTAGGTTTAAGGCTCGAGTTATCATTATGGTTAGGGATAGGTTAATGATAGTTTTAGGTTTAGAGTTCAGGTTAGGTGTAGGGTAATGGATAGGTTTAGGGTTAAGTATAGGATTAGGGTTTGGCCTAGGATTAGCAGAAGTTTTAGGGTTGTCATTAGGGTAATGTATAGGGTTAGAGCTAGTGATAGGGCTAGTGTTATGCTTAGGATTAGGTCTGGGGTAAAGCCTAGATTTAGGGTTAGTCTAAGTTTAGGGTTATGGTTAGCATTAGTGTTAAAGCTAAGGTAGGGCTTGGGTTAGGGCCAGGTTCTGCAATAGGTTAGGGCTATGGCAAATGTAAGAACTTTGTTATGATTAGGTCTAGTTTTAGGGTTAAAGTTAGAGCTAAGTATAGTTTTATGGTTAGGTTTAGGGTTAGGGTTATTTATGTTTAAAGCTACAGTGTTAGTGTCAGTGTCAGTGTTCAGTTTAGGGTTATGGTTAATGGGAAAGCCAGAATTAGGTCTAGGGTTAGGACTAGGGGAAGGGTTAGTTTTTGGCTTTAGGATATGGATTATTATTAGGGCTAGAGCTAACTTTTTCTTTAGGTCTAGGGCTAGAGTTATGGATAGATTAGGATTAGGTTTAGGTCTAGGTTTAGTGTTACGGTTAGGTTTAGGTATAAGGTTACCAATAGGGCTAATGTTAGGGTTCAGTATAGGGTTAGGTTCAAGTTTAGACCTATGATAACTGTTAGGGTCAGAATAAGGGTCAGGGTAAATGTTAGGGTTTGGGTTATGGTTAGAACTAGAATGAGGGCTAGGGTTAGGACAACTGATAGGATTATGGTTTTGGTTAGGTGAAGGAATAGATTTAGGATTAGAATTAACATTAGCATTAGGTTTAGGGTTGGCATAGGGTAAGGCATAGGGTGAGAGCTAGTGTTAGGGCTAGGGTTAGGGTTAAAGCTAGGTTTAGGGCTCAGATTAAGGATAGTTTTGTGTTAGGGTTATGGCTATGGTTAGAGCAATGGCTATTGTAAGAACTACGTTTTTTAGGGTTAGTTGTAGTGTTATGGTTAGGGGTTAAACCTCTAGTGTTAGGATTAGTTTTAAGGTTAGGGTGAAATATAGAGCTAGTGTTAGTGTTAGGTTAATAGTCAGGGTCAGATTTAGTTTTCAGGTTAGGGTTAGGACCCAAATTAAGGCTAGGGTTACTGTAAGGGTTCAGTTTCAGGTTAGGGTGGTGTTTAGAGCTAGGGTGAGTGTTAGGATATGAGTCATATTTAGGGATAGTATTAAGGTTAAGATTAGGACTCGAATTAGGGCTCGGGTAAGGTCTAGGTTTAGTTTTAATGTTTGATTTAAGTTAAGGTTTAGGGTTATGGCTATTCCTTGGATTTGTTTTACTGCAAGGGTTAGTATTAGGGCTAGTTTTATGATTAGCGTTAGGGCTAGTGTTAATATTACGCTTAGGCTTAAGGTTAAGGTTAGTTTTAGAGTTAGGGTTACATCTAGTGTTAGGACTAGGAATAAGGATTTGGCAATGGTTATGGCTAGGTTTAGGGCTAGGTTTAGGATTACAGTAATGGATAGGGTTAGAAGTGTGGATAGCGCTAGTGTGAGGGTTAGAATTAGTCTTAGGGCTTGGGTTAGGGTTAGGGTTAGGGATAGGGATAAATTAGGGCTTGAATTAGAACTAAGATTAGTGTTCCCCTTAGGCCTAGTGTTAGGGTTAGGGTTAGGTTTAAGTTTAGGGTAAGGAATGGCATTATAGTTAGGTTTAGGGATAAGGTGAAGGTTAGAATTAGGGTTAGGGCTATGGTTAAGGTTAGGGTAATGATTAAGGCTAGATTTGGGGCTAGGATGAGGGCTATGCTTTATTTTAGTGTTAGGGCTAGGGCTAATATCAGATCTAGGGTTATGGTTAAAGATAGTTTTAGGGTTAGGTTTATGCCTACATATAATGTAAGGGTTAGGTTTAGGGTTAGGGCAGGTTTAGAGCTAGGGTCAAGTTCTGGGTTAGAAGTTTGGGATAGGTTAACGTTTAAAGTTAGGGTTTGAATTAGCATTATGGTTAGTGTTAGTATAATTATAACATGAGGTTAGGGTTTAGGTTTGGTTTAGAATAATACATAGGTTTACTATTAGGGATAGGGTTAGGTTTAGCCTAGAGTTATGGTTATTGCAATGGATAGGGCTAGAGATAGGTTTAAGGCTAGGGTTATGGTTTTGATTAGGGCTAGGGTTAGGATTAGGGTTAGGGTTAAAGCTCGGGTTAGGGCTTGGATTAGGGCTAGATTTTGGGTTAAGGTAATGCTAGGCTTAGGGGTAAGGCTAATGTAAGTACCAGGGTTACAATTAGGGTTAAATTAAGGGTTAGGGTTAGTGGTAGGTCTAGTGTTAGGTTTAGGGTTAGGGTTAGCATGATATTTAGACTAAGGTTAGTATTATGGTGAAAGTCAGGGTGAGTGTTAGTTCTAGCTTTCAGCTTAAAACTGTGTTTAGAGCTAGGGTGACTGTTAGGATATCAGTCTGGGTCAGGGTTAGCTTTAAGGTTACGGTTATGACTTGAATTAGGGCTAGGGTTACTGTTAGGGGTTTGGTTGAAGTTTAGGGTGGTCTTTCGAGCTAGGGTCAGTGTTAGGATATGAGTCAGGGTCAGGCTAAGTTAGGGTAAGGACTCGAATTAAGGCTAGGGTTATGTCTAGGTGTGTAGTGTTAAGTTTGGTTTAAGTTAAGGTTTAGGGTTAGGGCTGTTGCTCAGTTTTGTTTTAGTCCTAGGTTTAGGGTTTGGATTAGTTATAAGATTAGCATTAGGGTTAGGGCTAGTGTTAGTGTTAGGCTTAGGCTTTGGGTTAGGGTTAGATTTGGATTTAGCATGATATCTAGGATTAGGGCTAGGTCTATCTATAGGGCAAGGGTTAGGGCTAGGGTTATTATTACAGTAACAGGTTTAGATCTAGGTTTAAGGCTAGGGTGAGAGTTAGAGTTAGTCTTTGGCATAGGGTTTTGGTTAGTTTTATGGATAGGGCTAAGTTAGGGCTAGGATTAGGGATAGAGTTAATGTTCAGCTTAGGCCTAGTGTTAGGGCTAGGGTTATAGTTAATTTTAGGGTAAGGTATGGTGTTATAGCTAGGTTTAGAGGTAGGGTGAGGGTTAGAATTAGGGTTAGGGCTAGGGTTAGGGTTAGGGTTATGATTAAGGCTAGGTTAAGGGCTAGGATGAGGGCTACAGTGTGTTGTAGGGTTAGGTCTAGAATTAGGGCTAGGGATAATGTCAGGTCTAGTGTTACAGTTTGGGGTATATTTAGGGTTAGGTTTTTGTCTATGCCTAGTGTAAGTGTTAGGCTTCGGGTAAGGGTCAGGTTTAGAGCTAGGTGTATATTAAGGGTCAGGGTCAGTGTTAGGGTTTGTTTTAGGTTAAGGTTTAGGGATAGGGCTCAAAAGAGCATTAGGATTAGTGTTAGGGTTATGGTAATTGATTGGGTTAGGTTTAGGTTTGAGGGTAGGTTTAGGGCTTGGAGAGCTTTAGGGTTAGCAAAAGGGTTAGGGTTATGCATAGGGTTACCATTATGATTAGGGTTATCATAAGGATACTATATATGGTAGATCTATGGTTAGGAATTAGGGTTAGGTTAAGATTAGTGCTAGAGTTAGGTTAGGTTTTGGGTTAGGGCTATTAAACCTAGCTTAGAGTTAGGTTTAGTGTTATATTTAAGGTAAAGTTTAGGTTTTGAGCTAGGGTTGGTTCTAGGACGAAGGTTAGGTTTAGTGTTATGATCAGGGTTAGGTTTAGGGTTAGGGCTAGGGATTTCATTAGGGTTAGGATTAGGTTTAGAGTAATACATTGGGTTAAATGTAAGGTTAGCTTTATGGTTAAGATTAGGTTTAGGTTTAAGTTTAGTATAGGGCTAGGTTTACTGTTGGTTTTAGGGTAAGAGTTAGGGTTTGCGTTAGGGTTAAGTATATGGCAAGGTTTAGGTTTAGGTTAGGTCTAGGGTTAGGTTTATGTTAGGGTTAGGGTTTAGTTAGAGTTATGGATAGGGTGATCATCAGGGTTAGGGTTAGAGTTAGGGTAATGGCTAGGGTTAGATCTAGTGTTAGGTCTAGGGTTAAGGTTAGGATTAGGGATATGGTTAGGGTTATGGTTAGGGATAGTGCCAGGGTTATGTTTAGACTAAGGGTTAGGCTTTGAGCTAGGGTTAGTCTAAGGTGAGGGTTAGGGTTAGGGTTAGGACTAGGGTTAGGGTTAGGCTGAGGGTTATGTTTAGGGTAGGTTCAGGCTTCGATTAGGGTTAGGGTTATTTAAGTTTTGTGTTAGGTTTAGGCCTAGGATTAGTGATGTAAGTTCTATGGTTCTGATTAGAGCTAGTTTTAAGGTTAAGGTTATGGCTAGTTCTAGTGTTAGGTTTAGATTTTGGGTTAAGGTCAGGTTTAGAGCTAGGTTTAATATTAGTTTCAGGGCCAGTGTTCAGGTTAAAGTTAGGGTTAGGGTGAAATCCAGAATAGAACTAGGGTTAGGTCTAGTGCTATGGTTAGTGTTTGGTTTAGGTTAAGGGTGATTGTTAGGGCTAGCACTAAATTTTTGTTTAGGTCAAGGGCTAGAGTAAAGCTAGATTTAGGATTAGGTTTAGGTATGGGGCTAGTGTTAGGTTTAGGTTTAGGTGTAAGTTTACTGGTAGGGCAGTTTCAGGTTTCGGTTTCTGTTTAGGGTGAGGTTTAGATCTATATTAGTGTTAGGGTCAGAATAAGGGTGAAGGTTAGGGTGAGGTTTTAGGTTAGGATTAGATCTAGAATGAGGGCTGGTGTTAGGACTTGTAATAGGGTTATTGTTTGGGTTTGGCTAAGGATTAGGAATAGAGTTAGCATTATAAATAGGGTATGGCTTAGGGTAATGGATCAAATTAGATCTATGTTTAGGGCTAGGATTAGGGTAGGTTTAGGGTTAGTTTTACGGTTACAGTTAGGGTTAAATCTAATATTAGGGCTCGGTTTAGGGCTATTTTTGTGTTAGAGTTAGGGCTAGGGTTTGCCTAAGGCCAATGTAAGAACTAGAGTTATGATTAGGATTAGTTTTAGGGTTAGGGTTTCAGCAAGGTCTAGTGTTAGCATTAGGTTTAGGGTTAGGGTGATATTTAGACCTAGGTTTGTGTTTGCATATGAGTCAGAGTGAGGGTTAGTTTTAGGCCTAGTACTCGAATTAGAGCTTGGGTTATGGGTAGTTATGGGTTAGGGTTTGGTTTAGGTTAAGATTTAGGGTTAGATCAATGGCTCAGTTTTATTTTAGGGCTAGGGCTTGGATTAGGGCTAGTTTAAGGATTAGCAATAGTGTTAGAGCTTGTTGTAGAATGAGGTTTAGGCTTAAGTTTAGGGTTAGATTTAGAGTTATGGTTATATATAGGGTTAGAGCTATGGCTAGCGTTAGGACTCAGGTTAGGGCTATTGTGAGGGTTACAGTAATGAATAGGCTTATAAATAGAAATAGGGCTAGGGTGTGAGTTAAAGTTAGTCTTAGGGGTAGGTAAAGGGTAGGGTTAAGGTTAGGGTTCAAATAGGGCTATGGCTAGGGTTAGGCCTAGTTTTCAATTGAGAATTAGAGTTAGAGCTAGTGTTAGAATGAGGTTTAGGTTTAGATTTAGGTTTAGATTTAGAGTTAGTGTTAGTTCTAGGTTTAGAACTATGGCTAGGTTTAGGTCTAAATTTAGGGCTAGTGTTAGGGTTAGGCAATAGATAAGTTTGGTATTAGAAATAAGTTCTTGGGCTAGAGTTAGGTTTAGTCTAAGGGCTATGGTTAGAGTTAGGTTTAGAGTTAGTAATAAATTAGGGCTAAGATTTAATCTATGGTTAGTGTTAGGATTAGGCCTAGAGTTAGGGCTAGGTTTAGTGTTAGTGTTAGTGTTAGGATTAGGGTTAGGTATAGGGGAAAGGAAGTGGTTACACCCAGGTTCAGAACTAGGGCGAGGGTTGAAATTAGGATTGTGGCTATGGTTAGTGTTTGGGTTAGGATTAAGGCTAGGTTTAGGACTAGGATGAGGGCTCGGGTTTGTGTTAGGTTTATTGCAAGAATAAGGTAGAGTGTTAATGTCAGGTTTAGGGTTGCTGTTAGGGATACTGTTAGGGTTAGTTTTATGGCTAGATCTAGTTTAAGGGTTTTGTTTAGGGTAAGGGTCAGTTTAGAGCTAGGTGTGATATTAGAGTAAGTGTCTTGGTCAGAGTGTGGGTTAGGTTTTGGTTTATTTTTAGGGCTCAAATTAGCATTAGAGTTAGGTTTAGAGTTAGGGCTTCAGTAATTGATAGGATTAGGTTTAGTGTTAATTTTAGGTTTAGGTAAGGATAAGGTTAGTATTAGCGATAGGTTTGGGGTTAGGCCTAAATGGATGGAGTTAGATTTAGGTTTAGGACTAGGGTTAGAGTTTGGTTTAGCGCAACTGTTAGGGTTTGTGCTAGGATTAGGACTATGGCAAAGGTTAGGTTTATGGTTAGGTTTAAATTTAGGGTTAGTGTAGGTTTATGGTTAGGACTAGGGTTAAGTTTATAGTTAGAGTAGGTTTAGGGTTAGGGCTAGTGTTATCATGATATTTAGAATTAGGGTTAAGGTAATGGGTGGGGTTAGAGCTATGTTTACAGCTATGTTTGGGTTAGGCTTATGTTTAGGGTAATGGATAGGTTTAGGTTTACGGTTATGGTTAGGATTAGGGCTAGGGTTAGGTTTAGGTATAGGTTTAGTGTTAGGGTTAGGTTTAAGGTAAGTGTTAGGGTTTGAGCTATGGGTAGGTCTAGGTTGATGGTTAGGTTAGTGTCAGGTCTAGGTATAGGATTAGGTTTAAGTTAAAGGCTAGGTTTATCATTGGGGTTAGGGTTATGTTTAGGGTAATGGATAGGATTAGACCTAGCGTTAGGGCTAGGATTATGGTTAGGATTAATTCTAGGATTAGGTTTAGTGTTAGGGCCAGATTTAGGGTTAGGTTAAGTTTAGGGTAATGATTAGAGCTAGGTTAGGGTTACGATTAAAACAAGGTGTAGGGCTCAGTTTAGGGATAGATTTTGGATTAGGTTAAGGCTATGGCTAATGTAAGAATAAGAATTATTATTAGGGCTACTTTTAGGGTTACAGTTAGGGCTAGTACTAGTTTTAGTTTTACATATACTTTTAGGGCGATTTTAGAGCTAGGGTTAGTTTAAGGTCAGAGTCAGACTCAAGGTTAGTTTTAGGGTTAGGTTAGGACTGGAATTAGGGCTAACGTTAGGGCTAGGTATAGGGTTAGGTTTGGGTTTAGATTAAGTGTTAGGGCTAGGGCTATAGCTCGGTTTTGTTTTAGGGCTTGAACTAGATTAGGGCTGGTTTTAGGATTAGTGTTAGTGTTAGGGCTAGTGTTAGTGTGAGGTTTAGGCTTAGGGTTAGGGTTGGACTTACAGTTATGGTTTGTTCTAGGGTTAGGGCTAGGGCTAGTGTTAGGGTTAAGGTTAGGGCAAGTGTTAGGGTTATGGTAAGGTATAGGATTAGATCTAGGAATAGGGCTAGGGCAAGAGTTAATGTTAGTGTTAGTGCTAGTGGTGGGATTAGGGATAAATTAGTGCTAGGATCAGGTCTAGGATTAGTGTAAGGGTAAAGTCTAAAGTTAGAGTTAGGGTTAGATTTGGGGAAAGGGATGATGTTATAACAAGGTTCAGAAGTAGGGCGAGGGATAAAATTATGCAGAAGGCTAGAGTTCGGGTTCAGGTTAGGATCAAGGCTAGGTTTAGGGCTAGGATGAGGGCTAGAGTTTGTGTTAGTGTTATGGCAACAATTGGGGCTAGAGCTAATATCGGGTCTAGGGTTAAGTTTAGGGATAGTTTTGGGGTAAGATTTGTGGTGAGGTCTATTTTCAGAATTAGGTTTAGGGTGAGGTTCAAGTTGAGAGCTAGGGGTATTATAATAGAGTCAGTTTTTGGATTTTGGTTAGGTTGAGGTTTAGGGTTATGGCTCAAATTAGCATTAGGTTTGAGTTAGGATTAGGGTAATGGATAAGGTTGTGTTTAGGCTTCAGGTTTGGTTCAGGGCTCAGGTTAGATTTAGGGTAATGGATAGGGTTATGGTAAGTCCTAGGGTTAGCATTAGGTTTATGGTTATCATTAGGGTAATGGAAGGGTTTAGAGCTAGGGTTAGAACTAGGGTTATGTTTAGGATTAGGGCTAGAGTTAAGGTTAGGGTTAGGCTTATCATTTTCTTAAGGTTAGGTTAAGGGTAAGGGTCAGGGATTGATTAAGTGTTAGGGCTAGTTTGAGGCTTCAGGGATAGAGTTAGGGTTAGGGTTAGGGTTAGGGCTAGGTTTAGCATTAGGTTTAGGGTTGTGGTTAGGGTAATAGATAGAGTTAGAGCTAGGGTTTGGGATATGGTTACAGTTAGGATTAGGTCTAGGATTGGGGTTAGGTTTGGGGCTAGTGTTATGTTTAGGGTAAAGGCTAGGTTTTGAGCTATTGTTAGTGATAGGGCTACGTCAAGGATTAGGTTCAGCCTTAGGTCTAGGGACAGAATTATGGTAGGGTTAGGGTTAAGGATAGGGGTAGGGTTATCATTAGGCCTAGGATAAGGATTAGGGTAATGGATATGGTTAGATGTAGGTTTAGGTTTAGGTTTAGGATTAGATTTAGTGTTAGGGTTAATTTTAAGACTATAGTTATGTTTAGGTTTATGGTATGGGTTAGGTTTTGAGCTATGGTTAGGGCTATGGCGAGTGTTACTTTTAGGTTTAGTTATATTGTTAGTTTTAAGGTTAGGGTTACAGTTACGTTTAGGGTTTAAGTATAGGGTTATCAATACAGTTAGGTGTAGGGTTAGGAAAGTTTAGGTTTAGAGCTAGGTTTAGGGATAGGGTTAAGTTCAGTGTTAGGGCTAGGGTTAGGGTTTAGAATAAAGTATAGGTCTAAGTTTATATTTGTGGTAAGTGTTAGGATTTGAGTAAGGTTTAAGACTAAGCCTAGGGTTAGGTTTAGGGTTAGGGTTGGGGCTAGGTTTAGGGTTGGGGTTATGCTTAGGGCTAGATTTAGGCCTAGAATTTGCTCTAGGTTTTGTGTTAGGTTAAGGCATATAGTTAGGCTATGGTTAATATAAGAGCTAGGATTATGATTAGGGCTAGTTGTCGGGTTAGGGTTATGGCTATGTCTAATGTTAGGTTTAGGTTTTTGGTTAGGGTCAGGTTTGGAGATAGGTTTAGTGTTAAAGGCAGGGTCAGTGTTCAGTTTACAGCTAGATCTAAGGTTAAAGCCAGAATTGGGACTAGGTTTATGTCTAGGGGTAGGGTTAGTCTTTGTGTTAAGTTAAGGGTTATTTGTAGGGCTAAGGCTAGGTTTTTGTTTAGGTCTAGAGCTAGAGTTAATTCTAACCCAAACTCTAACTTTAATGTTAACCCTCTCTTTAGACCTAACCCTAGCTCAAAGCCTTACGCTTACACTAAACATAACCCTAGCCCTATCCTAAATCCTAATCCTAACCCTAGCCCCAATCCTAACCTAAACCTAGTCAGAAATTTAGCTGTAACCATATCCATTACCCTATCCCTAATCCTAACCCTAATTAAAACCCTATCCCTAACACTAAACCTAACTATAACCATAATCTTCAATTTAGAACTAAACCTAAAGGTAAGCCTCACACTAGACCTAACCCTAGCTCAAACACTAACCCTTATCATAACATAACCATAACCTTAACCCTAAACTAACACTTACCCTAACCCTAACACATACCCTAAACCAAACTCTAGCCCTACCTCTAAACCTAACCCTAATCCTAGAATTAATCCCAACCATAACCTAGCCCTAGTTGACCTTTAACCTAAATCTAACCCTTACAATAGAACTAGCCATAACCTAACCCTAAAACTATCCTTAACCATAACTCTAGACCTGATATTATCCCTAGCCCAAGACCTAGCACTAACCCTATCAGAATACCTAACCCTTATTCTAGCCCAAATCCTAGCCTTAATCCTAAACTGAACCATAACTCGAGGCATAATCTTAATTCTAACCCTCACCCTAGCCCTAAACCTAGCTATAACCCCACTCATTCCCCGAGACTTTTCCCTAACCCCAGTGATAACCCTAACCCTAGCCCAACCCCTAGGCTTAAACCTAACACTAACCCAGGTTCTAATCCTAGCCCTAATTTAGCAGTAAACCTAACCCTCACCCTAAGCCTACCTCTCAGAAGAAATATAATTCTTAACCTAGACTTATCCCTAGTTATAACCATATTCCTTACCATAATCATAACCCTAGCCCTAACCCTAGCATGAGCCCTAACTTTGGATCAACGCTAACTCTAAATCTAAACATAACCCTAAGCCTAAACTTCATCTAAAACTAGCCCTAACCCTGATGCTAATCCAAAATCTAGCCTTAACCTTATCCCTATCCCTAAAACAAAACTGAGCCATAGCCCTAACCATAACCCTTAACCTAAACCAAAACTTAACCCTACACCTAGCACTAACTTTAGCCCTAAATCAGTCCTAAACCTAACACTAAATCTAATCCTGAACCTTACACTGACCCTAAATATAACCCTTGCTCAAAATATCACCCTAACCCTAACCCTAAAACTGGCACATATTGTAACACTAGTTCATAGACTAGCCATAGCCCTAACCCTAGCCCTAACCAAAACCAAAACCTAGCACTTATTTGAGAGTTAGCTAGTTTTAAACCTAAACCTAACCCAAAACCTAGCCCTAAACCTTACCCTAACCCTAGACAGAACCCTAAACCTAATCCTAGACTTATCACTAGCTCTAACACTATTCATTACCCTTACCCTAACCATAACCCTAATACTGACCCTAGGCATAACCCTAACTTTATTGCTCACCCTAACCTTATTCATTAACCTAAACCTAACCTGAACCCTAAACCTAACCCTATCATTACCCTAACCCTAACGCTAATGCTAATTTTTGCCCTAACCTTAAAGCTAATGCTAATTTTTACCCTAATCTTAACCTGAGCCAAACCCTAACTCTCATGATTCCCGTAATAATATACCTAGCTCTAACCTGAACCTACCCCTAAACCTAGCCCTTATACCCCCATAAACCTAACCCTAAAACTATTCCTGACATAACAATAGACCTGACATTTGCCTTAGTTTTAATCCTAGACCTAATCTTATCACAACCCATAACACTAACCCTATCCCTAACCATAACCCTAGCCCTAATACTATCCATAACCCTAACCCTAAACTTACCTCTAACCCTATCAATTACCTTA
Organism: Marmota monax; assembly: GCF_021218885.2. Lineage (NCBI taxonomy): Eukaryota > Metazoa > Chordata > Mammalia > Rodentia > Sciuridae > Marmota > Marmota monax. The sequence continues at coordinate 331,202 of NW_026691959.1, forward strand.
AACATAGCCCTAATTCTAATGCTAAACCTAGGCCTAATTCTAACCCTATGCCTAACCATAACCCTATTCATTATGCTAAACCTAACCTGAACCCTAAACCTAACCCTATCATTAACATAACACAAACCCAAATGCTAATTTGATCCCTAACCCTAAAACCTAACCTAAACAAAACTCTAAACATGACCCTGACCCTAATAATACCCCTAGCTCTAAATTTGACCCTTACCCAAAATCTAACCCTTACACTGAACATAACCATAAACCTAACCTTAAAACTATCCCTAGCCATAACCTTGGAAATGACATTTGCCCTAACACTAATCCTAGCCCTAAGAAAAACACAAACCTTAACCCTCACCCTAGCCCTTAACCTAGCTTTAATCATAACTCTAACAAAACCCTAACCCTTACCCTAATTCTAACGTTCATCCTAGCCCTAAACCTAGCTCTAACCCCATCAATTTCACTAAACCTAACCCTAAGCCCAAAACTAAACCTAGACATAAACCTTAACATAAATCTAGCCCTATTCCTAGCCCAAATTAAGCCCTATACCTAACCAAACCCTAAGCCTAGCCCTATGACGAACTCTCACTCTTGCCCTAGATCTATCCCTAGTTCTAATCCTATTTTTATCATAACCCTAATCCTAGCTATAAACCTAGAACTAATGCTACCCATATCCTTAGCCTTAGACCTAACCCTAGATCTAATCCTAACTCTAAATCTAATTCTAAACCTAAGACTAAACCTAACCCTAACACTAGTCCTAAAACTAATGCTAATCTTAAAACCAGCCCTAACCATAGCCCTAGCTGTAAAACTAAACCGAGCAATAGCCCTAACTTTAAAGCTCAACCTAAACCAAAACCTAATGCTACGCCTAGCCCTAACCCTAGCCCTAATTCAAGTCCAATCCCTAACCATAAAACTACCACTCACCTAAATTTGACCCTAATATTAATCCTAGCTCTAAACATCATGCTAATATTAAATCTACCCCTAACACTAGACCTAGTCCTAACCCCAATCTCATAACTAGCCCAAATCGTAACTCTACTGCAAACATTGACCATAACTCTGAACCTAACCCTAAGTCTAACCCAAATTTAGCCCTAATCGGAAACCTAAACATAGCATTAACCCTAAACCTAATCCTAACACTAGCCCTAACCGTACCCAAAATATAACCGTAACCCTGGGTCTAACCCTATCCCTTACCCTAAGCCAAACCTAACCCTTATGCTAACCCTAGACCTAAACCTAATTCTATTACTAGTACTAACCCTAGCCCTCACTCTAGCTCTAACCATAACTCAAACCTGACAATTATTCGTACCCTAATGGTAACCGTAGGTCTAAAACTGACCCTAATCCTATACTGAACCCTAACAATAGCACTAGAAGTAAACCTATTCCTAAACCTAACCCTAACACTAGCCCTAGACCTAAACCTAATCCTAAATCTAGCCATATCTTTAGCCCTAGATATAAACAAAAACCTAGCACTAGCCCTAATAATAAACCTTAACCTAGCCCAAACACTAACCCTACACCTAGACCTAACCCTAGTGATAATTCTGGCTTTAACCATAAAGCTAACTCTAACCTGAACACTGACCCTGACCCTAACCTAACTCTAGCCCTAAACATCACGCTAACACTAATCCTAATCCTAACACTTCACCTAGCCATAACACTAACCCCAAAACTGGCCCTAATCATAAACCTAGTTTGTACATTATCTGTAGCCCTAAGACTAGCCCTAACCTAAAACAATACCTGGCCCTAATCCGAGTCTAAGCCTAGCTTTAACCCTAACATTAACCCTAGCCATAAGCCAGTCCCTAACAACTCCCTAACCCTAGCTCTTCTCCTATTTGTTACCTTAAGTCAAACCCTAAACCTAATGCTAACCCTAGTCCTAACCTAATCTATAGACTAACCCAAACCCTAACCCTATTCCTAGTCCTAACCCTAGCCCTCATTCTAGCTCTAACCATAACCCAAACCCTAATCCTAGCCCTGAAACTTATACTGACCCAAACACTAAACATAGGTCTAAACCTGACCCTAACCCAAACCCGGACCCTTAAATTACCCCTACTGTTAATCCTATACCGAAATATAAACCTAACATGAGTCCTAGACCTATAGCCAATCCTAAATCTAGCCATAACTCTAGCCCTAGACCTGAACAACAACCTTGCCCTAGCCTTAACAATCACCCTTAACATACATAACCCAAACACTAACCCTACTTCTAGACCTAAACCTAGTCCTCATTCTGGCACTAACCCCAACACTCACTCTAACCTGAACACTGACCCTGACCCTAACATAAACCTAGCTCCAAAGCTCACCCTAACTCAAAACCTAATCCTAACACTACACCTAGTCATAACCTTAACACTAAAACTAGCTCTAATCATAACCATAACTCTTAACTACCAATGACCCTAACCCTAGGCCTAAAATAACACAAAACCTAGCCCTAATCCTAGGCCTAAACCTAGCTTAAGTGTAACCCTATACTAACCCTAACCCTATCCCTCCCCTTAGAACTAACCCTAGCTCAAAGCCTCAACTTTAGCCTAAACATAACCCTAGCCCTACACCAAATCCTAACCTAACCCTAGCCCTAATCCTAACCATAACGCTAGCCCTAACCCTAGCTCTAATCCTATCCATTACCCTAACCATAATCCTAACACTAATTATAACCCTAGGTTTAACGATAACACTATCACAATCTCTAAACCTATTTATTACCCTAAAACTAAACTGTACTCTAATCCTAAGCTTATTCATTACCCAACCCTAACTCTAAACCTAATGCTAATTTAATCCCTAAACCTAAACCTTAACCTAAACTGAACCATAAGCCATACGATAATACATCTAGGTCTAAACTTGACCCTTACCTTAAATCTAACCCTTATACTAGACCTAACAATAAACATAACCCTAAGTCTATCCCTAACCATAACGCTAGACTTAACCCTAGTCACTTACCCTAACAGAAACCCTAGCTCTAAACCTTATTCTAACCTAAAAACAAACCCTAACACAAGACAAACTCTAAATCTACCCATAACCATAACCCTAGCTCTTACCTTACCCATACACCTAACACTAGCCTTAAACCTCACACAAAACCTAGCCCTAACCCTCGCCCTAAACCTAGAATTAAGCATAACCCCAAACCTATCTCTAGCATTAACATTAGTCCTAACACTGGCTCTGGCCCTAACCCTACTCAAACTCTAATTGTTACCCTAAACATAACAATAGCTCTAACCCTCAACCTAACCCTAAACCTAGCCCTAATCCTAACTGTAACCATAGCACAAATCCTAGCACAAACTCTATCCATTACCTTAAACATAACCCTAACACTTACCCTAACTGTAGTGCTGACTCTAACCCTAACCCTCACCCAAGTCCTAACCCTAGCTCAAAACCTAACACTTCTGCTAAACCTAATACTAACAATAACCTTAGGCCTATCTCTAAACCTAGCCAAAATCCTAAGGTTAACACAAGCCCTAATACTAGCACTAACCCTATCCTTTACCCTAAACATAAACCTAAACCAAATGCTAACCCTAGGCCTAACCCTAATCCTATCACTAACACTAACCCTATCTATTACTCTAAATCTAACCTGAACTCTAAACCTAACACTATCCATTACTTTAACCCTAACCCTAATGCTAATTTGAGCCCTAACCCTAAACCTTATCTTAAACCAAACCCTAAACCGGACTCTGACCTTAATAATACACATAGCTCTAAAGCTGATCTTTACCCTAAACCAAACTTTCCACTAGACCTAGCCATAAACCTAAAGTTAACACTATGCCTAACCATAATCTTAGACCTGACATTAGCCCTAATCCTAGCTCTAACCCTAACATAAACCCTAGCCCTCATCCTAGCCCTAATACTAAACTTAATCCTAACATGAACACTCACCCTATTCCTATACATAATTTTAACCCTCTCCATAGCCCTGAACCTAGCCATAACCTTATCCTTTCCCTTAAAACTAACCATAACCCTAACACTAACATTAACCCTAATTCTAGCCCTAACCATGTATCTAACCCTAAAATTAAACTTAGCTCTAATCTAACCCTAATTTAGCCCAAACCCTAAGCTAATCCCTAACACTAGCCCTAAGGATACCTCTAACTCTTCATTCTACACCTATTTTTATTTCTAAACCTGTCCATTATCATAACCCTAACACTAGCCCTAACCTTAGCCCTAACCTTATATCAAACCATAACCTAACTCTCACCTTAGACCTAAGCATAGCTCAAAGCCTAACCTTTGGCCTAAACACAACCCTAGCCTTATCCCTAACAATAACCCTAAACCTAGTTCTAACCCTAATCCTAACTCTAACCCTAAACCTATACATTACCCTTATGATAACCCTATTCCTTATGCGAACGCTAGGCCTAACCCTAACCCTATTGCAAACCCTAAATCTCTCCATTACCCTAAACCTACCATGAACCCTAAACCTAACCATATTCAGTACCCTGATGCTAACTCTAACCCTAATGCTCATTTGAGCCCTATCCCTAAATCTTAACCTAATACAAACCATAACCCTGACCCTGAACTTAAAAATAACCCTAGATCTACAATTGACCCTTACCCTAAACTTAACACTTACAGTAGACCAAGACATAGACCTAATTCCAAATCTACTCCTAAATGTAACACTAGACCTGACATTATCCCTAGCCCTCATTCTAGACCTACAACAAACCCTAGCCCTCATCCTACCCCTAAACCTAGCCTTAATCATAACTGTAACCCGAAACCTAGCCCTAATCCTAATTCTAACCCTCACTCTACCTCTAATCCTAGCTATAACATATCCCTTACCCTAAACTCTAAACCCAGTCCTAACATTAACCCTAGCTAGGACTTAGCTGAACATTAACCCTAGATCTAAACCTTGCCCTGATTTAGCTCAATCCCTAAAAGTAACCATAACCCTAGCCCCAAGACTAACTCTAACTCTCACCCTAGCCCTATCCCTAGTTCAATCCTTATCAATTACCATAACCCTAAACCTAGCCCTAAAGCTTGCCCTATCATTAGACATAGCCCTAACCATAGATCTAACCCTAACTCCAAGTCTTAACATAACCCTCACATAAGCCTAACACAAACACTAGCCCTGACACTAACGCTAATGATATAATCTAGGACTAAAACAAAACTGAGCAATAGAGGCTGAAGATGTGGCTCAAGCGGTAGTGCATTCACCTGGCATGTGCGGGGTGCTGGGTTTGATCCTCAGCAACAATAAAAATATAATTAAAAAAAAGATGTTGTGTCCACCAAAAACTAAAAAAAAAAAAAAATATTTAAAAAATTCTCTCTCTCTCTCTCTCTCTCTCTCTCTCTCTCTCTCTCTCTCCCTCTCTTTCTAAAAAAAACTGAGCAATACTCTTAACCTTAAACCTTAACATAATCCAAAGCCTAATACTATACCTAGACCTAACCCAAGCCCTAATTCAAGTCCTTACCATAACCTTAAACTAACCCTGACCCCGAATCATATCCTATCACTCACCCTAGGTCTAAACACCATTCTAAACTTAAATGGAACCCTAGCCTTAATTCGAGTCATAACCCTAACCTTAAAACTAACCTTGATGCTGACTCATATCCTAACAGTGATCCTAGCTCTAAAGACCACCCTAAACTTAAACTGAAACCTAACAGTAATCTTAGCCCTTATTTGAGTCCTAACCCTAACCCTAAAAATTACACTGTCTCTGAATCATATCCTAATACTAACCTAGCTATAAATATCACCCTAACATTAAACCTAACCCTAACACTAGACATACACCTACCCCTAACCCTAATTGTAACCCTAGTTCTTATATTATCCATTGCCATAACATTAGCCCTAACCCTAACACAAAAATTAGCCCTAATTTGAGCCCTAAAACTAGATTTAACCCTAACCCTAACCCTAACTGTACGCCTAACCCTAGCTCTAAGCCTATCCCTTACCCAAAGTGAAACCCTAACCCTAATGGTAACTCTAGACCTATCCCTAATCCTTAAGCTAACCGAAACCCTAACCCTATTAATAGTCATAACCTTACCCTCACTCTTGCTCTAACCCTATTCCAAACCCTAATGTTAACCCTGAACATTTTTTTCACCCTAACAGTAATCTTAGGTCTAAACCTTGGCCTAACCCTATACCAAACCCTAACACTAATCCTAGACATAAACCAAATCCTAAATCTAGCCTTAACGCTATCCCTAGGCCTAAACAAAAACCTATCCCTAGCCCTTAAAGTAACCCTTAACCTAACACAAACTCTAACCCTACCCCTACACCTGAACCTAGATCTAATTCTGGCTGTAGGGTTATAGTTATGGTAATGTATAGGGTTAGGGCTAGGGTTATGGTTATGATTAGGTCCAGGGCTAGGGTTAGAGTTAGGGTTATGGTTAAAACTCGAGTTAGGGCTCAGATTATGGCCAGGATTTGGGTTAAGTTAGTGGTAGGGTTAGGATTACAGCTAGTGTAAGTACAAGGGTTACAATTAGGACTAATTTTAGGGTTAAGTTTAGGACTAGGTTTAGTGTTAAGGTTAGTGTTAGCATGGGGTGATGTTGAGAGCTAGAAATAGTGTTAGTGTCACAGTCAGTGTCAGGGTTAGTTTTAGGGTTCGGCTTAAAACTAGAATTAGGGCTATGGTTATGGGTAGGTGTATGGTTAGATTTTGGTTTAGTTTAAGGGTTAGGGATATAGCTTATGGCTTGGTTTTGTTTTAGGTCTAGGGTTGGATTAAGGCTAGTTTTAGGATTAGTGTTAGGGTTAGGGCTAGTATTACGGTTAGGCTTAGGCTTTGGGTCAGGGTTAGATTTAGAGATAGATTATGATCTAAGATTAGGGCTTGGTAGGGTCTGGTTTAGGTATAAGGTTACTGGTATGGCAAGTGTTACGGTTTGGTCTAGCATTAGTGTCAGGTTTAGACCTAGGTTAGTTTTATGGTCAGAATAAGGGTCAGAGTTAGGGTTAAGGTTTGGGACAGGGTTAGAGCTATACTGAGGGCTAGGGTTAGGACTATTCATATGGTGAGAGGTTTGATTAGGCTGAGGGTTATGGAAAGGTGTAGGGTTACCATTATGGTTAGGGTTTTGCTTAGGGTTAGGGATAGGGTTAGAGCTAGTGTTAGGGGTAGGTTTAGGGTTAGGGTTAGGGTTAAAGCTAGGTGTAGGGCTCAGATTAGGGCGAGGTTTGTGTGAGGTTTAAGGCTAGGGTAGGGCAATGGCTAATATAAGGACTCGGGTTTCAATTAGGTTTAGGGTTAGGGGTAGGTCATGTGTTAGGGTTAGGTTTAAGATTAGGGTGGTATTTATAGCTAGAGTTAGTGTTAGGATATCAGTCAGGTCTGTGTTAGTTTTAGGGTTAGGGTTAGGACTCGAATTAGGGCTAGGTTAACTTTAGGGTTCAGTTTAAGTTTAGAGTGGTGTTTAGAGCTAGGATGAGTGTTAGGATAAAAGTAAGGTTCAGGGTTATTTTTAAGGTTATGATTAGGACTCGACTTAGGGCTAAGGTTAGTCTAGCTGTAGTGCCAGAGTTTGTTTTAAGTTAAGGTTAGTGTTAGGCCTTTTGCTCGGTTTTGTTTTATTGCTATGGTTAGGGTTAGGGCTAGTTTTACGATTATCTTTAGGGTTAGGGCTAAGGTTAATGTTAGGTTTAGGATTAAGGCTAGATTTAAGGCTAGGATTAGGGCTAGGTTTTGTGTTAGGTTTATGGCAAGAATTAGGGCCAGGACTAATGTCAGGTCTAGGTTTATAGTTAGTGATATTTTTAGGTTTAGGATTATGGCTAGGTCAATTTAAAGTGTTACATTTAGGGAAAGGGTCACATTAAGAGCTGGGGTATTATTAGGGTCAGAGTCAGGCTTTGGTTTGGGTTAGGTTAAGGTTTAGGGTTAAGGCTCAAATTAGCATTAAGTTAGGGTAATGAATAGTGTTAAGTTTAGGGTTCAGGTTAGGTTTAAGGTAATGGATATGGTTAGGGTTTGTGATAGGTTTAGGGTTAGGCCAAGTGTTAACATTAGGGTTGTGGATAATTTTAGGGTAATTTATGGAGTTAGACCTAGGGTTAGGGCTAGGATAATGGTTAGGATTAGGGCTAGAGTTAGGGTTATGGACAGGGATAGTGCAAGGGTTACACTTAGGATTAGGTTTAGGGTACGGTTTAGGGTTTGAACTAGTATTTTTGCTATGGCTAAAGTTAATTTAGGGTTTGGTCATGGTTAGTGTTATGGTTAGGAGTAGGGTTATCATTAGGGTTAGGGTAATAGGTTTAGATGTCAGGTTAAATATAGGGTTAGTTTGAGATTAGTGTTAGGTTTAGGTTTATGATTAGGGTTAGGGTTTTAGCTGGCTTAGATTTAGGGTTAGGGTTAGGTTTACTGTTAGTTCTAGGGTTAGGTCTATGTTTAGAGTTAGGGTAGGTCTAGTATTATCATTCGGGTTAAGTTTTGGGTTACAGCATTGGGTATGGTGCAAACTAGAATTAGGACTAGGTTTAATGTTAGGATTAGGGCGGTGGTTAGGGTTAAGGTTAGGCTTAGGGTTAGTTTAAGTGTAAGGATCAGAGATTGAGCTAGATTTACGGCTAGGTGATGGTTAGGGTTACAGTCTGGGCCAGGGTAAGGTTAGGATTACGTTTAGGGCTAGGGTTAGCATTAGTTTTAGGGTTATCGTTAGTGAAATGGATACAGTTAGAGCTAGGGTTTGGGCTATGGTTACAGTTAGGGTTAGGGCTAGAGTTAGGGTGAGGTTTAGGGTTTGGACTAGGGTTATGCTTAGGTAAAGTTTAAGGTTTGAGCTGGGTTTAGGGCTAGAATGAGGGTTAGGGTTATGGTTAGGGCTAGGTTTAGGGTTAGGGTTATGCTTAGGGTTCGGTTTAGGGCTGTAATTTGGGCTAGATTTTTGAGTGAGGTAGGGCTAGTTTTAGGTATATGGGTAAAGTAAGAGCTAGAGTTATGGTTATGGCTAGATTTTGAGTTCGTCTAGTGTTAGGGTTAGTTTTTGGGTTAGGATAATGTTTTGAGTTAGGGTTTTTGTTAGGGTAAGTATCAGTGTTTAGGTTAGAATTAGGTTTAGGTTTAGGTCCAGAATGAGGACTAGGGTAGGTCTAGGGGTAGAGTTAGTGTTTGGTTTAGGTTAAGAGTTATTTTTAGGGCTAAGGCTAGGGTTACGGCTATATTTAGAATTACGTTTAGGTGTAGGGCTAGGTTTAGGGTTAGGGTTACTGGTAGGGCTAGGGTTAGGTTTCGGATAAGGGTTAGGGTCAGGTTTAAACCTAAATTTATAGTTAGGATCAGAATAAGGGTCAGTATTAGGTTTAAGGTTTGGGTTAAGTTTAGAGCTAGAATGAGGGATAGGTTTAGGACTAATGATAGAATCAGGGTTTTGGGTAGGCATATAATTAGGGTTAGGACTAGGGTAGCAATAGGGTGAGGGTTTGACTAAGTGTAAGAAATTGGGTTAGAGCTAGGATTAGGAATACAGATAGGGTTATGTTTGGGGCCAGGGTTATTGTTAGGGTTAAAACTAGGGTTAGGCCTTGTATTAGGGCTAGGTTTTGTGTTAGGTTTAGGGCTATGGCTAATTAAAGAACTGCCATTATGTTTAGGGCTAGTTTTAGAGTTATGTTTAGGTTGAGGTCTAGTGTTAGGATTAGGTTTAGGGATAGGGTGATGTGTAGAGCTAGGGTTAGTGTTAAGGTCAGAGTCAGGGTTAGTATTACTTTTAGGGTTAGAGTTAGGACTCGAATTACAGCTAGGGTTAAGGCTAGGTGTAGGGTTAGGGTTTGCTTTAGGTTAAGGTTTAGGGTCAGTGCTATGGCTCGGTTTGGCTTGAGGGCTAGGTCTAGGGTTAGAGCTAGTTTCAAATTAGTGTTAGGGTTAGATCTAGAGTTAAGGTGTGGTTTTGGGTTAGGGTTAGGGTTAGCTTTTGGCTAAGGTTTTGGGCTAGAATTAGGGTTATGGTTAGGGTTAAATGTAGTGTTAGGGCTCCAATTAGGGATAGGTTTGGGGTTAGGTTAGGGCTAGGTTTAGGACTAGAGCCAACGTAAGAACTAGGGTTATGATGAGAACTAGTTTTAGGGTTAGGGTTAGGGCTAGGTCTAGGTTTAGGTTTAGGTTTATGTTTTGAGTGATGTTTAGAGGTAGGGTTAGTGTTAGGGTCAGAGTCAGGGTCAGGGTTTGTTTTAGGGTTAGGGATAGGACTCGAATTAGGGCTAGTTTAAAGCTAGTTGTAGTCTTAGGGTATGGTTTTTATGTTGAAGATTAGGGTTAGGGCTAATATATAGGCAAGGGATAGGATTATGTTAAGGGATAGGGTTAGAACTAGAAATAGGACTAAGGCGATAGTCAGAGGTAATCTAAGGGCTAGGGTTTGGTTAGGTTTAGGGCTAAATGGGCTGGATTAGGTATAGCGTTTGTATTAGGTTTAGGCCTAGTTTTAGGCTTAGGTTTAGGTTTAGGGATAGGTTTAGGTTTAGGGGAATTCATGGGGATAGAGCTAGTTTTAGGGCTAGTTCAGAGGTTAGAATTCGGTTAGGGCTAGTGTTATGGTTTTATTTAGTAATAATGCTAGGTTTAGGGCTAGGATGAGGGCTAGGGTTTGTTTTAGGGTTATGGCAAGAATTAGGGCTAGGGCTAGTGTCAGGTCTAGGCTTAAGTTAGGGATAGATTGAGGGTTAGATTTATGGCTAGGTCTAGTGTAAAAGTTTGGGTTAGGGTAAGCATCAGGTTTAGATCTGGGGTACTATTAGGGTAAGAATTAGGTTTTAGGTTTGTTTTAGGTTAGTGTTTAGGTTTAGAACTTGAATTAGCATTAGGGTTTAGTTAGGGTAATGATAGGTTTGGGTTTAGGGTTCATGTTAGATCTAGGTTTATTGATAGGGTTAGAGTTAGCAAAAGGGTTAGGTTTAGGTCTAGGGTTAACCTTAGGGTTATGGTTGTGCTTAGAATAATGGATAGGGTTAGGGCTAGGGTTATGGTTATTATTAGGGCTAGAGTTAGGGTTATGACTAGGGTTAGGGTTAGGTTCAGGTTTTGGATATTATTTAGAGTTTGAGCTAGCGTCAGCACTAGGGCAAGGGTTAGGTTTAGGGTTAGGTATAGGTTATAGTTATGGTTAGGGTCAAGGTTAGTGTTAAGGTTAGGGCTAGGGTTATCATAAGGTTTAGTGTATTGGATTGGGTTTGATTTTGTTTTAGGGTTAGGTTTAGGGTTAGGGTATGGCTTAAGGTTAGGTTTAGCGTAATGGTTAGGGTATGAGCAGGGGTTACCTCTATGGCAAGGGTTAGGTTTATGGTTATGTCTAGGGTTAGGGTAGATTTAGGGTAATGGCTAGGCTTATCATCAGGGTTAGGGTTAGGGTTAGGGTAAAGGGTAGGGTTAAAGCTAGGGTTAGGTCTAAGGTATTATTAAGGTTAGGGTTAGAGTTAGGGCAATATGTAAGCTTAGAAATTGGGTTAGGGATAGCGTTAAGGTTAGTATTAGGGCTAGGGTTTAGGTTAGGTTTAGGTTTAGGCCATGGGTTAGTGTTAGGTTTAGGTTAAGTTTAAGGGTTAGGGATTGAGCTAGTGTTTGGACTTGGATGAAGATTAGAGTTAGAGTCAGTGTGAGTGTTAGGGCTAGGGTTAGCATTAGGGTTAGGGTTAGGGTAATGGATAGAGTTAGAGGTAGGTTTTGGCCTATGGTGATGGCTATTTTCAGGGTTAGTGATATGGCTAGGTCTAGTGTTAGGGTTATGTTTTTTGTTAGGATAAGTTTTAGAGCTAAGATTTGTGTTAGGGTAAGGGTCAGTGTTTGGTATAGGGTTAAGATTATTGTTAGGGCCAGCGTTAGGTCTACAGTTTGGTTGAGTGGTAGGGTTAGTGTTTGGGTTAAGTTAAGTGTGATTATTGGGCTAGGACTAAGTTTTTGTTTAGGGCTAGGCCTAGAGTTATCACTAGATAAAGGATTAAGTGAAGGTCTAGAGTTAGGGTAAGGTTTAGTTATAACGTTACAGGTAGTGCCAATGTTAGGGGTCAGTTTAGGTTTAGGGTCAGGTTTATACCTATGGTTAGTGTTATGGTCAGAATAAAGGTCAGGGTTAGGGTTAGGGTTAGGGTTTGGGATAGAGATAGAGCTAGATTGAGGATTAGGATTAGAACTAGTAATAGAGTTAGGTTTTACGTTAGGCTAAGAATTAGTTTTAGGACTAGGGTAGGTTTAGGGTTAGAGTTTGGCTAGGGTAAGGGATCGGTTTAGTTCTATTGTTAGGGCTAAGGTTAGGGTTAGGGTTAGAGCTAGGGTTAGGTTTAGGGTTAAAGCTAGGGTTAGAGCTTCGATTAGGGCTCGGGTAGGTTTTGTGTTAGCTTTAGGGATATGGCTAATATAATAACTAGGGTTACAATTAGGGCTAGTTTTAGGGTTAGTGTTTCATCTAGGTTTAGTGTTTGGTTAGGTTTAGGATTAGGGTTATGTTTAGGGTAATGGATAGGTTAGGGTTAGTGAATGTGTTAGGGTTAGGCCGAGGGTTAGCATTAGGATTAGGATTAGGGTTAGAGTTAGGGTAATAGATTGAGTTAGAGCTAGGTTTAAGGCTAGGGTTATGGTTACTGTTAGTGTTAGCATTAGTGTTAGGTTTAGGGTTATTGCAGGGATTAAATTTGGGTTAGGTTTAGGGTAAGGGTTAGGACTTGGTTGAGGTTTAGTGTTAGGGTTAAAGCTAGGGTTGGGGCTCATTTTAGAGCTAGATTTTGTTACATTAGGTCTAGTGTTAGGAATACCACTAATGTAAGAACTATGGTTATGATTAAGGCTAATTTTAGGGTTACGGTTAGGGCTAAGTCCAGTTTTATGGTTAGGTTTAAATTCAGGGTGATGTTTTGAGCTTGGGTTAGTGTTAGATTCAGAGTCAGGGTCAGGGTGAGTTTTAGGTTTGGGGATAGGGCTCGAATTAGGGGTAGGCTTAGGGCTAGATGTAGGGTTAGGATTTGGTTTAGGTTAAGGGTTAGGGTTAGTTCTATGGCTCATTATGTTTTAGGGCTAAGGCTAAAGGTAAGGATAGTTTTACGATTAATGTTAGTGTTATTGCTAGTGATATGGTGAGTATAGGCTTAAGGGTACATTTAGAGTTAAGGTTAAGTTTAGGGTTAGGGTTATTGCTAGGGTTAGGGCTAAGGTTAGGTCTAGTGTTTGGGTTATGGTAAGGAATAGGGTTAGAACTAGGAATAGAGCTAGGGCGATAGTTAGAGTTAGTCTTAAGGCTTGGGTTAGTGTTAAGTTTAAGGCTAAATTAGGGCTAGGAATATGTCTAGGATTGGTGTTAGGGTTAGGCCTAGGGTTAGGGCTATGTTTAAGATTAGGTTTAGGGTTAGGTTTAGGGGAAGGGATGGGGTTATAGCTAAGTTTGGGGGTAGGGCAATGATTAGAATTAGGTTTAGGTCTAGGGTTAGTTTTGTGTTAGAATTAAGGCTAGATTTGGTGTTAGGATGAGGGCATGGATTTGTGTTAATGTTAGGGCAAGTTTTAGGGATAGGGATAATGTCAAGTTTAGGGTTACAGCTATGGATAGTTATAGGGTTAGGTTCATGGCTAGGTCTAATGTTAGGTTTAGGGTAAGGTTCATGTTAAGGGTAAGGTGTATTTTTAAGGTCAGGGTCAGGTTTCAGGTTTGTGTTAGGTTAATTATTAGCGGTAAGGCTCAAATTAGCGTTAGGTTTAGAATTAAGGTTAGGTTTATGGATAGGTTTGGGTTTAGGTTTTAGGTTAAGATTAGGGTAATTGGTGGGATTAGGGTTAGTGATAGGGTTAGGGTTAGTCCTAGGTTTAGCATTTGGGTTAAGGATATTGTTAGGGTAATGAATAGCATTAGAGCTTGGGTTAGTGCTAGGGTTTAGAATTAGGGTTAGCATTAGGATTAGGACTAGGGCTAGGGTGAGGGTTTGGATTAGGTTTAGAGTACAGGTTAGGTTTTGAGCTAAGATTAGTGCTAGGGTGAGGGTTAGGTTTAGGATTATGTCTAAAGTTAGATTCAGGGTTAAGGTTAGGGTTAGTGTTAGGGTTAGGGCTAAGGTTATCTTTAGAGCTAGGTTAATGGACAGGGTTAGGGTTAGTAGTAGCTTTAGGTTTAGGGTTAGTGTTAATGTTAGGGCTAAGATTATCATTTCAGTTAGGGAATGTATAGGGTTAGATGTCATGTTAGGGTAAGGGTTAGTTTTAGGTTTAGTGTTAGTGTTATGGTTTGGGCTAGGGTTAGTGTTTTATCTAGGGGTAAAGGCTAGGGTTAGGGTTTTAGCTAGGGTTAAGGCTACAATGAGGGTTAGGTTTAGGGTTAGGTCTAGGATTAGGTTTACAATTAGGATTAGAGCTAGGTTATCATTAGGGTTAGGGATAGGGCTAGGGCTAGTTTTAGGGTTCGGTTTTGGGTTTTATCTAGGGTTAGGCCTAATGTGAGGGTTAGGTTTAGCATGAGGGTTACGCTTAAGGTAGGAGATAAGGTTAGGTTAGGGTTAGGGTTAGGGTTATTCTTTGTGCTAGATTTAGGCCTAGGATTAGGGCTAGGTTTTGTGTTATGTTTAGAGCTAGTTTTAGTGCTATGGTAATGTAAGGGTTATGTTTACAGTTATGGCTAGGTCTAGTGTTAGGTTTAGGTTTCGGTTAGTGTCAGTTTTATAGCTAGGGTTAGTGTTAGTGTCATGGTCTGTGTTTGGATTAGGGTTACGGTTAGGGCTAGAGCCCATATTAGGATTTGTTAAGTCTAGAGGTAAGGTTAGTGTTTGGCTTAGGTTAGCCTAATGGTTATCATTAGAGCTAGGGCTAGTTTTTTGTTTAGGTCTTGGTTAAAGATATGGCTAGATTTAGGATTAGGTTTAATCCAGGGCTAGTTTTACGGTTAGGTTTAGATACAGGGTTATGGGTAGGGCTAGTGTTAGGGTTTGGTTTAGGTTGAGGATCAGAATAAGGGTCAGGGTTAGGGTTAGAATTGGGGTTATGGTTATAACAAAATGAGGGCTAAGGTGAGAACTAGTAATAGGGTTAGGTTTGGGTTAGACTAAGGATTAGTTTTAGGACTAGTGTTAGCATTAGGGCTGGGGTTTGGCTAGGGTAAAGCATAAGGTTAGAGCTAGGGTTATTGCTAGTGTTTGGGTTAGGGTTAGGGCTATGTTAGGATTAGGGTTAAGGTGAAAGCTAGGGTTAGGTATCAGAATTGGGCTAGGTTTGGTTAGCATTAGTTTTAAGGTTACGGCTAATGTATACTCTAGGTTTATGATTAGAACTAGTTGTAGAAATAGGGTTAAGACCAGGTCTAGTGTTAGGTTAAGGTTTAGGTTTAAGGTGATGTTTAGAGGTAGGGTTAGTGTTA
Source organism: Marmota monax (assembly GCF_021218885.2). Lineage (NCBI taxonomy): Eukaryota > Metazoa > Chordata > Mammalia > Rodentia > Sciuridae > Marmota > Marmota monax. The sequence continues at coordinate 346,643 of NW_026691959.1, forward strand.
ATGTCAGAGACAGGATTAAGTGTAGATTTAGGGTTAAGATTAGTACTCAATTTAGGGCTAGGATTAGGGCTAGATACAAGTTTATGGTTTGGTTTAGGTCAAAGTTTAGGGTGAGTGTTATGGCTCAATTTTGTTTTAGGGCTAAGCCAATGATTAGGGCTAGTTTTAGGATTAGCATTAGGGTTAGGGCTAGTGTTAGGGTTAGGTTTAGTTGTAGAATTAGGTTTAGATCTAGAGTTAGGGCAAGGTGTAAGGTTAGGGCTAGGGTTATTCTAGGTTATGGCTAGGAATAAGGTTATGGTAAGTGATAGGGTTAGAATTAGGGCCAGGGCTGGGGCTTGGGCAAGAGTTATAGTTAGTCTTAAAGCTTGGATTAGGGTTAGGTTTAGGATGAGGGCTAGGGTTAGTATTAAGGTGAGTCCTAGGATTAAGGTTAGGGCTAGGTTTAGTGTTAGGGTTAGTGTTTGGGTTAGGTTTAGGGAAGCAATTGTTTTATAAGTAGGTATAGGGCTATGGAATGGGTTAGAATTTGGGTTAGGTTTATGATTAAGGCTAGGTTTTGGGCTAGGATGAGAGCTAGTGTTCATGTTAGGGTTAGGGCTAGGATTAGGGCTAGGGCTAATGTCATGTCTAGGGTTTCAGTTAGAGTTAACTTTCGGGTTATGTTTATGATTAGGTCTAGTGTAAGGGTTAGATTTAGGGTAAGGTTCAAGTTTACAGCTATGTGTATTATTAGGGTCAGTGTTTGGCTTAAGATTTGGTCTATGTTAAGGTTTATGTTTAAGGCTCGAATTAGCATTAGGGTTAGAGTTAGGATTAGGGTAATGAATAGGCTTAGGATCAGGGTTCAGGTTAGTTTTAGGGCAATGGATAGGTTTAGGGCTTGTGATAGTGTTAGGTTTAAGCCTAGGGTTAGCCTTATGGTTAAGATTATTGTTAGGGTAATGGAAAGAATTAGAGTTGGGTTAGGGCTATGGTTATAATTAGGATTAGGGCTAGGATTAGGGTAGTTGATATAATTAGAGCTATGGTTAGGGCTATGGTTAATGTTAGGATTAGGGCTAGTGTTAGGTTTCATTTTGGAACAGGGCTAGGGTTATATTATGTTTAGGCTTTGTGCTAGGGTTAGGTCTAAAGCGAGGCTTAGGGTTAGGGTTAGGGCTAGTGTTAGGTTTACGGTTACACTTAGGGTTATGTTCAGGCCTAAAATTATTTCTAGGTTTTGTGTCAGTTTAGGCCTAGTATTAGGGCCATGGGTAATGTAAGAGGTAGGGTTATGATTAGGGCTAGTTTTAGGTTTAGGGTTATGGCTAGGTATAGTGTTAGGATTAGGTTTTTGTGTAGGGTGAGCTTTGGAGCTAGGATTATGTTAGGGTCAGGGTCATTGTTCAGGTTAGAGTTAGTGTTGGGTTTAGTGCCAGAATTAGGACTAGGGTTAGGTCTAGGGGAAGGGTTAGTGTTTGGGTTAGGTTAACGGTTATTGTTAGGGCTAGGACTAGGTTGGTGTTCAGGTCTAGGTCTAGATATACGATAGATTTAGGATTAGTTTGAAGTCTAAGGTTTGTGTTAGGTTTAGGTTTAAGTATTTGATTACTGGTAAGGCTAATGTTAGGGTTCGGTTTCGGGTTATGGTCAGGTTTATACCTGCGGGTAGTGTTAGGTCAGAATAAGTGTCAGGGTTACGGTTTTGGGTTTATGTTAGGGTTTAAAGCTAGAACAAAGATTAGGGTTAGGACTAGTAATAGGGTTAGGGTTTGGGTTAGGCTCTGGATTAGGGTTAGGACTAGGGTTAACATTAGGCTTAGGGTTTAGCTCAAGGAAATAGATAGGGTAAAAGCTAGGGTTAGATCTAGGGTTAGGATGTGGATTAGGGATAGTTTTATGGTTAGGGTTAAAACTAGGGTTATCGCTCGGTTTAGGGCCAGGTTTTGGTTTAGGTTTGGGCTAGTGTTAGGCCTACAACTAATGTATAAACCAGGGTTATGATTAAGGCTACTTTTTGGGTAAGTGTTACGTCTAGATCAAATGTTAGGGTTACGGTTACCATTTTTGTGATATTTAGAGCTAGGGTTAGTGTTAGGGTCAGGGTCATTGTTCAGGTTATAGTTAGGGTTTAGGTTAAACCCAATAATATCACTAGAGTTAGGCCTAGGGGTAGGGTTAGTGTTTGTGTTAGGTTAAGTTTCATCATTAGGGCTATGGCTAGGATTTTGTTTAGGTCTAGGTCTAGAGATATGGCTAGAGTTAGGATTAGGTTTAGGTGTATGGCTAATGTTAGGGTTAGGTTTAGATACAGGTTTATTGGTAGTGCTAGTGTTAGGGTTTGGTTAATGGTTATGGTCATTTTTAGACATACGGTTACCTTTAGGGTCAGAATAAATGTCAGGGTTAGGTTTAGGGTTTGGGTTATGTTTTGAGCTACAATGAGGGCTAGGGTTTGGACTAGTAATAGGGTGAAGGTTTGGGTTAGGCTAAGGATTAGAGTTAGGCCTAGAGTTAGCATTAGGGTTAGGGTAAGGGATAGGATTAGAGCCAGGATTAGGGCTATGTTTAGGGTTAGGGTTAGGACTAGTGTTCAGTTTAGGTTTAGAGTTCAAGCTAGAGTTAGGTCTTGCATTAAGGCTAGGTTTTTGTTAGAGTTAGGGCTAGTTTTAGAGTTATGGCCAATGTATGGGCTAGGGTTGGGATATTTATAGGATTAGGGTTAGTTATAGGTCTAGTGGTAGAGTTAGGTATAACATTTAGATCTAGGGTTAGTGTTAGGGTCAAATTCAACATCAGAGTAGTTTTAGCATTAGTGCTTGCCCTCAAATTAGTGCTAAGGTTAGGGCTAGGAGTAGGGTTGTGTTTTGGTTTAGGTTAAGTTTTAAAGTTAGGGCTATGGCCTGGTTTTGTTGTAGGGCTAGGGCTATGTTAGGGCTAGTTTTAGGCTTAGCATTAGGTTTAGGGCTGGTGTTAGGCTTAGGTTTAGGCTTAGGGTTAAAGTTAGATTTTGATTTATGATTAAATCTAGGGTAAGGTCTAGCGCTAAGTAAAGGGCTACTCTTAGGTCTTGGTTTATGGCTAGGATTAGGGTTATGGTAAGAGATAGGGTTAGAACTAGGAATAGCGCTAGAGTGAGAGTTAGTCTTATGGCTAAGCTTAGTGTTTGGTTAGGTATCGGGCTTAATTAGGGCTAGTAATAGGGCTAGGTTTATGGTGATGTTTAGGCCTAAGGATAGTTTTAGGATTATATTTAGTTTTCATGTAAACAATGGGGTTAGAGCTAGGGATAGGGCTAGGGTGAAGGTTAGAAATAGGGTTAGGGATAGGGGTTCATTAGAGTTATGATTAAGGCTAGGTTTAGGGCTAGGATGAGGGCTAAAGTTTGTGTTAGTGTTAGGGCTAGGATTAGTGTTAGGGTGAACGTCAGGTCTAGGGTTATGGTTAGAGATAGTTTTAGGGTTAGGTTTATGGCTATGTTTAGTGTAAGTGTTAGGTTTTGGGTAGGGGTTAAATTTAGAGCTAAGGGTATTATTAGGGTCAGGGTTAAGTTGAGGGTTTCTTTAGTTTAGGGTTGAGGGTAAGGGCTCAAATTAGCATTAGGTTTTGGGTTTGGGTATTGATAGGGTTTGTTTTAGGGTTCAGGTTAGATTTAGCATAATGGATATGGTTATGGTTAGGGTAGGGTTAGATTCAGGCCTATGGTTAGCATTATAATTGGGGTTATGTTTAGGGTAATTGATAGGGTTATTGGTAAATTTAGGTCTAGGGTTATGGATAGGATTATGGATAGGGTTAGGATTAGGGTTATGGGTTTGTTTTGTGTTAAATTTAGGGCTAGAATTACAGCTAGGGCAAATGTCAGGTCTAGGATTATGGCTAGGGATAGTTTTAGGGTTAGGTTTATGGCTAGGTCTAGTATAAGGGTTAGGTTTAGGGTTAGGGTCAGGATTAGAGCTGGGTATATTATCATGGGAAGGGGCAGATTCAGAATTTGGGTTGGGTTAAGGATTAGGGTTAGGGCTTGAATTAGCATTAGGATTAGAGTTAGGGTAATGATAGGGGTAGGTTTAGGGTTCAGGTGAGTTTTAGGTTAATGAAATAGGTTAGGGTTAGGGATAAGTTTAGGGTTAGGCCTAGGGTTACCATTCGGGTTATGGTTAGGGTTAGGGTAATGGATAGGGTTAGAGCTAGTGACAAAGCTAGTGTTATAGTAGGAACTCTGGCTAGGTTTATGGGAACGTTTAGGGCTATGTTCTGGATTAGGCTTAGGTTTAAAGCTAGGGTTAAGGCTCAAATTAGGGCTTGGTTTTGGGATTGGTTAGGGCTAGGATTAGGGCTATGGTAATGCATGACCTAGGGTTGCAATTAGTGCTAGTTTTGGGGTTAGGGTTAGGGCAAGGTCTAGTGTTACCATTAGGTTTATGGTTAGGGTGATATTTAGAGCAAGGGTTATGTTAGGGTTAGTGTCAGAGTCAGGGTTAGTTTTAGGGTTAGTGTTAGAACTCGCATTAGGTCTAAAATTAGTACTAGTTGTATGGTTAGGGTTTGGTATATAGGTTGTTTTTGTTTTAGGGCTATGGCTACGGTTATGGCTAGATTATGGATTAGCATGAGGGTTAGGGTTAGTGTTAGGTTAAGGTTTAGGCTTAGGGTTAGGGTTTGATTTTGAGTTAGGTTTAGATCTATGGTTAGGGTTAGGGCTAGGGCTAGGGCTAGGGTTAGGGTTAGGGTGAGGGATAGGGGTATGGTAATGAATATAGTTAGAACTAGGGATATGGCTAGGGCAAGAATTAGAGTTAGGTATAGTAATAGTCTTAGGATTAGGGTTAGAGTTAGGGCTAAATTAGGGCTAGGATTAGGGCTAGGGTTAGGGCTAAATTTCAGCTAGGATTAGGGCTAGGGTTAGTGTTAGATTTAGGGCTAAATTAGGGCTAGTTTTAGGGCTAGATTTAGGGTTAGGGTTAGATCTCAAATAGGGTTTAGGATTAGGGCTAGTGTTTGTTTTAGTGTTAGGGCTACATTAGGGCTAGTATTAAGTTTAGGGTTAGTGTTATGGTTAGACTAAGGGGTTGGGCTAGAGTTAGGTTTAGGATTGGTGTTAAGCGTAACTTTAGGGGTATGGGTGGGGTTATATTTAGCTTTAGGGATAGGGTGAGTGTTAGAAATAAAACTAGGCCTAGGTTTATGTTTCACTTAAGGATTAAGGCTAGGTTTAGGGATAGGTTAAGGGCTAGGGTTTCTTTTAGGTTTAAGACTAGGACCAGGTCTAGGGCTAATATCAGGACTAGGGTTAACATGTAAAATAATTTTAGGGTTAGGTTATTGCTAGGAGTAGTGTAAGAGTTAGGTTTATGTTAAAGGTCAGCTTTAGGGCTAGGGTTATTATTAGGGTCAGGGTCAGAGTCAGGGTTAGCATTCGGTTTAGCTAAAGGTTTAGGGTTAAGTATCGAATTAGCATCCGGGTTAGGTTTAGGATTAGGGTAATGGATAGGGTTTAGTTTAAGTTTCAGTTAAGGTTTAGAGTAATGGATGAGTTAGGTTTAGCAATCGGGTTAGGGTTACCATTAGGGTTAGGGTTATGTTTATTTTAATAGATAGGTTTAGAGCTAGGGTTGGGGATAGGTTATGGTTTGAAATAATCCTAAAATTAGTGTTAGGTTTAGGTATAGGGCTAGGATTATGGTTAGTCTTAGTGCTAGGGTTAGGGTTAGGTTTAGGGTTAGTGTTAGGGATGTTTTTGCATGCTTCAGCTTTGGGAAACTTTCACAAGGAAGAAACCAGAGTGCCCATATAGAACTGATTGAGTGTGTGCAGTTTTAAGCAGTGAGCACCAACCCTGTTTGATTTCAAGTTCCATTTCCATTTACACGTATAAGTCAAAATCAAGGAAACCTTAAAATACAAACTGTTCCTGACAGCAAATCATTGAAGGGATAAGGCCCAAATCTGGGGAAAATAGTAAGGCTAGGTATAAGATGAATTATGCCAAGTATCAAATGAGTTTGAAGATAATTCACTCTAACTCTAACACTAGATCTAACCCAAACCTAATCTAATTCTAACCTGTTTAGAGTACCTATGATCATAGAAGTCCCAAACTTGGGGAGCCTAGCAGTGCAAATGAACAGATGAATCTTGTGCAGTATCAAAGAAATTTGATGAAAAATTCGGGGAGATGTTTCATATGTGTTCATATTAAGTACATTCATATTTTCGTTTTTTTTTTCTTAAAGTGCTCATGGATAAATTGTTTTTCATGCTTCAGCTTAAGTTACTTTCACAAAGAAAAACCAAAGAGTGCCCAAGAAAGCTGAGTGTGTGAAGTTTCATGCAGCTAGCACCAACACTGTTTTATTTCTAGCTCAATTGCATTCACAACTATAGGCCACAATGAAGTGAAACCTAAAAATTCAAACTGTTCCTGACACTGAACCATTGAAACTTGAAGGCCCAAACTGGTAGAGCCTACTAAGTCTAGGTCAAGGATGAATCCTGTACAGTATCAAATTAATCCAACCAAAAAAAAAATTGAAGCTCTATCAGTACATGGATATTGTGCTTGTTCCTAAAGGACTCAGAGATAAAGTTGTTACTTTCTACTTCATCTTAGGGCTACTTCCATGGCAAACACCAGATTAAGCTCACTGAAAATTGATGGAGTATGTGAAGTTTCAAGCAGCTAGCCCAAACCCTGTTCGATTAAGAGCTTCATTTCCATTCACCCCTGTAGGGCAAAAAGAAGAGAAAAATGAATTTGAAACTGTTCCTGAAGTCAAACCCTTTATGTAGGAGGCCCAAACATTAGGAGTATAGTCAAAATAGGAAAAAGATGAAACCTGCACAATATCATAGAAATTTGAAAACAAAACTAACATTAACCTGTTTAGAGTCCCTTTAATCCTAGATGTCCCACACTTGGGGAGCCAAGTTGGGTAGGCTAACAGATGAATCTTTCACACTATCAAAGAAATCTGACCAAATAATTGGGGAGGTAGTTCAGTACATGCATATTTTCCTGCTTTATCCTACAGTGCTCTCACATAAAGTGGCTTTGCATGCTTCACCTTAGGGCTACTTTTGCAAGAAATAGATGAGAGAATGCCCATAGAAAACTGATTGAGTGTGTGAGGTTTGAAGTAGCTGGCACCAACTATGTTGGATTTACAACTCCATTTCCATTTACACGCATAGGTCAAAATGAAATGAAAACTTAAAATACAAACTGTTCAGGAGAGCAAACCCTTGACCCACGAGGCCCAAACCTAGAGAATATACTAACCCTAGGTAAAAGGTGAATCCTGCCCAGTATCAAAGATATTTGAACAAAACAAAATCTAACACTAGCTGTAACCCTAGCCCTAATCTCATACTAAATCTAATCTAACTTGTTTAGAAAAGCATTGATCAGAATAGTCCCCAAACAATAGAGCCCAGTGGGGCAAGCTAATATATGAATCCTGTGCAGTATCAAAGCAATCTGACCAAATAATTGGGGCAGGTATATCATTAAGTGCATATTTCCCTGTTTTCTCCTAATGTGCTCTTGGATAAATTATTTTTCCATGCTTCAGTTTAAGGTACTTCCACAAGAAACAACCAGAGACTGCACACAGAAGCTGATTGAGTGTGTGAAGTTTCATGCAGCTAGTACTAACTCTGTTTGGTTTCCAGCTCCATTTTCATTCACGTCTGTAAGACACAATAAAGTGAAACCTAAAAATTTAAACTCTTCCTGACAGTGAACTGGCAAACCTTGAAAACCCATACATGGGGATCCTACTAAGACTAGGAAAAGGATGAATCCTGTATAATATCAAAGTAATCCATGCAAAAAATATTTAAGCTTGCTCCTAAAGTGCTCACAGATAAAGCTGTTTCTTTCTAATTCAGCTTTGGGCTACTACCACAAGAAACAAATAAGAGAATGTGCACTGAGATTGGATTGAGTGTGTGAAGTTTCAAACAGCTAGCACAAACCCTGTTTGAATCCAGCTTCATTTCCATTCACCCCTATAGGGCAAAATGAAGTGAAACATGAAAATTAAAACTGCTTCTGACAGCAAACACTTTTACCTATGAGTCCCAAACATGGGGAACATACTAAGAATGGGAAAAATGTAAATGCTGCCCAGTATCCAATAAATTGAAAAAAACTTACTCTAACCCTAAAACTAGTTCTAACACTTGCCCTAACTCTAACCATAACACTAAGCCTAACCTGTTAAGAGAACCTTTGATCAAACAATTTTTAAACTTTGGAAGACGAGTGGGGAAGCTTACAGATGAGTCCTGCACAGTGTCAAAGAAATATGACCAAATAATTGGGGGAGGTATTTCAGTACATGCATATTCCCCTGTTTTCTCCTAAAGTACTCTTGGATAAAGTTATTTTGCATGCTTCAGCTTATGGCTATTTTTACAAGGAAGAACCCAGAGAGTGTCCATAGACAACTGACTGAGAATGTGAAGTTTCATCCAACTAGCACCAAAACTCTGATTTCCAGCTTCATTTGCATTTACCCATATAGTCAAAATGAAGTGAGACATTAAAAACAAACTATTCCAATCAGTGAACCATTAAACCAAGAAGGCCCAAAACTGGGGCACAGAGTAAGGATAGGAAAAGATAAATCTTCCCATATCAAAGAAATTTGAACAAAACAAACTCTAACTAACCCTAACACTAGCTCTAAAGCTAGCCCTAACTCTAGCTGTAACACTAACCATTACCTGTTTAGAGAACCATTGATCCTAGAAGTGCCAACCTTGGGGAGCCTAGTGCAGCAAGCTCAAAGATGAATACTGTGTGAGTATGAAAGATTTCTGATCAAATTTTTGGGAGACTTATTTCAGTACATACATGTTTCTCCATTTTCTCCTTAAGGGATCTCGGATACAGTTTCTTTTGCATGCTTCATTTTTGGCCTACCTTCAAAAGAAAGAAACTGAGAGTGTGCACTGAGAACTGATTGTGTGAAGTTTCAAGCACCTCCTGCCAACCATGTTGGATTTCCAGCTCAATTTTCATTCACATCAATAAGCCATAATGAAGGGAAACCTTAAAATACAAACTGTTCCTAGCAGTGAACCATTGAACTGAGAAGGCCCAAACCTCTGGAGCATAGTAAGGCTAAGTAAAAGGTGAAACCTGCCCAGTATCATAGAAATTGGAAGAAAACTAGGGCCCCATGGGTGCTCTAAGCTCAGATGGAAGGCTCGGCTGTGCAATTTCTCTGGGTGTATATAGCAGTCTCAGCCACATGGGCGCTCACTGTGCAGACAGAAGGCAGCACAGTACACAGAGACTTTGCTTTAGAATCACCAGAATGAGCTCTGGACACAGTACAATGCCACTCCAGAACCACCCACTTCACCAGACATCATACATGGGTAATAGATGTAATCCATCTTGCAAAATCTTACTCATTATCTATCAGTGGGTGGGGCTACCAGCTCTGTTGTGCAGCTTATCAGGTAAGCGGTTTCCAACTCCCCTACCTCCAGCTGTGATAACTCAAGATTTTTCTTACAAGCTTTTCCGGAGTGTTGCTATCAATGCAGAACAGCAACTGTACAGGCACCTGATTTCCAATTACCCTAAACCTAAACATAGTTCTAACCCTCACCCTAACCCTAACTCAAGACCTATTCCTAACCATAACCCTAGCCCTAACCTGCACTCTAACTGTATCCATTACCCTAAACATTACCCTTACCCTAATGCTAACCCTAGGCCTAACACTAAACTTATCACTATCCCCCAAACTGTCAATTACCCTAAAACTAACCTGAACCCTAAATCTAACCTTATGATTACCCTAATACTAACCCCAATGCTAATTCGAGCCCTAACCCTAAACTCAAACCTAAACCAAAGCCCCACACTAACCCTGACATTAATAATTCCACTAGCTCTAACCTGACTATTACCATATACTAACACTTACGTTAGACCTAAACATAAACCTAACAATAAATCTATCCCTAACCATAACCCTAGACCTGACTTTAGCCCTAGCCATAATCCTAGACTTAGGCCTAACACAATCCAAAGTATTTATCTTAGCCCTAAACATAGCATTATTTATAACCTTAACCCTAACCCTAGGCCTAAACCTAAGACTTACCATAGCCCTAATCTTAGCCCTAATTTAGCCCTATCCCTAACCCTAACCATAACCCTAGCCCAAAGTCTAACTGTAACTTTCACACTAGCCCTAACTGTAGTTCTAACCCTATATACTACAGGAAACATAATCCTAGCCTGAATCATAGGTCTAATCCTAGCCCAATTCATGTCCCTGGCCATAACCCAAGATTTAACCCTAATTCTAAATCTAACCCTAAAAATAAGCCTAAGCCTAAGCTTAACCCTAGCCCTAGCCCTAAGGGTAATCCTAGTCCTAACCCTAGCCCTAGCACTAAAACCAAACTGAGCCATAGACCTAACCCTAAACCTTAACATAAACCAATCCCTAATCCTACACCAGCCATAACCCTAGGAATAATCCGAGTCTTAAGTCGAACCCTAAAACTAATCCTCACCCTGACTCTGACCTTAAAACTAACCCTAGGTCTAAACATCACCCTAACCCTAAACCTAAATCTAACACTAGTCCTAACCCCTAAATCTAAAAGTATCCCTAATCATAACCCTAGTACTTATATCAGCAGTAAACTTAACCCTAGCCCTAACTTAACCGAAATCCTAGCCCTATCTGAGCCCTAAACCTAGCTTTAACCATAAACCTAACTCTTACCCTATCACTAATTGTAACCATAACCCTAGCTGTAACCCTAGCTCTAACCCTATCCATTACCCTAACTATAACCCTAACCCTAGGCCTAAACCTAACCGTATCCCTAATTTTCACCCTATCCATTACCCTAAATTCAACCTGAAAACTAAACCTAACCCTATCATTACTGATCATAATCTTAATGCTAATTCGAGTTCTAACTTTAAACCTTAACCTATCCAGAACACTAATCGTGACCATGAATCTAATAATACCCTTATCTCTAAACCTGACCCTAACTCTAAACCTAATGCTTACAGAAGGCATAGCCATAAACCTAACCTTAAACTGTCTTTAACTGTAACCCTATACCTGAAATTAGCCCTAATCCCAATCCTAGCACTAAAACTAGCCTTAATCCTAACCCGAAACATAACCTGAGCCCTAACCCTAATTCTAACCCTCACCCTAGACCTAAAACTACCTATAACCCCATCCCTTATTACAAACCTAACCATAACCCTAAACCTAACCCTAACCCCCGCCCTAACCCTAGGCCTAATACTAACACTAATCCTAGCGCTAATCCTAGCTCTAATTTAATCCTATCCTAATTCTAACCCTAGCCCTAAGACTAACTAGAACTCTTGCCCTAGCCATAGCCCTAGTTCTATCCTTAGCCCTATCCTAACTCTAGATCTAAACCTAACTCTAAATTTAAAGGTAATCATAAGCCAGACCAAACCCTAACACTACCCCTAAATAATGCTAATCCTAAAACTTGCCCTAGCCCTAGCCCTATCCATAAAACAAAACCAAGCCATATCCATAACCCAAACCATTAACCTAAACTAAACCCAAACCTTACACCTAGCCCTAACCCTAACTCTAAAAATTACTCTGATGCTGATGCTGACCCTAACACTAATCCTAGCTATAATCATCACCCTAACTTAAATTAACCCAAACACTAGACCTAGCCTTAACTGTAACGCTAAAACTAGCCTTAATTGTAACCCTATTTCGTACATTAGTCATTGTCCTAACCCTAGCATTAACACTAACACAAATCCTACCCTGCATATGAGCCCTAAACCTAGCTTTTACCCCAATCTTAATCCTAACACTAGCCTAAACCTAACCCTAACCCTAGCCCTAACCCTAGCTCTAACCCTATCCATTACCCTAAGCCAAACCTTAACCCAAATGCTATACCTAGTCCTAACCCTAATCCTTAGCCTAACTTCAACTCTAACCACATTACTAGTCTTAACCCTAGCCCTCAATCTACTTCTAAATCTAACACTGACCCTCATCTGACCCTGAAAGTAACCCTAGGTCTAAACCTGACCCTATACCTAAACCAAAACCTATCACTAGACCTATCGGTAAACCTATACTTATGCCTAAGCCTAATACTACACCTAGACCCAAAGCTAATCCTAAATATAGCTATAACTCTAGCCCTAGACATAAACAAAATCCTAGCACTAGACCTACCAATAACCCTTAACCTAAACCAAAGGCCCTATTGCTAGACCTACCCCTCATTCTAATTCTGGCTCTGACCCTAAACCTAACCCTATCCCGAACACTGACTCTGGTCCTAATACTTAAACTAGCTTTAAACCTGACACTAACCCGAAACCTAGACCTGACATTAGACCTAGCTATAACCCTAAACCTAAAACTACCCCTAAATATAACCCTATTTTTTACATGACCCATAGTTCTAGATCTAAACCTAACACAAAACCTAGAGCTAATCCTAGGCCTAAACTTAGCTCTAAGCATAAACCTAAGCCTAGCCCTAACCCAAACCCTAACTCTAACCCTAACCCTGTCTTTAGACCTAACCCTAGCTCAAAGCCTAACCCTTACACTAAACATAACACTAGCCCTATCCTAAATCCTAATCCTCACCCCAGCCTTAATCCTAACTTAATCCTAGTCCGAAATTTAGCTGTAACCATATCCATTACCCTAATCCTAATCCTAACCCTAATTAAAATCCTATCCCTAAAACTAAACATAAATCTAACCATAATCTTCAACTTAGAACTAAACCTAAACCTAACCCTCCCACTAGATCTAACCCTACCTCAAACACTAACCATTATCCTAACTTAACCATAACCTGAACCCTAAACTAACACTTACCGTAACCCTAACACTTACCCTAAACCAAACCCTAGCCCTACCTCTAAACCTAACCCTAATCCTAGATTTAATCCCAACCATAACCTAGCCCTAACCATAGCTACAAAACTATCCATTACACTAAACATAATCCTAACCCTAATGTTAACCCTAACCTGATCGCTGAAACCTAACCCATCTGTTACCTTAAATCTTAACTAAAACCTAAAGTAAACCCTTTCATTACCTTAACTCTAAACCTAACCCAAACACTATTTTGAGCCCAAACCCATTAACCTTAACGTAAAACAAACACTAACCCTGACTCTGACCTTGACACTAATAATAACCATAGCTCTAAAGTTGACCTTTAACCCAAACCTAACCCTTACAATAGAATTTGCCATAAACTAAACCTAAAACTATCTTTAACAATAACCCTAAACATGATATTATCCCTAGCCTGAGACCTAGCCCTAACTCTATCAGAATACCTAACCCTTAATCTAGCCCTAAATATCCTACCCTTAATCCTAAACTGAACCATAACTCGAGGCCTAATCATAATTCTAACCCTCACCCTAGCCCTACACCTAGCTATAACCCCACTCATTCCCCTAAACTTAACCCTAACCCAGGTGCTAACCCTAAACCTAGACCAACACCTAGGCTTAAACCTAACACTATCCCAGGTCCTAATCCTAGCACTAATTTAGCAGTAACCCTAACACTAACCCTAAGCCTACTCCTCAGAAGAAATCTAATTCTCACCCTAAATATATTCCTAGTACTAATCATATTCCATACCATAAACCTAACCCTAGCCCTAACCCTAGCATGAGCCCTAACTTTGGATCAACCCTAACTCTAAATCTAAACCTAACACTAAGCCTAAACTTCACTGTAAAACTAGCCCTAACCCTGAAGCTAATCCAAAATCTGGACTTAAACTTAGCCCTATCCCTAAAACAAAACTGAGCCATAGCCCTAACCGTAACCCTTAACCTAAACCAAAACCTAACCCTACACCTAGCATTAACTTTAGCCCTAATTTGAGTCCTAAACCTAACACTAAAACTAACCCTGACCCTTACACTGACCCTAAATATAACCCTTGCTCAAAACATCACCCTAACCCCAACCCTAAAACTGGCACAAATTGTAACACTAGTTCATAGATTAGCCATAGCCCTAACCCTAGTCCTAACCAAAACCAAAACCTAATCCTTATTTGAGACTTAAACCTACTTTTAAACCTAACCCTAACCTAAAACCTAGCCCTAAACCTTACCCTAACGCTAGACAGAATCCTAAACATAACCCTAGCCTTATCACTAACTCTAACCCTATCCATTACGCTAACCCTAACCATAACCCTAATACTAACCGTATGCCTAACCATAACCTTATTGCTAACCCTAATCTTATTCATTAACCTAAACCTAACCTGAACCATAAACCTAACCCTATCATTACCCTAACCCTAACGCTAATGCAAATTTTTGCCCTAATCCTAAACTTAACCTAAGCCAAACCCTAACTCTGACAATTCCCGTAATAATATACCTAGCTCTAACCCTGACCCTACCCCTAAACCTAAACCTTATACTAGACCTATACATAAACTTAACCCTAAAATTATTCCTAATATAACCATAGACCTGACAATTGCCCTAGCTATAATCATAGCCCATAAACTTAACACAAACCTTAACCCTAACCCTAACCCTAAGCCTAAACATAACCCTAGCCCACATCCTATCCATAACCCCAGCACTAAACTTAGCTCTATCCCTATCAATTACCCAAAACATAGCCCTAATTCTCATGCTAAACCTAGGTCTAAATCTTACCCTATGCCTAACCATAACACTGTCCATTATGCTAAACATAACCTGAACCGTAAACCTAACCCTATCATTACCCTAACACAAAACCTAATGCTATTTTGAGCCCTAACCCTAAAACCTAACCTAAACAAAACTCTAAACATGACCCTGACCCTAATAATACCCCTAGCTCTAAATTTAACCCTTACCCTAAATCTAAACCTTATACTGAACATAACCATAAACCTAACCCTAAAACTATCCCTAACTGTAACCGTAGAACTGACATTTGCCCTAACACTAATCCTAGCCCTAAACAAAACACAAACCTAAACCCTCATCCTAGCCCTTAACCTAGCTTTAATCATAACTCCAAGGAAAGTCTAACCCTAACCCTAATTCTAACTTTTGCCCTAGCCCTAAAACTAGCTCTAACCCCATCATTTACACTAAACCTAACCCTAAGCCCAAAAGTAACCCTAGGCCTAAACATAAACATAAACCTATCCCTATTCCTAGCCCTAATTAAGCCCTATACCTAACCAAACCCTAAGCCTAGCCCTAAGACGAACTCTCACTCGCGCCCAAGCTCTAACCCTAGTTCTAATCCTATTTTTAACATAACTCTAATGCTATCTATTAACCTAGAACTAATGCTACCCATATCTTTAGCCTTAGACCTAACCCTATATCTAAGCCTAACTCTAACTCTAAATCTAAACCTAAGACTAAACCTAACCCTAACACTAGTCCTAAATGTAATGCTGATCTTAAAACTAGCCCTAACCATAGCCCTAGCTCTAAAACAAAACTGAGATAGCCCTAACTTTAAAGCTTAACCTAAACCAAATCATAACGCTACACCTAGCCCTAACGCTAGTCCTAATTCGAGTCCAACCCTAACCATAAAACTACCCCTGACCTTAATTTTGACCCTAATATTAACCCTAGCTCTAAACATCATGCTAATATTAAACCTAACCCTAACACTAGACCTAGTCCTAAACCCAATCTCATAACTAGCCCAAATCATAACTCTACTGCAAACATTGACCATAACTCTGAACCTAGATCTAACTCTAACCAAAATTTAGCCCTAATTAGAAACCTAAACCTGGCATTAACCCTAAACCTAATCCTAACACTAGCATTAACCCTACCTGAAATGTAACCCGTAACCCTAGGTATAACCCTATCCCTTACCCTAAGCCAAACCTAACCCTAATGCTAACCCTAGTCCTAAACCTAATCCTATTACTAGTACTAACCCTAGCCCTCACTCTAGCTCTAACCATAACTCAAACCTGACACTTATTCTTACCCTAATGGTAACCATAGGTCTAACCTTACCCTAACCCTTTATTGAACCCTAACACTAGCACTAGATATAAACCTATTCCTAAACCTAACCCTAACACTAGCCCTACACCTAAACCTAATCCTAAATCTAGCCATATCTCTAGACCTAGATAAAAACAAAAACCTAGCCCTAGCCCTAATAATAAACCTTAACATATCCCAACCACTAACCCTACTCCTAGACCTAACCCTAGTGATAATTCTGGCTTTAACCATAAAGGTAACTCTAACCTGAACACTGACCCTGACCCTAACACTAACTCTAGCTCTAAACATCATGATAACACTAATCCTAATCCTAACACTTCACCTAGCCATAAAAATAACCCAAAAAACAGGCCCTAATCATAACCCAAGTTCGTACATCAGCTGTAGCCCTAACATAAGCCCTAACCTAAACCAAAACCTGGTCCTAATCTGAGCGCTAAGCCTATATTTAACCCTAACACTAAACCTAGCCATAAGCCAGTCCCTAACCCTTCGCTAACACTAGCTCTTATCCTGTTTTTTACCTTAAGCCAAACCCTAAAACTAATCGTAACCCTATTCCTAACCCTAATCCATAGCATAACCCAAACCCTAACCCTATTGCTAGTCCTAACCCTAGCCCTCATTCTAGCTCTAACAATAACCCAAACCCTAATCCTAACCCTGAAACTTATACTATCCGAAACACTAACTGTAGGTCTAAACCTGACCCTAACCCGAATCCGAACCCTAACATTAGCCCTACTGGTAATCCTATACCGAAATCTAAACCTAACATGTGTCCTAGACCTATAGCCAATTCTAAATCTAGCCATAACTCTAACCCTAGACCTGAACAACAACCTTGCCCTAGCCTTAACAATCACCCTTAACATACATAACCCAAACACTAACCCTACTTCTAGACCTAAACCTAGTCCTCATTCTGGCAATAACCCCAACACTCACTCTAACCTGAACACTGACCCTGACCCTAACATTAACCTAGCTCCAAAGCTCACCCTAACTCAAAACCTAATCTTAACACTACACCTAGTCATAACCCTAACCCTAAAACTAGCTCTAATGTTAACCGTAACTCTTAACTACCAATGACCCGAACCCTAGGCCTAAAATAAAACAAAACCTAGCCCTAAATCTAGGCCTAAATCTAGCCCTAAGTGTAACCCTATACTAACCCTAACTCTAACCCTCTCCTTAGACCTAACCCTAGCTCAAAGCCTCACCTATACCCTAAACATAACCCTAGTCCTATCCCAAACCCTAACCTAATCCTAGCCCTAATTCTAACCTTAACCATCATCCTAACCATAGCTCTAATTCTATACACTACCCTAAACCTAGCCCTAATCCTAACCATAACCCTAGACCTCACCCTAGCTGTAATCCTATCCATTACCCTAAGCATAATCCTTACCCTAATTCTAACCCTAGGCTTAACCCTAAACCTATCACAATCCCTAAACCTATCCATTACCCTAAAACTAACTCGTACTCTAATCCTAAGCCTATTCATTACCCTAACCCTAAATTTAACCATAAGGCTAATTAAAGCACTAAACCTAAACCTTAACCTAAGCTGAACCATAAGCCATATGCTGACCTTAATAATACATCTAGCTCTAAACTTGACCCTTACCTTTAATCTAACCCTTACACTAGACCATAAACATAACCCTAAATCTATCCCTAACCATAACCCTAGACTTAACCCTAGTCATTTACCCTAACACAAACCCTAGTTATAAACCTTATCCTAACCAAAAAAACTAACCCTAACATAAGATAAACCCTAAATCTACCCATAACCATAACCCTAGCTGTTACCTTACACATACACCTAACACTAGCCCTAAACGTCACACAAAACCTAGCCCTAACACTCTCCCTAAACCTAGACCTAAGCGTAACCCTAAACCTATCTCTAGCATTAACCGTAACCCTAACACTGGCTCTGGCCCTAACTATACTCAAACTCTAATAATTACCCTAAACATAAAAATAGCCCTAACCCTCAACCTAACCCTAAACCTAGCCCTAATTCTAACTGTAACAATAACACAAAACCTAGCACAAACTCTATACATTACCTTAAACATAACCCTAACCCTAATGCTAACCCAAGCCATAAAGCTAACCCTAACCCTAACCATAGCCCTGACTCTAAACTTAACCATCACCCTAGACCTAACCCTAGCTAAAACCCTAACCTTTCTTCTAAACCTAACACTAACACTAACTCTTGGCCTATCTCTAAACCTAGCCAAAATCCTAAGGTTAACACAAGCCCTAACACTAGCACTAACCCTATCCTTTACCCTAAACATAAACCTAAACCAAATGCTAACCCAGGCCTAACCCTAATCCTATCACTAACACTAAACCTACCTAGTACTCTAAACCTAACCTGAACTCTAAACCTAACACTATCCATTACTTTAACACTAACCCTAATGCTAATTTGAGCCCTAACCCTAAACCTTATCCGAAACCAAACTGTAAACCGGACTCTGACCATAATAATACCCCTAGCACTAAACCTGACCTTTACCATAAACCTTACTTTCCACTCGACCTAGCAATAAACCTAATGTTAACACTATTCCTAACCATAACCTTAGACCTCATATTAGCCCTAGCTCTAATCCTAGCTCTAAACCTAACATAAACCCTAGCCCTCATCCTAGCCCTCATCCTAGATTTATCCTAGCCTTAATCCTAACCTGAACACTCACCCTATTCCTATACCTTAATTTAACCCTCTCCATAGCCCTGAACCTAGCCATAATCTCATCCTTTCCCTTAAAATTAACCATAA